>NC_092497.1:50063291-50363291 GCF_047495875.1 Pithys albifrons albifrons
AGGCCACCTGGTTGGTCAACACCCGGGGCTCCATCAATCGAGCTGGCCCTGCCCAATCAGAACTCTTGAATACTGTAGATGGAGATAAAGTCCCTGTGGTCCATATGAGAGGTATGTTAGGAAAGACTGTTTGGGTTAGTCCCACCTCAAACAAAGGCAAACCCATCCGAGGGATTGTCTTTGCTCAAGGACCTGGTTGCACTTGGTGGGTAATGCAAAAAGATGGAGAAACACGTTGTGTACCACAAGGGGACCTAATTTTGAGCGAGAAGAGTTTGTAATGTTTCATTGTATACATGTGTATATATATGTATAGGTAAAAAGGGGGTTAATTTGGGAATGACTAGATGGAGTGGAATAAGGGGTGGATAATGTCCTAGTTCAGCAGGAGGGACCAGCTAACCCTGTGTGGTGGTGATCAAACCTGTGTATTCCACCCCCTCTATTCATTCCCCAAGGACAATGGGCCATTAGCAGCAGCTGCCCAGGGAGCCATTATCACTTCACACCCAGCCTGAGGGGGGCGGAGCTGCTAATGGGCCATCAACAGCTCAACAACCCCTGGCTCCCAGAGTTAATCACCCATTGTGTGAGTCCCCGCCCAGGGGGAGGGACTGAGTGCTCCCTGAGGGTACATAAGTGGTGGGTAAGAAGACCTCAGGACCTTCTCGTCGGATCCAGAGCAGCAGCAGGACCTCGACAGCAGGAGATCACCGCTCTCGCCCAGACCACAGCCCTCGCCTGCACCAACAGGTTTTTCTTTTCCTTTTGCTCTGGACTTGGGGGAGCCACAGGGGTCTCAGCACAAGGGCAAACAAACCCCCTTGGGTTTGTGCCCCAGGACACTGGGTTATACTGCTGGGGTATTGTGAGTTGAAAGCAATTTCCCTTGTGTATCAGTGTTGTTACTGTAATATTATTATTAAATTTTAGGTCTGACTTATAATCTCTCTCGTGGTGAGTTCATTTCCCCTGCTGGTTCACCTTCAAACCAGCACACAGTTGAAATAACAGAAAACACATTGATGCTTGCTCAGGTATAGCTGAACTTTGTTCTCATTAAAATACTTCTGCACTGCAAGGTTTATAAAGCGTAACTGCATGCTTACTGCATCTCTGAGACATTGGAAGACACCTGACTATTTCTAGTCAGTTTAAAGTTGAAACCATCAGCTCACTATCTTTCTGTAAATCTGGGTGGGGAAAGAAGTGACACTTAGGTTTTATTGTCTTTCTTCTGGGGTTGATACTGATTATGTCTCTGATGTTTCTAGATCATAATGTGTGTTGAAATACAGTTAATTGTAAGACTTACTCTTGGTTTTTTCCTTTCATTTAGGGAGCTTGATTTGAAGAGGCCAATCTATCAAAAAACAGCATGCTATGGGCACTTTGGAAGAGATGAATTTACATGGGAAATACCCAAAAAGCTTGTGTTTTAAGCTTTTCAAAATGTTTCATGTTATTGGCAGGTGGTTTAATAACCAAGTGAAAATTTAAGCAGTTCAAGAATCATAGTCTGTATGTCATATATACTGAAAATTATTTGTATTTGATTTCTAACGTTCATAGTGGCACTTTAAATGCATGCAGCTCTATCTAATATAGTCTTCAGCTTTGTCTTTGGTAGTGTGAATGACGTAGGCATTTGATTGTGATCAAATATTAAGTACACAGATGATTATGGAAGTTGATGTCATTCTTATTCTGCCAGGGAAGCCCACTATTGCTTACCCAGTTAACTTTGTACTGAAGTGGATGAAGTCGGTGAGGTAACTTAAAGAGCTCTCTGTGAGAAGAAAGAAGAAATAGCACAAGTTGTGGTAATTATTTAGGCCAGAACTTCCAAGACTACAGCTTTAGTTAAGGTGCTTCAGTTAAGTTTAAGTAAATTAATAAAAATACCCATTTCTTAATATTGGTCATTGTAATCCTAAATATACCTAGACATGAGGCAATGTTATTGGTTTGCTTTTAGTATTATAGTTTTGTAGGCATATCTGTGAAAACTGATGTATGTTGTCATTCTTTTTTAATTTATAATTACTCCTTATCAAAGTTGAATTTTCCATGTCTACATGAATTGGAATTTGCTGTATAAATTTTCAGTTAAGTTTAATTTGGCCACTTCTGAAATGTAAAAAAACTGTAAAAACCACTTGGATGACATGAGCTTCCTTTTACTTCTCTAGCCGAAAACATGAAAGAGAGAGAATTAAAAATCATTTAGCTTCAGTTCAAGGACTACAAAGAATGAAAAGGCTCGTATATGAAAATTAGCAATTCTGGCAAGCAAATTTATCATTAAATTGGCAACTAAGACAGAATGTTGGAATGTGGTAACTGCTTTTAATACCATGGAATTTTGATAGACAACTAAGCATTATGGTTACCTTGTCCCTATTAAGGGAAAAATAAAGATTTCAGTGCTAAGTCTAATCAAATGCATGTAGTTGAATATAGCATTAGTCTCGAGCAAGTTTTAAAAAGCTGCTTCCTTTTCTGCAGGGACTGATAAATCCACTGCTCCTTTGATAGACCAGAGCTGAAGTGAGGTCATTGTACAGCTGTACCTGCCCATTTCCTAGCCTGGTACAGTTAACACAATCTAGCACAGTAGTGCTGCAGTCAATCCTTGTGACCTACAGATGAGGCACTTACTTCTTCCATAGGAAAACAAAATGCAATTATTTTGTGGGCATTTATTGTAGTTTTTATATTTAATGACAAGTTTTCCTTTTCATCACAGGGCCCTGGACCCTTCCTTTGCTTGAAATTAATCCAATTTAGGATGCATATGTCCATGTAGGCATAAAACATTTTATTAATTTTTATTAAATTTGTTGAAATTTATATTTTGTAGGAAATAATAATGTGGCTTGCTAATTCTGAAATATCAGAATAACTTACACTAGTTATTAGTAAATAGTGGTATAATGTTTAAATGGCAAGGAATTGTAGAGATCACTATATATTAATCTGACTATAGTGACCTTTTGAAAGTGATTTCAGTAAATGAGCATATAGTCCCAAATTTACAGCTAACTCAATTACAGTTAGTACCAATTTTACTGCCATAATACTTCACCCTTCCGAAGTTAAGCAATGCTTTTGTAAGAAAATGTGATGCTTTGTTTCTCAGAGAAAAAGAGCATTTTGATAAAATGTCTTTTGCTAAATTTAATGAGGAAATTATTTGTTCAATGGAGGTGTCTGCTAATCACTGCTCACTATGAAACAAACAAGGCCCCACAAAATGCCCACAGTGCATTTCAGGCAGTAAGAACACACATTCCTGCAAGACATATTTCATCTTGCTTTCTGGCTTCAAAGGTGAAGACCTTTCCTTCAAGGAGCTGGATGGACTACAAATCTTTCTTCCCCCTTGTCATTGATTGATATTTTGAAGCAGCCAGGAGTACCATCTGCAGAAGAAATCCCTAAATACAGATTGGAACAGGTACAGTGTACATTCAGTCTCCAGAGATCCTGTCTAAATATTTTAGCAAGTCTTCTGATGACTAGTGAATTAATTTTATTTATTATAGAGAGTAGCTAATTTGCCCTATGTTAAAATTTTCCTAAAGAAAACCAAAAATACTTATGCCTTGTTTGACTGACCCTAGTGAATAGAAAGATACCTCTGTTAAGTTTGTAGTGTCTAATCCAAAGCCAGAGACAAAACTAGTGCTCCACAAAACCAGCAAAGTCATGTTTTTTTGAATGATTGGCATGTTCTCCCACTATAATTCTGAAAATTAGTAACTTAAACTAGAACATCAACTATAAAAAAGGGTTCCCAAATCAGATATAAGCATTAAGATGGCAGTTATTGCTGAAAATTTAGCTAAATTAAAATGTAGCCTACATACAGGGATCAATTGAAATATCTGTAGTTCCAAATGTTGCTTTATTAACCTTGCTATTTAAACATCAAATGGACAGGATCTTACTTGACATATGTGGTTACAATATGTCATAAAAATTTCCCAATGTATAGCAGGTTACAATCTGGGTAAGAAAAAAATTTTAAGTGCACATCAGAAGAAGAACACACAGTTTATGCATTGTGTTTTGCCACTTTCACCCAAAGTAGCAGCATGCACAGATACTCAGCTAATACGAAAAGCTACATGAATGAAAAATCTGCACTGCACAAAAGTACTTGGGTGTAACATGTGGAGGTATTAGTGGCTGTTCTGAACAAGAGCTTATTCGAATAGCAAGTTTGGATAGGCACTTCCCAAAGACGGTGATTCTTGCTGGATTGTGTGAGATAAAACTAAGCCTAAATCTTTCAAAAGGGCATAGTTTCACTCAAACCTAGAATAGTCAATTAGGAAAGAAAATAAATGAACAGAGTACCAGCATGGCTGTAAAAGTGCCTTTCATATATTTTTGGTCTCAGAAGAAATGAAAGGTCTCTGCATGCAAAATGAAGATATTAAATGCAGACAGGTCAAAATTATTCTGTTTGCTTTGTGTCAGGATTGGCTTTATGACTCATGCGTTCAGAGTACGCCACAAGAGCAGGTGCACTAAAAAATACAACCATTGAAGTATTTAATCTTCTTTCTGAGAAGTACTTCTAAAAGAGATTTTCAGCTGTTAACTTAATGAACCCTACCTAGAGCTATGGAAACACTATTATGTGTGCTGTTTTTCTGGTTTTATTTCAATTAAATGCTATATATAGAGAAATGCAAAATGGAATACTAATTCATTACCATTTAATTAATTTGATCCATAAGGAGCTGAAAGCAATTACTGGAATGGAAATTAAAGTGCATACCTTTACCACATGCTGATAAACAGAAGGAAATTTTCATTTAGTGTTTCTCTGGTTTATGGCTCTGCCCTGCCTTGACCTTATGACACAAAAGGAAATCCTTTTTTATCATCTTCCCCACCTAAGATTTTTTGGCCAGAATGACTTGTGGCTCATTCTGGGTGAAGCTTTAGAAGGAAGAGGACTAGATGAGAGTTAAAATGTGAAGGCTGGAGCAGAGCTTCACGATCATGCTGCAATCCAGTGTGGTGGTCAGAACTGGAATACAAATTAGTAACAGATGGCACAACCTTGTTTTCCTCCGCTTTTCAACAGGAATTCTGCCAGCATATAAATGGATAAACTTTACTTTCTTTAACAACTTCAAAAAAAAATTCCATAGGCCTCTGAAGTTGCCTAAATAATACATTACTTTTTTCTGGCCAAGTACTCTTAAAAACTGGAGCATTATACAGCATTTTTGCCTCAACAACAAATAAAAAGGCCAGCCCCCACCGATACAGAGCCTTCTAGACAGCTGAGCACATTTTGAACTGCATCTCATTAAGGGATCTGCTTGACCTCTAAAGTATAGTCCTGGATATTTGAAATCACAAGTCAGTAAAATATTATCCATGTATTCTTTTAAACATTTTCTCCAGAAAAGCTGTATTTTTATCAAGGCTATGCTATCATACTTGCAGTAGTTGCAGTACCAAATCCATCCTGATTTTTTCAAATGTAACATTCTTGCTGGTTATGCTACATATTTTCTGATACTTCCTTCATGTGGAGCAGTTACTGCTCCTCCAGTCTTTCTTAAGACCAGCTCCCCATGTAAGCCTGACTTTTTGAGCAATTTGAATCAACAATTTGTTGAATTTCTAGTATCAAACCTCACACTTGATGCCTATCTGCATACAATTTTTGGACTGAAATTTTGGTTATTTGTGCCAAGATCCTTTCTCAGTTAGTTAAATCTGTTGCATAAGTAGGAAAACTGCAAAGTTTTAAATACAAACAGTTTTCATCGATGGATTTTTATTTGCCAATTTTTATAAATGAAAAGTGTACACATGGATAGGGAAATAAGATTCTCTGGCAGTGTGTGTAAGGGCATTTCAATCAGGCATACTGCAACTGAAAGAAATAAATAGTCCTGCTGCTTATCATCCTGTTTCTCCTGTCTTTGGGATGTTTATTCTGCACTGAGATAAATGTGAGGCTTAGCAGTGACACAGTCAGGGAATTTTAGGGTGGCATAAAGCAGGTTAGCAAAAAGCTCACAGAAAAATAAATGCCAAGAAGAGGTCATTTTAGCCCAGGTCACTCAACCTGTTACTGGAACCTCAGTCTTCAGTTAAGCTGAAGCAAGAGTTTTAGTAGCCTCATATTCCACTTACAACAGAGTCTTCCTTTGGGGAATAAGAAAGCTACTAAAATAAAATCTAGACCTCCAAATGCAGAAGGATTGCTTCCATGGTTCCTTGTAAGTTCCTGTTCTTTTTCCAGTGGTCTTTTATTGAATGAGTCTTTGAAGGGGAAGACGCAGGTGAATGATGTAAAAAGGGTCAATGAGTGGAACAGTATGGTGTAGCAAGCCTAACTAGCAGTGTTAGTTTCTGAAAGATAATTCCAGCATTTGCCTGAAGGAAAATAATTGCAAAAGTCAGAAACCAAAATGGGGTTGGAGGAAGGATGCTCCTGCAGGTGAGAATTTCCTGCAAAGAAGTAATGGTGGTACGATTTACTGTGACAGGCTTTTCACAGGGAGAATTGAAAGTGAAAATTAGCAACTGACCTCTGCTACAGATTGAAGGAAGTTCTCTATTTAACCTGACTGTGATTTTTTTTTATATGAGATATAAAAACATGGGATCTACACACAAATTTACTGGCCTTTACATGGGATCTACATACAAATTTACTGGCCTTTACGACCACACTTCTTGATTGATAAGGCATAATAGAGCAGTGAGTGAATCACAAGAGGCCATGCCCCTGTAATTTACACAGAGTATGAAGGAGAGCAAGTTCTTAATTTACGGAAGTTGATTGAGAAATACAACTTCAAAATATTTAACCACTCATCTGTTCAGGAGACTGTAACCATAGCTCTCTGAAATCTTAGGGAGTTTAGGGGTGTCTGAAATCGTCCAAATGATGGCTGCTGGCAGGGATCGGACTGCAGGAATAAAGACACCTTTTGAAGGAGAATCTTGGCTAGCAGCCTTATTTTTGGGAAAAAAACCCCAAAGTTTCGAGACAAGCCATGCTTTCAATGCTCCGCTACTCCAAGTCACTCACCCTCATTCCGCAGATGGGTTTACCAGTCCGGGATATGCGAAACACATAGAGCAGTCAGCTTTGCCCCTACAAACGCAGGATAGCGCTCTTTGCGGATACGGCATTTCCCAATACTCGTGTGACCCAGGGAAAAGGCTCCACCTCCATATCCTCCCGTGCGTTCCAGTGCTGGCAGTGGGGATACAGGGATGCAGGGAAGGGTGGGGCTGGCCCGTCAGGGTTGCAGGAAAAGGTAAAGGAGGTGGGAGATCCCGAGGGCAGAGGAACAGGAAAAGGACGACAGCAGCGCTCTGTGGGAAAAGCGCGGGTGCTGCCCGAGCTCCGGCTGTGCCGAAGGACAGCAGGAACCTTCCCGACTGCCAGCCGGGGTGTCACCACGGGATAAAACACTGCTGTCCTGTGGAATGGTGTCCCTTTCACACAGAACCAGGAATGGCCTGAAGTTGTGTCAGGGAAGGTTTAGGTTGTATGTCAGAAAGAGGTTTTTCACCCAGAGAGTGGGTCGGCACTGAAAGAGGCTCCCTAGGGAAGTGCTTACAGCACCAAGCCTGACAGGGCTCAAGAGGCGTTTGGACGATACTGTCGATCCCGAGGTGTGACTCCTGGGGATGGTCCTCTGCTGGGGCCCACGATTCTTGTGATCCCTTCCAACTCGGCATGTTCTGTGACTCCGTGGGGGGAAACGCCGCGCTCAGGGCGCTCTGGTGGGCCTGCGACCGCCAGGAACAGCAGCGGCAGCGGGGACTGGAAGCGGGAAATGGGAGAGATGAATGGGAGCGGGACTGGGAGTGGGGAATGGCAGCGGGAGCAGGAGTAGGAGTGGGGAATGCGAGCGGGGACTGGTTGGGCGCGGGGCGGCCCCAGGAGCGCGTAAGTGACGCAGCGCTGCCGGAAGCGGCGCGGAGCGGAGGGAAGGGCGGCGGCGGAGGCGGCCGGGGCTGAGCGGGCAGAGGGGCTGCGGCTGTCAGTAGCTCGGCGGAGCCGCCCTGCCGTCCCCCGAATCCATCCCGCCCCGGGCCCATCCCATTCCTACGCGCTCGTCCGCCGCCGGGCAGTGCCGGCCGGGGGTCATGTCGCTCCTCCAGTCCGCCCTGGACTTCCTGGCGGGCCCCGGCTCCCTGGGGGCCGCCAGCCGCGACCAGAACGATTTCGTGGGGCAGACGGTGGAGATGGGCGAGATGAAGCTGCGCATCAAGCGGGTCATCGCGGAGGGTGAGAGCGGGCGGCGGCGGCGCCGGGCCGTGTAGGGCGGACTCCGGCGCTGCGGGGCTGTGACGGGCTTCGCCGCGGGCCTCCCACTCCCCTTTGCCCCCTCTCCCCTTCCTGGATCGCCAGGATTTCCACCGTGGCAGCCGCGCCCTGCGGGGGGCTGGTGCCCTCCCCGGTGCCGTCCCGGCCGCCGCTCTCGCCGGGGGTCCGGCGCGTTTCCCGGGGACCGCCTGTAGGACTCCCTGCTTTGGGAGTAGCCATAGTGTGTGGTGTGGCCGCTTCTTCGCTTGCTTTGTGGTTTAAAATGCTTAACAGCACTCAAAGGGGTTTCTAATCTACCGGGGACCTCGTGCTGGATTGCTTTTATTTCTTTGTTTTAAATGACTTTATAGAATATTATGGAGAAGATGCAAGTTTGCCTGAGTTGTTTTGAAGACTGTGAAATGCAGGAAAACAACATGCTTGGTTTAAACACACGTGTCAGAAGGCTAATCTCATTGTGCGCATAGACTTTGCTAGAGTACAGGAATTAAATGTTTGGGCTGTTTTCAGTTTCAGTGACTTTTTCGGAAGGTATCCTGGCACACCGCTCGCTAGTCTGCTTTAGAATAGATGATATGTTTTGTGCATGCAAAGATATGGGCAGAAATTTGGAGCTTGTGCTTGTGGTTTTCTGGTATTTAAGTACTTTTTTGTTGAAATCCTGGTGATCAGCATGGAAGAAAAACTTTATTCTCTAAGATTATTTACTTCAAACCACTTACAAGCTACTTAAAAAAATCTGTGGTGTAAAAAACCAGGAAACTGGTCTTCACCACTACTTTAATTTGTCACTTGAATGCTTAAGCATTTTTGTCATATGAGCTTGGACAGAACCTGGCAGTTCCTTGTGCAGTAAGTTGCATTTAAAACAGTACTACATGCCAAATCCTATTCGGCTGTCAGCCTTTACTTACAGCTTCTTTATGGTCAGAGTTGTGGGTGAAATGTAAGCTTTCGGTATGATGTGAATGCTACAAAGACTGTCTGTACTGCTTATACTGTAACATTCTTGCAGTGACCACAGCCGTCTCCAAAGGACAAAGGAAAGCTAGGATAGGAAGCTACTTTTGAGGCATATCTGCTCTTTACTTCTTGGTTATGAAGAAAGTGTTTTTAATACTTGACCTTGACAGTGGTCAACTGTTTCCCAGGATCTGGCAAAGGCATTGGTAAAATTTCAGGGGAAAGATGCCAGGTTAGATGACTTAAAGCAAATAGGGGTGTGCTTTAACTCTGGTGTTCTTCACACTTTGTAATCACTGCTTCATGATCCATGTTTATCTCAGTATTATGGTTTTATCTTATGTTCTTTTCTTTCTGTATTTTGCTAACTGAAGTTCTGCTTACTGCTTGCTTTTGCTAAAATGTAAGATTTTTCTGTCCAACATAGCTGGTCTAAAAGAACCCTAGGGTCTTTTGAGCATAAACATAAAAAAGGTATAAAATTTAGAAGTCCAAGCCTCTTCTGCTATACTGAGGCTTGAGTTTGTCTGTAGCATATACTTTATTTTGTGGCTGAAATTGTATTTGTCTTTCAGCTCTGAACCTCTGTGTGACACCCTGTGATACATGTGTCCATAACTATGGCTTATAAGTATTCCCTTCTATGCTTACAAATAGAGAATCTGTTTTTCTTCTGGTTGAGTCCTTTCATGCCTTCCCTACTGGAAGGTCGAGTGCTACTTTCTGAATTTAGATTTCAAATCTATAGTGAACTGCGTATCACCTGCCAATACACAGAGACAGCCTTTTCTGTGGGATCATTGGTTCTGTTTGTGTGAACACAGCCTGTGGTTTAGCATGGCACAGTATCATGTGGCAGCACAGGTTCAGTTGTTCTCATGCCCCACAACTCCTCGCAACCCTGTAGTGTGCTGGCCGTCAGTGTTGATGCAAATACGTGTTTGGCTGTGTGGTAAGCTGAGACTTGCTGCACAGTTCATTTGGATGCATTTCCTTGTTCGTGTCACAGAGATGCCATGCTAGGGGTAGGACTGAGCTAATTGAAAACGTTCTGCCACAGGAGGCTGAGAGCAACCCAGAAGGGACAAAACTTGTGCTGGTCTCTAGTGCTGATGCTACATCTAAATGCAAGGGCAGACTTAAGTGTGTCACAGGCTGGACTGAGCACGCCTAGAATATGGTATCCTGTTTCTTTTTCTGCTTGGATGTTTCAGTAGCTCACTGCAGGTGAGGGATTTTAGAGGAAGTGAGTTGGGGCCTTTACGTGTAACTCCTGTCTGCCCCTTGTGTGATGGTGGCTTTGAGTCCTCCGGCTAGGAACACAGACCCCACACTTAAGTAAAATAGTGTTGTAGTTTGGGATTATTATGTAAATTCTCTCTCCTGCCACTAACTGCCCATGCCAGCAGTTAACAAAAAGAAATAGTTTACTGCTGATCGCTTGGGTGGGGGCAGGTTGTCTCTTTTGGTTTTGGGGACATTTTTCCATTCTTAGCTCAGCTGATCTCAGGAGCGGTGTGTGTGCTGCCGAGGAGGGAAGCTGTTCTTTTTTTCTTCTGCTCCTGCTGCTGGCTACTGCTGGGGCTTCTTGCTGAGCCGCTGCTTTTCTCCTCGCCACGGTTGTTCTCGTGGTTCCTGCATCTGGGGTCCGGTCTCTGCTCCAGTCTCACCACCGCCTGCACCGTCACGGCCTGCCTGCCCTGGCTGGGACAGCGACCCGGGAGAGAGAAGTTTGCAGCTGCTTTCCAGGACACGCGGCGGTTCCCCACTTTCAACTTCCTTTCTTCATTTGGGACAAGAGACACAGAGTTCATCTGGGAACTCACCCTGCTGCCAGCCAGGCTGTGACACTGATACTGCCATAAGTATAACTCTTCTCCCGAAGGAAACTTGTTGTTATGGGGGTTGTTGTTGTGGGGTTTTTTTCTCTGTGGTGATGGGGAAGTGGTTTGCTCTGGTCTGTTTATAGTTATACCTATACCTACATATATATATATATTTATAGCAGTTAGGGACAGTTATCCTTCTTGTATTAAAATTCCTTTTCTTAAATTTGATAAAGAGTGGCGTGATTATTGTGGAGAAGGCCCCTCCCCCGCTTGTGGGTAAACATTTTGTTTTTTTCCCCTCAAACCGAGACAAATAGCCACAGATTGCATACCTAATTAGTAGGTACTAATAAACATAGCTATCTCATATTTTATGACAGAGGGCACTCTGTTGTATAGCCATAAGTCACTTGTCAAGTCTAAATAGTCTGTACTTGTCTCAATCCTGACATGGGTGTCTGTTCTCAACAGAGTGTTTGTAGACACGTAGTCCAGCTACATTTGAGCTCTCCAAATTCTTACAAACATGTTTGGGCTCTATAGGGCCAGGTGAGAGTGGCTTAAACTGTCATCTGTCAGATCCCTTGCTATGCACATGAACAGTAAGTGCACTTTTTGTGGACTTTTTGGGTGTTCAGTTGACATCCTTGCCCTTTCTAGAATGTCAGGATTCACACACCAATCTGTACCAAATGGCTGAAGACTGAGATTGTCTATACTGATTCAATGATCAATATAGCCTGCATGTTTGGCTTTGGGGGAGAGTGGGGACAGCAAGTAGTCACGGCAGGCTGAAAAGTGCTTTTCAGAAATTTCTTGTTTCTTGTTCCTAAAAGCTGCCGTATTTCCACAAACAACCTTGCAAAGTTGTTTTTCAAGTACTAGACAGGACAGATGGGTTTTTTTGCCTGTGTTGTGCAAAACGTCTCTTCTGATAGACCACATGCCTACTTAAATGATAATTGGGGCACTAAAAGATGATGGATAAGTAAATATGGGCAATTGCTTTATCTCTGCTTGTACTGTAGAAGAAATAGGACTGTCACTGGACTGTCAGTATTTGTTTAGAGACTGGTGATGATGAAAATGATGAAGGAATTACAAAAACTCATTCTCTAATTCTGTCTAGTAATGCTACTCTAATGGGAGCATAAACTGATATGAGAATGGCAAGTCCCGTGATATGCACTGTCAAGTTCCAAAACAAAGAAAGTTGAGTTTTTTGATACCTGTAAGCTGCGCAGTTGTAGCAGCTTTGGTAGCTAGCTAATGGAAGAAAGAGGCCTGTTTGCTGGCTACTGAATGAATGTTTAATAAAATATTGCTGTCTGTAGAACACAGATGAAATTATTTGATAGCTAACATTAATAGAATGGTTCATGTGCTTAAAAATTATGCAGCCTTTAACTACAATCATATTTTTCCTTGAATGTTTCTGTTGAGCATTTTTGTTTTATAAAAGCAGGTAGCTGTTGTGTTGTTGGAGTAGCAGAAATGGTTATGGCAGATCATAAATTATTTCATATCTGCTGTTGAAAAGTTCTTTGATTTCATATGAAATGGGTTAATGCTGTCTTAGTTCAATGTAAAAAATATATATATAAAACAACTTGGGTCTTGTCAGTGATGTCTCGGAATGAGCAGCACTATCCTTTGAAGCATATAGAGAAATGTGCTGCCTGTTCATGTATGCTAATTGCAATTTGTTTCAAATGTATTTGTGTTATTGCTTTGGACAGGTACTCTTTGGCATGCCAAATATGCAGCAAAAACTGAGAATAAGTGATGTAATTAGTGTTTCAGTGTGTGTGAGGTTCTCCTACAGAAGAATCAAGAAGTTAAAATGGCCTCAAGTGAACAATCAAAGAGGGATTTTTTTCTTGATGTTTGTGGAGTGCTTGCCAGTTCTTTGAATACCAGCTTTATTTCATGAAACACTTTGACCTTTTCATGCTGATTTATGTATGGGATAACTGAGAGAAGTTCTGGAAAAATACAGAGGTACCAGACAAAGCAGTGGAACTTTTGTTTCAGCATAATTTTCCTTGAGACTGAATAAATTACAGGTTCATGATATCCATTAGCCTTGTTTCTTTCTTAGAGATAATTGTATTTCCTTCTTACTACATTGTTTCCCTTGTTCCTTAGCTTAGAAAGAACTTTAAGAATAGACAAGTATTTTTTCTTATTCCTATCTACGGACCTTTAGCGCTGTGACTTTCAGTATGTGCCCCATCAAGTTATCAAGGCTTTTTGATATGGGTTAATATTAATAATAGTCCTTTATTCTTTTTTAGTAGAACATTTTCATCTCATTACTTTGTAAATAAGCCAAAATCATCTTCTTGTGGTGTAGCACTTTGTCCAGTTGTGCTGCCATTACAAGGAAGTTCAATATGGCTAGGGGTAAATTGGCTCTAAAAAAACCAGTGAAAATCAGGATAAGTTACATGCAAGGAAATTCCCTGCAATCTTACTTTTTTAATATATCCAGATTAAAATAACAAATAATACTTCTGGTTCTTCTAAGTGGCCATGTACACTTCAAAGCTTTCCAATGTTTTTGTTGCTTTTTTTGCTTATGAGGCTGAACAATTGAGGAAAAAAATACCCAGGTGTTTGGCTGAGTGAAAAACAGGGAACAAGCAAATTCTGTACCGCACATTTAACAGCCATTCTTCATGTGTAGTGATTTCTGATGCTTCCTTTGAGCAACAAACGTCAAAAGAGAACACAAGAAAAGAAAGATCATGACCAAAAATGCATTATTCAGACTGCTTGATCTGAATGTGAAACTTTTTTACCATAATGAAAGAATCATTCATTAGTCAGAAAGGTAGCAGTTGGCGATAGGCTTTCATTTTTCTTTTGAGTTTAAAAAAGATGTCATGATTTGAAGCTGGGTAGGTGACTTATTATAAGCTGCTTTCTGACAAGGTGAAACTTGTGTCTGTCATTAAACTATCAAAAAAAAATTGCCACTTTAGACTTCAAAACTTCCTCAGTATTTTAAGTGTGAGCAGGCTGTATTACATTACAGTTTATGAAGCTTATAGGAACAATTTTATGTTCTCTGCAACCAGTGGATTCCCAGGATGGTGGTAATGTAATTAAGTGCTGATTTTGGGGTGGATCTAATTCATAAATCCTGGCAGCAGTGGCACAATGAATGCTTAATGGTCAGGTTTCTGTGAACTTTTATTTGCTGACAGATGGGAAAAAAAGATGATGATTTCTATAGAACAAGTCAAGCTCCTGACCTAGCAGTTTTTCAGTTTGCATTCTCTTTACAGCAGATATAGAGGTTATTTGCAACATGAAGCACAACAGTGCTATTTTTTAAAGCTAATGTTTATTGGCTATATCAGTTCCTGCCTGTAGGGGAGCTCTGAAAGTTTCAAGATATTCTACCTCTGTTTCCCATGGTTTTAGGAAAATGCCCAGATCTGTAGGTTTGGGACATCCTTAATTTTGAGGCAGTTTCATCTTGTCATTAGGACTTTGCAATTGACACAAATGCATGACCAAATTTAAAACATAAACAAAAAACTCCACATATTTATGAATCAATGCTTGACAACAATAGCAGAACATCTTTTCTGTTTTGATGAATGTGGTGCTTGTATTCTGATAGGAACGCTTTCAGGTAAGATTCATTGTAACTTGCAGTTCAGTCCTAGAATTGTGGTGTTTCACTCCTGTTACAATTGAGACATAAGCTACTCAAAATTGATATGGAAACAAATCGGTCAATATTGGAGTGGGGAGTGGACAAGTCATACCAAGGAGTTACAAACAGGAAACTATTCACACCCCTGCTTTCTCATGACTAGCCGAGTGTGTAATGAAACAGTGCATTACAGTAGCAAGCAATTTTGTGTTGTGGTTGGTGGTTGATGTCACTGTTTTGATGCTTCTCTTGCTGCCAAATAGGAACTAGTCTTTTCAATAAAACGGCTGATCTGAGAAAAAAAAATCTGTGAAAATGTGAAAAACTCAAACAGGATGAAAAAGAGCAGTTTAAAATCAAGTTTGATTTATAGTGCAACAAAGTTATTTAGTATTATGAGATGCCTAGATTTAACTTGAGGGAGAAGCCTAATCTCTTGGTTGCAAAAGAAGGGGCCTTCTGATCTTTATAAGAGAGTGATGAAGTACTAATAGGATCCATGCCCATGGGGCGTGGTGGTGTAAGGATGAGTGAAGAGTGCTCACTATAAAAGCAAATGAGGTAGGGCTAGTTCCTGATGGAGGTGAGGCTGGTTAAATTTTGTGTTCTTGTGTGTTACTCTGGTTTGCCTTGCAGCAAGACTACTTCAGGACTGATTGTAGTACTTTGGCTGCACCACTGCCATTAGTTGGTGTAGTGCTGTAGTGAACCTCTATGTGAGCTTATGTCTACAGAAAAGGAAGAAAACCAGTTTTCTGCTGCCATAATTTCTGTGGTGGAAAATATTAATCTGAGACTGTTTTCTGACAGCTTGTTCTGTGTTCTCAGAATGGGGCTCTGAAATGCTTCAGCAGTGCAAAACCTGTCTCTCAGGGCAAGAGCTGCAATGGGGTGTGTACATATATTTTTACAGTGGTGACCTGTATGGGGAAAGGTGATTTTACTGACGTGGCTTCACAGAAACTGCCTCAGATCCATCTACAGATGTTTACATGAGTGGAAAAATGACTGAAACACCATAAATGTAATTACATCCTTTATACACCCCTAGCAAGGGGGGTGGTCCTGTAGTGTAAAGGAGAGCACTCTGGACTCTGAATCCCAAGGACCTGAGTTCGAGTCTCAGTGGGGACCGTCCCCTGGCAGTTCAATGCCTCCCTGCCATGCCATCCCGTCAGATCTTGGATGCTCAGCAGGGTCAGCCCCGGTGAGTACCGGGTGCTGTGACAGTCCCGAGGACTTCCCTGTCACTGTCCAAGCTCGCTCAGCCGTGGCAAATGGACCTCAGGACTGAAACGGTGGGGCCAGTTCTATGCACGCTGTGCCTCACCTAAAAAATCCACTGTGCAGGCTGGAAGGGCACACCCACATGGGGAGAGCCCTTCCCAAATCTTTGTTCGTGGAGTCTGGCCATACATAACAGCCACATTCCTAGCAGTTCTACTGTTAACTTTCATTATATCATTTGCCTCAGTTGGGTCTACTGTACAGGTGTTTGTTTGTACAGATGTGTTGGAAATACTTTTTTTTTTCCTCTTCCTGTATTTTTGCAAAATATATTGGTCAGAAGGCCTGGGGGAAACTTTTATGGCAGAGAAGTGGTAAACTAGTCTCTGTGAGGGTATATTAAAACTGCTTTAATAGACTAGCTCTTTAAAGGAGAGCCAGCATCAAACCCTAAGACAAGCTGCTTCTAAAAATGAAGCAGTAGGACAAATTTTGCCTTTTGTGTAAGAATTGTTTTCACCAATAACAAGTACCTTTATGACTTACTCTACCTTCCTTGGTATCCTGGAAAACCCATGGATTCAAACATGGTATCAGCTGTAGTGCTGCAGTAGTAGTGAGCCAAATGCTACATGGAATGAGCAATGCTGTATGGAACTGAACTATGTTCAGGTGAAACAGTAAAATGACAGATTGGAAATTTTCTTTCAACATTAGTTTAAAGTGGGATAGCTGTAAGTATGAGACTGTAAAACATAGCTCTGGGATTCTCTACACAGCCACTGCAGTGAAGTAGAAATTAAGCAGGCATGATACCACTGATTTTATTTTGGAGTTCTGAAAAGTTTAGCATTTCAATACTTTAAGGTATAATCAGTAAAATAAAAATGTGGGGTTTGAGCTGTTTACATACACTCAAGGTAGTGCTATTTCAGCTAAGTTTCTCTCTGCAGCTTATTCTGAGACCTCTGTCTAAACTGTGATACCCTACTTTGTAACTCTTGTTTTGAGCTCAGGCAACATGTTCCACTGTTGAAATGGCCTTAAAGAAGACTCTCTTCATTACTTTTCCTTTTCTTGACTATTAAAGTGTTGGAAATGAACCAAGTATCTTGCTAATATACAAATTGAGTCTTGCCAGGTTTAGATTTGACCTGAGCAATATCTTAGTTTGGACATTTTGTATCCTAGTTTGATTCCAGGGAATATCAGTTGTACTTCACTGAAAATTAAGTAGCTGTGCTTTAACTGAATCAGAGAATGTATTAACTTATATTCATACCAAGAGTTTGTAAAGTTTAAATGGCTAGCATTGCACAAAGTGGTACAATGTTCATTTGCGCTTCTAAGCCAGAATTAACATTTGTGTTTTTTAGTGAGTATTGAAACTTAAGTACCAGTGTCTGTTTTGAAGTAGTTACAAAGCTGAGTATAAAATTCTGGATTTCTAGCTAGCAATAGAGAGGACTAAAATTAAGTTTTTTATTAGAAATGAGGTTAATTTAAATGCAAAAGGAGTAATTTAATCTTCAGAAGCCCTTCTAAGGTGGTTGTAACATTGTGATTCTCAGTGTTAAACCCCAGACTTCTCAATCAAAAAGTGAACTTGAATTGTTTTCATAAATGTGACTGAGTTTTAGGCATGAATTTCAAGATTATATTCTAATTGAAAGAGAAAATTTTGGGGCATCTATGATTGTGTCCAGAGTTCTCTGACAATTGTATGATGCTCAGCAGTTTTCACGAAAATTTGAAATACTATTTTTTGAGGAATTCTTCAATGTTTTTAGCCAAGTAAACTAATTCCTCATTTTACTCCTTCATACTTAGCATCAACAGAATTAAGCTTAGTGATACTGTGCAACTTAATCTATATTATAAGCATTTCCTACACTGAAGGAAGAGCTTTTGCAAAAGTTTATGGCACCAGGGGAAGTTGTGAGAAAGGTAGCAGTGTTTCCAAGAATCCGGTTGATTGTTAAACAGAGATGCTTAAAAATGGCAGACTGAATAGATTTTATGAGTTATTTCTGATTCATAGGAGCTTTCACCTGTGTTATTTCCAAGAGGACATCTGATGCATTTGTATGAACCATGGTTATGTTTTAAGGTGCCTGTGTGTAGCTCTGTAGATGTTTGTGGGGGTACTAGGAAGGTGTGTGTTTGAAATGCAGAGTAGACTTGCCTTGTTCCAGCCCTTGTAAAACCCTTGGCAGTGTGCACAGATGAACTGAGCTAGCAGAATAACTGTTCTGGGGTTCCTCTGTCACCATTTTGCTCTTGAGTGCATTCCAGAAAACCAACTGTGAAGTACTTTTGTGTGCGAGAAATTTGTGCTGACCTGAAGCCCCTGATTTTGTAAATTGAAGCATATATTTAAGATGCAGCTTGCAGGGTTGTTAGAATAAAATCATTGAAATATTTATCAATATGAATTTAAAGACTTCTTCTGTAAGCCTAGCAGTACTTTGACTGTGTAGAAGGTCTGTGGGATCTGTGTAGAACAAAAACATGCAGGCAGTAGCTCTGTGTTGGACGCTGGTGTGGGGTCTTGAACTCACTGCGACAGCAAACTCTGAAACCTGGGCAATGCCTTTGGGTGGGATAAGGAGTTGGTTGGGAAGACTAGTCAAAACCCATGGTTTCCTGGCAGTGGAAGGATGACGCACAGATTCTCTTGCTTGTTTCACCAGCTATATTAAATCTGTAAGCAGTAGCTGTAACTGGTCAGAGCTGTCCAGAACCATGTTTTTCTTGCATATATTCTCAGTCAGAGAGGAGCAAAAGTGTCCTCAGGTTATATTCTGATGTCTGTAATGGTGGGCTGCATTATTTTTCCAGCCCCTATCCCATCCATGCCCAAAATGGTGGTTGGAATTGCTGATCAGAACATTTGGACTAGGGGCTTTAGAAAAGTTAAGGGAATGTGGGGAGTACCAAACAGAGTGTTGCAGGATGAACCAAGGTGTAAACGGGTTAGGAGAATGCATGTGTAGGTAACGTGTGGTGGCACTGCACTGCAGCACCAAAGCCAAGGCAATAACCAGGAGCCTGTCACTTGTTTGTTTCATGTTGTTGATGCTACTGGCAAATAAAGATGATGTGTGGGCAGAACCATTCAGGAATCCTAGAGAACCCTGTGATGGTTAATGGCCATAAAAAACTTTTGTGAGTACTTCTTGAAAAGCTTTGTATTTGGTTAAGTTGAACAAAACAAATATTGTGTTCACTTCAGCCTCATGTTAGTATTTCTCATCTACAGAGAAGGTATTGGGTGCTAATGTGACTGTACTGATTTGGATTCTGCATCTTTTTGAAAGGAGTGCCTTGTCATCTTGTTTCTTCTCTGTAGTGGCTCATAGTCAATACTATTCTTTTTTGACTGGTAAAATTCCATAGTTCTCTTGGCACCTTCTGTGCTTATTCTCCAAATGTTTGCCAAAAAGAGAATATTTCTGTGTAGTTCAGTGAAAAGAGACTTTGTACTAGAGGAGTAGAAAGGCTAATAACTCGAGTTTTTTGCTTTGGCTTTTGTTCTGTTAAATATACTCTCCTATAGACAGCAGATGTGCAGCCACACTGTTGGTGTCACCACAAGGATGATGGTCCCAGAAGTGGAAATGATATACCAGGAACTAGAAGATGGATTAGATTTGCATAAATGTTCTTTTGATACAGTTTTATTAACACAGGTGGCTGATGAGAACTTAGCAGACCTGTAACTTTATCTCCATTTGTGCTGTGTTCTTAAGTAAAGTAGAAGTGTTCAAGAAAATACATATTTTACAAAAGGAACTTGAAATAAAATAATACTGTATGGAATAACACATTGCAAGTTAGTAATAACATCAACCTCATTGGAAATGTGTACTTCAGTGCTTGAAAACACTTTCTGCTTTTAATATGAAGCTGGAGCATGACAATTATCTTAAAAACAGGAGGTGTTAACATTTTATCTCCCTTGGTTATGGCTATTTTTTTATAGGAAGCCAAACAGTGTAATACCAAGAAGTTTAATTGAAGTCATCAGGTAATTCTGGCTTGTGTCTTGGTTTTATAAGGACTCTTTAAAAACATTTCTTTATAGGAAATCCACATATGCAGTCTTAAAAATATGCAGGAAACTAACAAAGGCAGTGTGCTGTTGGCACATGTAAAAGAAAGGAATAAAATATTTTAAATCTTGTATGTAGGTAACCAGCACTTTTTGCAAGCCACTGAAAAATATGGATGCTTGTGACAATCAGAAAAGCACATAAATTCATGTATTAATTCTGTTAGACTAAAAAAGAGTAATATACCTGAATATTGAAATTAAAATTGATGTAATGTATTTTCTTTTTGTAGGAGGTTTTGCTTTTGTCTATGAAGCTCAAGATCTTGGAAGTGGCAAAGATTATGCTTTAAAGGTAACATTAATTTGTTTCACTGCAGGTTTATAAATTCTGTGCTTTAGCTTGACACTTTAACATGACAAGTAATCCTTGCTGTATGCCACTGAACAAGGAATTTGGAAACATTCAGACTAGTTGTGATCTTTGTAACACACTGTTTAGAATGGGCATTTCTGTTAGGACCCTGCACTTTACACTTAGACAGCAAGCATTGGGAATTGGTCTCTTAGGTGCTCTATTAGGGTGGATTCTAAGGTTGCCAGAAAGTGAAACAGACATGCTGCTGAAAGATTAACAAACAGGTTTTTTATTTACCAGAGATTGTTAAGTGACAGGAGTTTTATGGTGGAAAAGGAGGGGGAAGCAAAAGGAAGGAAAAACCCCCGAAAAGCAATAAACCCAGGCGTGCAAACACGCCCCACTCCCCAAGGGGCTGGCTGGGACTAATGTCTTACCGACCCACTATCCAACTCTCTGCAGTAACAGGTTCTTCCTCGTGGCAAGCAAGCCAAAGTCTCCCGGAGATGTCTGCCCCAGGTGGGGGGAATGAGGCCTTCCTCCCCGCCCAGGGAGAAGTCACAGACCTGGCTGCTTTTACTTGCTGCTTCTTTTCTTCTCTCCTTCTTTCCCTTTAGCTTCTCCCCCAACAGCTCTCTCCTCCCCAGGCAGTCCAACCAATAGAAGAGACTCAAGTAACTTTAGTTTATGCAACGTTTCTCTTCAAGGACAAAACTTTTACTTTATCAGCTTTTGTTCCCTAGAACTTGGCACGAAAAGGATAGATCCTTTTTTCCACTGGTGGCAGATGGCAAAAACACAGATCAAAAAATGTCCACAATTCTAATTCCCAATACAGGTGCTACTGCTGTTTGTGTCTTCATTTGGTCTAGAAATTCGTGACCTTGTCCCAAATATTTTGTTGCATGAGTAAAAAGAATATTTCCTAGTTACCTGGAGGGGAGTGCAGGAATATTTTTCACTCCTCAGAAGCAGATTACTTTCAGACTCCGTTTTCTTAGTACTAAAAGTAGTGCTCCACACTTTGGCTCATTAATGAAACACTCAGCCTGGTACTTTTTGGAGACACTTCTCTGGATTCTCACTTTCTAAAGGCATGTAATAAGCAGCTCTAAACAGCTGAAATATTATGGAAAGGAGAATAAAGGAAACCATTTACATAATCATATTTTGTTGAAAATAAAACATGTTTACCACAAAATAGCCTTGTTTCTGGAGTAGGGATATTCTGTGGCTGTATCAGTACACAGACCTCTCTTGGACAGAAAGCAAAAAAGATAATAGTATGAGGGGTGGGAGAAGTAGTATGGCATTATACTGTAATTACTTGTTGTTTTGTTCCATTTCATACCACATCCTACAACAAATGCATATGCAATATATGTTCAAAATGTCCTACCAAAGTAGCCCCATTTAAAAATAACAGATAAAAGGTGAACCATTACTGTACTTGCTCTGTGCTGTAAAACTTGCACTTCCTGTACTAAATACCCAAGCTGATTATGGTCAAATGTTGACTCCAAATCCAAGTGATATTGGTAACAGTAATGCTTGACTTTACTGCTCATTACTCAAGAACCATTGAAAAAGCTGGGCCAGATAATTTGGAGGAATTTTGCTTCAAGAGGGTTGAAGGTTATTACCGAAGATTTCAGGTAGAGGATGAATCTTTCTTTGTTAGTCCAGAATGCTGTAGCCAGAAGATTTTAGTGTTTCTTACAACAGAGAACTGTCAGAGCAGTTACTTTTAAGACTGTCAAAAGTTAAAATGGCTCAATTATCACTAAACCTGAATAGTCCAGGTATCTGAAAATTTGAGTGTTTTTTGTGGCACAATGTCAAAGTGTACGGTAAGCTGGCTTTGTTTACTGCCCCATCACAGTTCCTTAGGTTTTTGAATACAGCTTATCCTTTGTATTCTGTGAAAAAAATCTATGCATGTTACTCTGTAAGTTTTAGTAACTGTGTCTTCTCAATTATTCTGTTTTTTGACAGCGATTGTTGTCTAATGAAGAAGAAAAGAACAAAGCCATCATTCAGGAAGTTTGTTTTATGGTATCCTTTTCTGTAACATATGAATTGCCTAATATCAAACATTTCAGAGGGAAAAAAGGGACTCCTGTGCAGATTCTGTTTTTTCCATGCCATACACTGCCTGGGCAGAGTGACATTCTGGAGTCTAGGTTCATGTTTTTTTATGAATATGGTACCAACATCCAGCAAGGGAAGTTCTTCAAAAATTAGTGCAATATAATGTGTGCAGAGAGCTTCTGTAGCTAGTGTGGACTTTGCCTTTTACTTCTAGCAGGAACTGAAATTACTTCTTGGGCTTTCTTGCAGTTCTGCAAATGTGTTCAACAGACCTTTTGACTATTCTGATGATACTGAAATAGAATTCCATCACTTGCACTGGATTTATTGCTCTTTGCTTTTAGTCTAAATGTTTATTAATTTCTGCTTTGGATGCATCTGGCTTTAATGGTGAAATTTAAGGAAGAAATTTCAGTAGGCTACATCAGAAACAAGAAGCAGACATTTCTCAGTATCATTGTTGTCCATTTCATCTTCAGTGGTGTTAGATAGTAGGGTGTAATGTAATGCCAGAGTGTTTTCAATCCTCGTCTTTAGTAAATTCAGTATGTGCTTCCCAGCATGTCCTATTAAACCTTCAGTTTGTTTCAACAGTCAGTGAGTAGCTGTGATATGCTTGTATGTTCCCCTTTGAGTATTCTGCTTCATTTTAAATTGCCAGGCAAAACCACCAATCTTAATTTAAGCTTCTCAAACATTTCTTTTTGTAATTGCTGATAACATTCAGCAAAATCATACCTAAACACCATTTACTAGAAGTGTGTGTGCAAGAACGGACTACCATAGCAATATACATTTTCTGACTATTCTGACTTCATCTTGCCAAAAGTAAAGAAAAGAATGTTCTTTGGATGTTTTTCACAGGTCACAATCATTCAAATGTATGTACAGTATGAACAAGGATAAATTGTTGCTAACTTTGCAAGATAAAACTGTGAAATGGAAATAATTCCTTCAGCTCTGAGTAGGAAGTTGTGAAGAAATGCAAATGATCAGAGTTATTCTAATGTGGTGGATCCAACTTGCCCTTTTTTAATAGCGTTGTTGTACTTACATCTTTGCTTTTTTCTCTTCAGACTTGGTGAATGCATCTTGTAAATCATGTGTATTTGTCTCATAGGTGTGAGTCTCATTGTGTGACTGGGGTGATACACAGACACAAATGCAATGTAAGTCCTGTGATCAGGGACTGAGACCACTTAAATTGTACTTGCCTTTACATAGTTCAAAAGTGATACCTTGAGTTTTTGAACTGGAAATGAAACATGATGATGGTTTTAGCATACAGAATTATTACTAATGATGAGAGGATAAGTTTCTTGCTCTTTAGACCACTATTTGTTTTGGATTTTTAGTTACTTAAAATTGAAACATAGCATACTTAATACTTGTTTTGGAAGGATAGATGAGGAGGCAATAGCCTTTTCTTCTTGGTCAGCTGTCTGGAGAAGCAGCTGACAGTTAGGTTTCTTTGCTACTTCTCTAATGTTTTGCTGTCATTATCAAGGTCTAAAAGAAGTAACTAGACCTGTTATGAAGTCCACTTTGCTCAGAACCTTAATGACAAGAATTATTTCATTTTGACTTTTTATTAGCTCAGGTGGCTTTCTGAGATTTTTTACAGGATTTTGTGCTTTGCTTAGTATATTAATTGCAGCTGTTATCCTTTCTGTGGCTTTAAGCTAACATTTCAAGTGAACTGCTGGATGCAGTAGTATCAATAAATTTGACAGTCATCTTCCTTGAACATGTTATCTGCAGAAAAAACTTTCAGGTCATCCCAACATTGTCCAGTTCTGCTCTGCAGCATCTATAGGAAAAGAAGAATCAGACACAGGCCAGGGAGAGTTTCTTCTGCTTACAGAGCTGTGTAAAGGTAAATTTTATTTCTTTTCTCAGCAATGCACCTTGCTTCTGACAGCTGTTTTGCTCAGGTTGCTTTATAGCTTTGCAGCTTTGAAAGCCTCTTGAAGCATGGTTCAGTGGAGCTAGAGTTCAACCTTATCTTTTATAGGATGAAGATCATGTTCTTTTTTTAGGCTACATTTCGACCTTGTCTTAAATATGAGGTAATTATTAAGTTTTTTGTGTTTGAGACTGGTCAGAGAAATTGAAGAGTCGGAATAGTTCCTTAGAGCACTATTTCTTTTGTCACGGCAGTCAGTGTGGATTTTCCGTTTTCAAAATATCTATTTAATGCAGCTCAAGACTGTAAGTCTTTCTTGACAAGAGGATTGCATGTATATTCATGCCAAGCTTTCAGAATTTGCAGTATTCTCTGTGTGTTTATGTGAGTTTCTCTGATATCCTGCAGGACAGCTGGTGGAATTCTTAAAGAAAGTAGAATCCAAAGGACCCATCTCCTGTGACACAGTGTTGAAGATCTTTTACCAGACCTGCAGAGCAGTGCAGCATATGCATAAGCAGAAGCCTCCTATTATCCATAGAGATTTAAAGGTGTGTTAAAATATTTAAATAAAGGCTGAACTTTTAAACAGTAAAGTAGCATGTTGGGCTGGATCTGTGTTAGTCTCCTGATCCAATACGGTGGACCTTCTTGAGCACAGTGCTTATATGTATTGCCTCATCATTGCTGCTGAGTGTCAGTGAAGGTCATCTTTAAACAACACCTTTTCCTTATGCTTGTGGTTAGGACTGCTTGTACTCTATCTGAACGAGCTGACAGAAAAGTATTATGTCATGGTTTGCTGATAAAAAACCAGTTGCAAGTTCTGAATTGCAGCTCTAGGATGAGCAGAAGTCTAAATAGAAAAGGTAAAGCTTTTGAGGAGAAGAATGTTGTATTACCTGTGAAAGATTATCTTGCATTTGAGAATGTATAGTAAGCTGTAGTTTTAGAACTAATAACTGGCATTGCATTTTAGTTCTTGCTTTTAATTTGAATTTTAAAATTTCGTAGGCATAATCCATGTTAGATTTGGTGTATTAGTTTTTTTGTTCTGGTTAGCCTTTACCAAGATACTGTAGCATTGTGGTATAGAAAGTGCTATCCCCATTGAAGCTTTGGAGATTGGAAAGAACTTCGTCAGAGTTTGAATTTTGTATTTTTTGAAGGCCGGGGTTCACCTTATTATGTTCAGTATACTTTAGATGAAGAAGCCCTAATAGCCAGTGAGATTTTGCTATATTACAAATATTTTCTATTGAACTTTTGTAAACATAAGCAAAATAAGAGAAAGAAGAGTCTTACTCCTGAAACAGGAATTTTACAGGTATGTCTGTTTCCAGCTTGATGTGATTTCAGCTGAATATAAAAATAAAAGCAAAAATGTTTCCTCCCTAAGTAAGCGTGTACTTGATTACTTTAGCGAAAGGAAAATGAAACCACTTTTTTGGAGTAAGTGTGTGTTATGTGCTTTCAGTACTGCTGGAAGGTTTGTTAGGCACTAGTATTGTCCATTAACTTGAACATAGTTTTTTATGGTAGAGCAGTCCTTTTTTTCTGTCTTTTTTCTTAGTACCATTGAATAGAGTTCTAGATCATGTCAAAAACATGTAAACCAAGTCTGGATAGAAATTTCTTGATGTTACTTTCTAGAATAAAATCTTGAATTGTTCACTGAGATTTCTACATACCAGCCCCTAGCTTGTGCATCTCTTTTCTGAAAAAAGGGTAAAAAAACTAATTACAGGTAAATGTACAATTTCTTACATAGCCAGCTCCATAGAGGTTGAGCTGATACTGTATTTCAAGGACTGTTTTTTCTTCTCAAGTCAGGTAAGTTCCTGGCAGAGATAAAATGTGGAAAAAGGCAGGAATTTGAAATAGTTGGTTTCATGTTACAGTGCTTGCAAAGCAAGATGATAGTTGTGTGACAGTAGGCAGAGGTCCTACTGCAGTAAGGAGTCAAATAGAGATCATTTAAGTGTGCTATCCTTTCTAGAAGGCTGAACTAAGACCAGGAGATAGAAAATGATAGGTCAAAGTTTTGAGGCAACTTCAAATGTGTACCTTATGGGGAGGTGAGTGGAAGGGTGGAGTTCTAAGTTTTTTCTCAGTTATTTTGCCTAAAAGTATAAGGTTTCATGAACTTCTACCGTGCAGCTTTGTGCTGGTTTAAAGGTAAACCGGCAGAAGAAGTGAACCCAACACAAAAGAGATTATAAGGCAGAGTTACAGTTTACTAAACATATTACAATAAGTGCAGTGATACAAAGAGAAATTGGTTTTAACCCACAAAACCCAGAAGTATAACCCAGCACCCTGGGGCACGAACAGAATGGTGTTCGTTGGCCCCTGTGTAGAGACTCCCCTCCACGTGGTTCCTCTGAGTCCAAAGTAAAAGGAAGGAAAAAACCTGTTGGTGCAGATGAAGGTTGCAGTCTGGTTGAGAGTGGTGGTCACAGTCCTGTCGAGCTTCTGGTCCTCCTCTGGATCTGACAAGTGGTACCAGAAGTCCCCAACCCCCAAGATTATATACCCTCACGTTCAGGTGGGAATGCCCAGTACATCCCCCAGGGAGGGGAGTTCCACAATGGGTGATCTGACTCTGTAAGTCATGGGATATTTTTGGAATCATTGATGGCCCATTAGCAGACATGACCCCTCAGGCTGGGTGTGAAGGTGCTAAGGGAGGGAAGTTATCACAGCTCTTATCTCACAGGCTTCTTTAACACCCGTCTTGCAGCCTGAGGGTCAGGTGTGCCCTGGGCAGCTGCTGCAAATGGTCCGTTGTTAACAGTTCATGGGAACTGAATAGAGAGTTTAGAATATACAGCTTTTGTCACACCCACACAGTGATAAACTGCTCTCAGCTGCTGAACTAGGACAAACCTAAAAAGAAGTTTACCATTGTGTAGTGGTGGCTGTTTCTGTCTTTCTTGGGTTTCTCTTCTCACGCTTGTCAGTGTGGTCCATTCTTTTTTCCTGAGATCTTTAGGCAAAACTTGCACTTAGAATGTGTGTGTTCAGCACTGAAAGAACCCAGCTAGTTACTGAGCCATAAAGCTTCAAAGCTAGTTGTTGGGTGATTTGTAAAATATTAGTGCTTCTCTCATATTTTAATTGTCTGAATTTCATCTTTTCAGGATTTGTCATGCACTGCACAACTGGACTGCAAAACACTGGTTGTAGAGCCTGTTAAAATCTCAATAATCAGCTGCAATGCTTTGCATTATTAGCAGCCTTTATCAAAGCACAAAACCCAGGTCAAATCTGCACAGACATTTGATCTCTAGTCTTACTGTGAACTTTTTTATTGTATAAATGTAATTTGATGTTGAATGCCCACCCTTCTTCTTGTACATGGAGATGAACAAAGGTTATCCACCAGAGAAGGGAACTCAGATTGCTCATTGAGATTGATACTCTAACCAGATCATTAACGGCACTTTTGTCTACCTGCAGGGTAGTCAAAATTTGTTTTATGGTGGAAGAAGTTGGAAGGGGCATGTGTAAGGAGAGCTAGTAGTATATTCTGTAAACTGAGGTTTTGCAGAATTTAGTCCAGAGATGGTGTGACTTCAGAGGGAAAGGCAAGACAAATCTTGTTATCTGAAGTGTGGTGTTGTAATGTTACAGTATGCTTCTTAATTTTTACACCTTTTCCTAACTTCCTACAAATTAAATTTTTCATCATTTTTGTCATCATAACTCCACAGTATCTATGCTGAATACTTTTATTCTATCCTTAAGTTTTTTCCACATTTCACAGTACAAGAAGGTTGGAATTTGTGAAGCAGAAAAAGGCAGGGATGATGATGAACTATTCAGGCAGCACATGATCCTCAGACAGCTGTTTTCTGTCTCTGCACAGGGTCATGGCTACCTCTTTCTGAGTGTTTCCTAGCAGTCTGTTTCTCTACTAGTACCTTCCTGTTTCTCATCTACAGCAGTCCTAATCTCCACTCCACTGCAGTTAAGCTAACAGTGTTCAGTTTTAGGCATGAAAATGTTTGGATTCCAAGACACCGCTTCTACAAATACTCCTCTGAAAAACTGGCCTTTTCTTAGGCTTTAATGAAATTATTTTTTGACCCAGGGTTTATTTCTTGCTCTCTTGGATGTTTTCTTCTCATGGTGTTTGATGCTTCCTTTTGAAATTTGGCTATATTTCTATGAAACTATAGTACTGTCTGAAATCTGTGCTCCTGTAAACAACATTTTGGTCTATCGTGAGTAGCTTTTATTTATACGCACAAGTAAGCTGATGTTTAAAAGTAGAAGACATCTTCAATCTATTATTTTTTCTCTTTTCAAAGGTGGAAAACTTGCTTATTAGTAACCAAGGGACAATTAAACTTTGTGACTTCGGTAGTGCTACAACTGTAGCTTACTATCCTGACTACACCTGGTCTGCACAAAAGAGATCACTGGTGGAAGAAGAGGTGAGACTATTTTACTGTGATTAATCTTAGTATCATCTGTGTATTCATTTAACTGTTACTGTTAATCTAATACTGATTCATGGGACATCTAAACTGAAGATTGTTTCAGTTATAGTATTATTTATAAAGTTTTGAGTTTGTATTTGGCTTGCCAGAGTTGAAACACTCTGCAGTTACAATCACAGCTTGTGTTTTGTAGCTGTAGATACAACCACTGCTTCAACATAGTCAGGGTCCATTCTGCAATCTGGTGTGAAGATAAATGATTACTAAACTTCTAATTACACTCTTGACTAAAAGTCAGAAAGTGGTTATGCCAGAGTGAGTCCCTTCTTCCCATCTGTTTTTCTCAGCTGAATGATATATAAAGAAATGGCAAGTCAGCTTAGCAGAATATGAATAGGCAGCCTTGCTTCAAAGACTACATGGCCATGTCTACCATGTGATGTGCTTTTGCAAAGTACATTTGTTCTTAGTTTACAGTTGAGAGTAATGCTGGTGAAGCTAGTGTAATACATCAACAGAAATACAGTGACACTTAAAATTCATGCGTGCAGTTTCTGATACTGTTAGTCTCTGTAAACTCCTCTGATTTGGAATCTGTCATTCATGGAGAACAATCCACTGGTTTCTGGAGAAATGATGAGGTTGTACCATTGTCTAGTATAGTCTCTGCAAGAAGGTTAAAAGTTCTCTTCAGGGATCCATAGCTTAACTCTTTGGGTATGTCTGTACTGTCTTCAAGTGAGATGAAAAATGAGAGGTGCACACAGCAGTGTGAATTCACTGCTTGGTTAATTGTTGGTTTTTCAATATTTTGTTGCCCCATATCAGGTGAAGAATCTGGCACTTTTCCTTGTTGAACTTGATATGGTTGGTGATTGCTCAGCCCTCTTACTTGTCCAGGTCTTTCTGAAATTAATTTTCAAAGTGACAATCCTATCTCTTCTACATGGAGAGCTCTTTCTTTGATTGAATGTTATTGGAGCTAATTATTCAAGATTCTGTTTCAGTAAATTCTGTCTCCGGCAGATCACAAGGAATACAACGCCAATGTATAGGACACCAGAAATGATAGACTTGTATTCAAATTTTCCAATTGGTGAAAAACAGGACATTTGGGTAAGAATTTTTTCTCTTGCTTACCACAGCTGCTTATGTCATAGTGGAACTGATTTTTGCAGGCTTTTCATTAGTTTTTGGATTAAATAAATCAAAATACCAAAATAAATGTAGTGTCTTATAGTAAAGCAAACTTAAATACTATGAACTCTGTATCTAAGTATTAAAAGATGTAGTATTCAACGTTTTCTCCCAGATCTAGCTTGACTTCCACTGTGAGAGGCAATGCTGAGCTTCTTTAGCGTTCAATAGAACTGTTGCTGAGTTGGAGCTTGGCACTAGAAACCCAGAATATTTAGAGTCCTAAGATTCAAATTCTTGCCTTTCATGCTCTGCCATTAATGTAGTCCTGGGGCTGCCTATTAGCAAGTTCAGAATGGTTATGTCTAGATATTTCATCTGTGTAACTTACTAAGAGATAGCAAGGATGAGAACAATGCAGAGATCATTCATGCTTTGCATAGAAGACATGATAAATTGTTAATGTTCACTAAAAAATCTGTAGCCAAAATTAAAGGTAATTATTAAATCCTCAGTTTACATTTTCCAATTATGTAGTACTGCAGTACTGAGGTTGCTCCCCAGTGAGATTGTGCTTAGGGATTTAGTTAATTGGATGTTTTTTATGGAGCCCGATGTCAAGCTGCAGTTGCTACCTGTATTGGCAGTGTGTCAAAAGACAAACTGAGAAAATGAAGTATTGGTGTTTTAGAAGTTTTTATTTGGAATCTCAGAACTTCATGCAATTTCTTAAATTAGTTACAAGATATTGTGGAAACTCTTGTTCAGATTCAGCAACTGTTGGTGGGTTTTTTGTGGCATGTGAAGAAACACCAAGTAAAGTACATTTTACTGACTGTTTGGTCACTTCACATGCATGAAATATTGGCAATCTGAGCCAGAATCACATCCAGTTAAACACAAAGCTAGTAATTTATGTAATAAAGCCTCACTCAAAGGGGCAATTGCTGTTTATTTTTTTTACTAGAATAATTCTGTATCTGTTAGTAGTTAAATGGTGATTGTCTCCTTTTGTTTCTTGGGAGGATCTATTTCATTTACCATGCCTTTGTTGGAACATGTTCTGTGTGTTTTCTTTATGCTTTGGATTCAAGGAAGTATTTGGCAATAGCATATAGCCCTGTCTCAGGAAGCAGGGTTGTAGTTTGTGTTTGGGATATAAACAAAGCAGTTTTCCAAAGAAAGCAAATACAGTGAGTAACACTCATGGTTGCAGTCTGTGTGCTTGTCACTGTGTGAGCTTAAAACCATGAAGGAAGTAATAATGTCTTTCTTAGAACAGCAGTACAGATATACCCTCCCACTTTTGAAGATTTCTGAAAAAGCAGAAAAATTGGATTTGGAAATGTTTGTTAAGGAGCAAAACTTCCAAGTTGGGTTCTCATTACCAATATTTAGTAAAAAGTCTTATAGTCAGTGCAAGACATCTTGCAGGTTTTAATTCTATGTGAGCTGGACAGTCCTTTTAGATTTTATGCAGATTAATTTGACTCTGTTTTGGTATAATATTTGTGTCATCCTGCATCTGTACTGTGGAACTTTTAAAGTGTTCTACTTATTGCCTGAAGCTGGTCAGGGGAAAAATAACAGTATTCTTGTTCGTTACAAACAATCCTACCCCTGCCTTTCATCCATCCTCCCAGTCCCCAAACGCTACATCAACCCTCCAGAAACTTCACTGTCCCTTTAAGGCAGGTCAAAAGTTATTCCTAGTTATTTTTGGTCACTTTGTGGTGCTGCTTTTTTGCCTTTTGGCAAGTGAGTGCTCAGACTGACCCAGGCAACTTCTCTAGAGTGACTGTACAGCTTTGGGACAGCATCTTGGGGACTGAGCCTGTCTGTTAAGTGTGTCAGTGCTGAGGCTACAACTGAAGTTGCTTTTTAAGCAAGTTGACTGACAGTCGGCATTTAAAATACCCAAAATCTCTCAGAGTTACAATCCTAAGTTACAGATAAAGCAGAGGAAATGAAAAACACTCTAACAGTTGAAGCAAAGATCAAATCTAAGTGGTCTCTACACTTCTCTGGGTGCAGCTGATGGCCTTGGTGCTTGTCTCCCCTGCTGCTTTCTGAGGTACAAGATGTCTTGGGAGTAGTTTCATTCCTCCAACTTAATTATGATCTGCCTTACTTCTTTGTAAACAGGTGTTTCTGTGGGATAGTAGATGATAGTTGCTGTATTCCCCTGCTGGATTAGCATGGAGTGTGTGATGCTTCAGTGTATGTATTAGAGAACTTTCTTCAACCGACTGACATAAATGTGCACATAAATAGAGAACTAATGTGCACTTTATTTCTGGCCCTGGACTGAGAGACTCAGTAAGTGTTTTGTAGTAACTAAATCCGGGACCTTTGAGATTCCAGTACCATTCAGATCTTTGAAGCTGCTCTTGACAACCAAGGGCAGTTGGAAATGGTGCACACAGAGGACTGGAGGCAGTAAGCAGTTTTTGTGGGTAACATCTTCCCGGGCTTGTTTTTTTTTGTCAGGGCTGCTATAAAAGCCCATGTGCTTAAAAACTGAACTGGGGTTCAGAAGAATCTTTGAGGAGAAATTTTCCAAACTTGTGCAAACAGTTGCTTGGAGGCATTGGATGCTTTATTATCAAAGTTTTATAGGTGAGAATGGAACATGTTTCTATTACAGTAGTATTAAATATAGTGGCAGAGATATATATTTTTTGAAAAAATAGATCAGTTTATGTTTACTTCAGTTACAGATGCAGTCATCCTAGCTAATCCATAATACCTGAGTTATTCAGACATGAGAATTTAAAACTGACTTCTCTCTGTTTTGGCTGTTCCCTTCTCAGATAGCACAAGTCTCAAGCTGAATACATGGAGGAACTTCCAAGTTCCCCAGAATGTGGTAGTCCTGTGTTTTGAGGATTGAATGAACTTGTCTGAAAATGATCTTTAGATTTTGTTACAAGAGTTGAATACCCATCTCTTTGTAGGAAATAAAGGAACTTTCATTTTGGGCTTATTTTTTTCAAATCTTTTGCTAAAGATGCATTTTGAAGATGCTGTTGTGTCCCCCTAATATCATTTAAACAAATTGCTTAGCACTTAAATGCTCACCTAGCTGTTGTGTTGCATAACAGAATGTATGTGAGTTAGAAATAAAAGAGACTAAATTCTGTCCTCACAAAAAAATAGTCTCCTTGCAGCACAGGATGAAGACACAGAACAAGAATTCTGGACCTTTTTGTAAGAACAGTCCTGTTCTTGAACGTATTCAGTGTTGAAAGATTACTTGTTTTTGTATGCTGTGAAGTTTCTAAAAGGGATTTCTTGTATGACTTCTGATTTTTTTAAAAAAAGACAGGAATACTTCTCAAGTAGCTGGTGATAGGATAAGAGGAAATGGCCTCAAGTTGCATGAGGGAACATTTAGATTGGATATTAGGAAAAATTTCTTCACTGGAAGGGTTTTCAGATGTTGGAACAGGCTGTCCAGGGAAGTAGTTGAGTTACCATCCCTTGAGGTATTTAAAAGATGTGCGGATGTGGCACTGAGAACATGGTTTAGTGGTAAATTGACAGTGCTGGGTTAATGTTTGAACATGAGGATCACAAAGGTCTTTTTCAGCTTACACAACCCTGAGATTCTAAGCAGTATTTTTGTGTTTTTCTCTGTAGGCTCTGGGCTGTGTCCTGTACTTGCTGTGCTTTAGGCAACATCCCTTTGAAGATGGAGCTAAACTTCGCATAGTCAATGGGAAATACGTTATCCCACAAAACGACACCCGCTATTCTGTGTTTCACAATCTTATTCGTAAGTTTAAAGTGTTATTTAATTTTGTGTTTCTATGGATATGTGTTGGTATTGACAGTGTTGTCTTACTGATAGTTGAATATTATTGATATGTGATGGTAAAAAAGGTGAACTGCAACAAATTCTCGTTTTAGTAATAAGCCTAATCTATTATCAAAAAAATTAGGATGTGAAACTTGATTTTTAGTTCTATGCCTGCCTTGCTTAGTATCTGAATTAATCCATAGGAATAACAGTGTTTTGATTTAGTTTCTTTGAACTTGCTTAAATTCTTTTAAATTTCAAATAGATGACTGGAAAATTTAATCATAGTTCCAGAAATGTATCCAAATACTACAGTATTAGACACAAAGTTACTTCTGTGGTTCTTCATTAATTGATCTTGAATTATACTCTTTGAAATATTATTAATGATAAATAGTGAGTCTTTTTTCTCATAGGTACCTGCTAAGAAAATGATATTTAGTCAGGGATTTAGCAGTTGCTCTGCTCTCTTCATGTGTTTGCTTATTGCACTGTTATGCTCTGAAGAAATCATTAATATCAGCAGGGAGAAAGACTCTGAAGAGTTTGTTACATTGTCTGAATTTCCTTTTTTAGGCTCCACTTTGAAGGTAAACCCAGAGGAGAGACTGTCAATCACTGAACTTGTGAACCAGCTGCAGGAGATTGCAGCAGCTAGGAATGTCAATCCTAAATCCCCCATCACAGAGGTAAAGTCTCACAGGAATATTAGTAAGTTTACTTTCTGTCCTCTCTTCTCCAGTAAGTGTGCATTTATTAACAGATTTCAGAGCAAGTCTCCTGTTTCTTTTGAAAATTTCACACTAATTTATTTAGAAATTCAGTTGAATTGATCTGTATCACTTCTATGATCTTTGAAAATATGCCTTTTAAAGCACAGAGACATTAAAGGAGACTGGTTGTAGTTCGTACTCTTTCTTGAGAAACTTTTCATCCTCTTAGTTTATTCTTTAGTTATGCTAGTACTCTGATATGCTGTGTTTAATCATAATTAACTTGAACAGATTAATACATGAAGGCTCTGTCTACGCTAGCTTGAAACCCACTTAGATTGTCTCCCCTTCAATGCATAATTTGCACAACACTGTCTGTGGGTAAATTAGTATATCTTAACTTCCTGACTTTCTCCTGGGGCTCAGTTTGCTTGTTCTCACCAAGTAAAAGTAATTTGCAAAGCATAACAAGTTGACAAAATTAGCAAGAAAATACTCAGTGAGCATTCATCTCCTCAGCTCCTGGAACAAAATGGAGGCTATGGAAACAATGCTCAGCCTCGAACATCTGTGACCTCTGTTTCGCAGAACGCCAAGCCGGCAGGGCAGCTCAACAATATGTACAATGCAGGTATGTGCAGAGACAGATATCATCTTTGTGTAAGAGCAGTTGCATATCTTTTATGTGGGAGGGGAAAAATCATTTGGGGGGCTGAGATATTTTACTGTAGTACTAGCTTTTTGGCATTTATATAATTGCTTCTATCCTTGTATTATTTTTTTGCAAGGTTTGGTTGTATGCTGAAACATGCATTGCTGGGCAATATAAAAATGAGGTTTCCTATGGAAAATAACTTAAAATGTGTGCTTGAACTGTAGAGGCAGGGGTGTTGACATAAGTGAATTAAAACTTGATGAAAGTGTGGATACAAGAAGCAATAATATTCAAAAGAACGAGAGCTGTAGAGAAGGTAGTCTGAGTTACGGCAAACAAGTGAAAATTGCCTAGTTAAATCCCAAACTTATTTAATTCAGTGAAGCAATAAAATTTGCAAGTCAGTTGTGTAAAGAACACCATATAAGAGGAATTTGAATTTAAACTGTTAAAAATCTTCCAAGTTTGTATTTTAATTGAAAATTGCTACTTTGTGTCAGGAGTCACTGAAATCAGTACCTATCCTGAGTTTGTGCACAACACTGCATCTTTTGTGTACAGAAGTGACAGCTGTCTTGGTTTTACAAGAACTATTTAACATCAGCTGTGTTAGAATTAAAAAGTTAGCAGCTGTTCTCTGGCATTTCCTTTAACTTTTTGCTAAAATGTGCTTTTTGTCTAATGGCTGAGGTAGCCTAATGCAGAAATGCAGAAGCAATTGCAGGGATTTGGACCATGGATCCAGAGTAGTTCATTAATGGTAGGGAGTAGCTGATCTCATTTATTTTAGCCTGAAGAAAGCTTGCATGAGGAAGCAGTACTCTCATAAGCATCTGAGGTCCATCTATCTCCTTTTCTGTCCTGGCCAGAAAGACATTTGATTCTCTGTGATATTTTGAATTATATCAGGCAGTGATCAGAACCTAAAGCTATTTAGTTTTGCAACTGCCAAAAGATTCATGTCTGACCACCTCAAAGGGAAAAAGCAGCAGCCTAAATTCAATTGAGTTCAATTTAGTCAGTAATTTCAGGAATAGCTGTAGCTGATACTGCTGTGAGCCCAGCTAATTATGGGAATGTTCTGCAGGAAAGACTTCACGAGATGGTTACACTGTAGGACACCAGTGATGAGGAGGAGGAATTGTAGTTCCTGCTAAGATAAAACAGGGATTGAACTAGCAGAACTAAATGAAAACAGCCAAAACATCTCCAAAATGACACAATTAAAAGCTGACATGACTATTCTGAAAAAACAGATATTCCACAGTACACTCAGTTGAAAATTGGAAACAAATGAGAAGCTTTATAGGCTTATTTACATCTAATTTCTTACTGTTTTTTCTGCACCCATATTAACTACCATATGTAAATGTGAAACAGTCCAGTTAATACAGATGATAGCGAGGGACTATTTCATACTGTATTCAACTTTCCTTTCAGTTTGATATTTCTTGCCTGATATTAATTGTGCTGACCTGTCAGTGTGTCTTGGGTTGAGCTGGCAAAACGTCAACTGTCCAAGACAGAGTGAAAAGGGAAGAAGAGGGAGAGGGAAAAAAACCCTCTAAACCTGGTTTATGCTGAAAGTAACTATATGTATTTATACAGAAAAGAGAAAACTACAATATAACACACACTTACACAAGTTATATATATATATATATATAACAAGAAATAACCTCCCACTCCCCAATTAATACAAAGTGTCTTACTTTAAATCTATAAGTACTCTAAAAGACACCCTGCAAGAAAGAGAAGGTATAAAACCAAAATATTTATACTTCCCTGAACTCAAACAAAATGCAAGTAGCGGCAGCAGGAGCAGGGGCCTAGCATTGTAGAAGAGCTGTGGCACATTCTTCTAGTGCTGCCATGGTGGAACTGAACAAGCCACTCCCACACACTGGATTTTACCCCTTTTGAGATGATGTAATATGGTATGGAATACAACATTATTGGCTAGAAGAGGTCAGCTGTTAGCTAGCCCAGCTCAGCTCAAGTCAGCTGACAATGCCAGGCCTGGTCTGAACTTTAAAGCCTAAATTTAGGCCTACTTTGCTAACCCATAACACAGTGAGACAAAGTATATTTATGTTCTAGGGGAAATGTTAAAACTGGGTAATATTTATTGAGTAATGTTATGTGTCTACGAATTTCTGTGGAAGAATCCAGCTCCTGAATGTACTTGTAATCCAACGTCAGTCTGGTCATCTGTGTTGTGCAAAAATGGCTACTGTTTGTTGTATACAATCACATTAATAAAAATATTGTGCTGTGATGCTGTGCTATCTGGGTTGTTGTGCTTAAAAAGGAACTTAACTATGCCAGCTGCTTTTGAAGCCCTGCATTAAAACTATCTACTGGAGATCATTAAGTAGATCTGCTAAGGAAAAGCTACACTTAAAGAAACTGATACTAAAAAAAGGCAGTATTTTGCTGCATTGACAATAAGAAACATAGGCCTTACTTCAAAAGTTTTTTGTCTTGTTTTCTCATAAATATGAACAGCAAATTAAACAATGTGTTAAGTACTTCCTGACTGTGTAGGTCATAGTTAAGGAGAGCTTTAGAACTGTGACCCTTACAGCAATGTGTAGCCTGTATGTGCTATGACTTCCGGCTTTATAGGCAATGTACTTTAATTTATATCCTGGAATGGGCTCTGTGATAAAGTAAAATTGTTTTTATTGAACTGCTCTAGGCCTGACCGTTGCGGAATGTGACCAGACGTATGGAGGGTTCTTTGATATTCTGAGGGGTGGAACAGAGCGATTTTTCACTAACATTAAGGATACGTCTTCTAAAGTTATCCAGTCTGTGGCCAAGTGAGTAACAAAAAAAAAAAATTGTGCTTATATGGGTTCTAAATGAAGGCTTAGGAGCTTACTCCAGAAATGATAAATTCAGCATAGTTTCCAAGTTGGAGCTCTCATAGCTGGTAGGGATTTTATGAATGATACTAATACCAAAGTTACTTAGGCAGTCATGTACTAGAAATGAGAAGGTTGCAGCAAAAGCCTGTCCATAAGTACTGCTTACGTTGCTGTAATTTAAGTACCTGAATGCTTATGAGAGATGAACAGATGGGCACTGGAACATGGCAGAGAGGTATGGAATAGGACTGTCATTGTTCAGAGTGAATGAATCGAATTAGTAGACAGGACCTTTGTTAATAAGAGAGGAAGAAGAAAGAGTAGAGAAAGGTACAAATCAAAGGAGTTGGATGTGAGAGGGGAAAAAGGCCTTAAGGGGAATAGTGTATAAGATCTGCAGTTTAGCTTTTAAGTGGAATGCTGTGTCTTCAAGACAGTGTGAGAAGATCTGCACTGTTTGTCTCCTTTGCCCTGAATTGTATGGATGAATGCTTTCCTCTTTAGATGTATATGATTTCAGACACCTAGTGTGTGATTATTTTTTCATCAGGTTTTCAGCCCCATTTCAAATGTTTATCTATGATCAATATTAATCAATCTGTATGACTTACATGTTTTTCTCGTAATAAAATTTTATGCAGTGTTAAGGGGTTTTCTTAGCTCCAATTCTTATTAGAGGTAAGTCACTACTGAATAATATGTCTGAACTAGAGTCTCATAAGAAATACTGAACCTTGTTCCTTACTGAAGGCTTTGTGCCCCTTTAACTGGGCTGCCGCTTGTGAAATCTATTGCTTGACATGTAGGTTTTTCCAGTTTCTGTGTGTAACTTGTACATAGTACTGCTCTGAAGTGTTTATAATATTCAGGTAAAGTTAGATACATAGATACTGTGCACCTACTTAACCACTTCAAGTGCATTTTGAACTGTTTGCTCTTACACTTAGTCTGTTTAAACTTCCTATACATGGTTTAGAAAGGCCAGGTCCTCTATTTTTTTTAAAGGTTGCAAAAGTTGGGGAGATTTGGTTTGCCCTTAAGCTTTCTACAGAAGAAACTGGGACAGTGGCATCAAACTTTCCACCCTGGGGAAACCACGTGGACTCAGAACAGGGAGTTAAGGGGAACAAACTGTTGTATGATGAAACATAGTTTTGACAAAATTATAAGCCCTACTTTCCTGTGGTTATGTATTAAGAGTTTACAATGATACTATATTTTTATTGTACACTACATGCTTCTGAAGTACTCCTGCACTTCACTGTCTTGTACTCTTTTCTCCATATGATTTTCTGGGTTGTTGTGCCTCCATCACTCAGTTACATTTGAAGAAGCTTCCTCTTCCTGCTCTTGCAAGCAGATTCTTTCTCAAAGACTATTGGAAGTTTAGTAATTTTTTTGAATTTGTTGTGCTGTTTTCCCCTTTTCTAGTGGTGGATTAAGACTGTCTAAAATTATCTTCTTAATGCGAATGGCTTAGTCTGTGCCTACACTTTATTTCTGTTACCTAGCAGGTGTGTGTAGCTTTTTGCTTTGTGTGATTTCCTTTGCTTTCGTAGTAAGTGTAGTGTGCAAGGAATAAAACAGTATGTCCAACCTCATCTGCAGAGCTCATCTAGCAGCTTCAGAAGTATTGGACAATGAGTCCTTGCTGTCTGAAAAGATTCTGCTCAGTTCTCATGCTCTTTACAATTGTTTAGATTATGGTGACTGCCCGAAATAAGGCTTACACCTATCTTAGAGTGTGTGTGATACTTCTCAGTTGCTAGTTAGTGTTCTGTGGCTGAACAGAACAGCTCAGTTCACGGATTGTGGAACTTAGTAAATATTAGTCAAAGAAAATTTCACTACTTTTACCTCTTGTTTGTTTTAATTATGGAAAGTCCTATTTCGATATTTAGTAAAACTATCTTGTAAATATAATTGTTTGACCTTGGTTTTGGTTTGATTAGGTTGATGGAATGAGAATTTATAATTAGGTGACTCCTGAACACCACCTCTGACATAACATATCAGACTATCAGATTTTTATTTCCGTTCTACGCTACCATAAAAAAACCCTTTGGTTTTGTGTAGGACCCTATGTCTTCATGCAACTACTTTTCTGTGTTCTTGTGTTACCCAAGTGAATTTAGTCATTGGGCTGAGAAGTAGAGAAAAAAAGGAAGGAATGCACGAAGTATGTCATTATACTAGTGAGAACCAATTACTTCAATACATATTTTCCAGGTAATATTTAATCAATACTGGTAGAAGAAACACTCTCCACTTGTAATTTGCCTATATTCTTTAGCAGCCCTTAGTTCTGTAATTTTCATTCCTTTGTAAGCCTGCCATGTATTTTGAATCCTAACTATATTTAATAGTTCATTGAAATGGCAAAACATGAATTAACATCATCAATACTTAGTGTTCTATTGGACCTAAGACACGGTCAGGTCCTTTAAGCATTTAACATTTTTTCAGCTGTGGAGAGCCCTATGACGTAGTTTGTGCGTTCTTAGACTGTTTCAATCAAGCTGAATTATTAATTCTTTGTTTGCATCTACTGTAGGGCGTGTCTCTTTCTGTCATGGTCATTCTCTGCTTTCACAAGCTTGTCTTGTGGCTACCGCTGATACAACAGTGATGTGAGAATATCCCTTCTACTGTTGCATTCTTGACTGCCTTTCCAAAACTCTTCAACCAACACAAGAAGCAGACATTCTGGACCAATTGAAATGTCTCTTCCTTGTCATGCATCTTCCCCACCATACTTAAGCACTCCTTGTGTTGGAGTCTGCCATCTCATTAGGTAGGGGTTCTCCTTCCTGCTTGTCGTTACTTTTCTGAATTGTGGAATTATTCCCTTTGTCTGCAGACAGACTTCTTTCAAACCCATGAGTTTCTCTCTTGTGAAGCTTCTGTGCCCTTGACCAGCTTTCATGCTTATTGAGGTCTAAATCCACACAGGTTACAAATGCCTTGCCAGAAACCATAGCTAAATGTTCAGAGTATCTAATCTTCACTGGTATTGAAAGCAGCATGCAAAACTTACCATCACTTTTCCTTTGCTTTGTCAGAACAGTCTCTTTCACTGAAGAGATTATGATGTAGTAATCTGTGGAAGAATTAGCTGCCTTTTATTGCCAACTTTCTTTGCCTCTAAGGTAATTTTGCTTCTGCTTTAATGCCGTGTCAGTATCATGAATCTTTGTATTACACTAGGTAGTTGAATGATTAATTCAGTTTCACAAAGCAAAACCAAGTGAGAACAGATTTATGTGAATTTCAGTGCTGCTTTTCTTCATGGCTTTAAAAGAATTAAACTGGAAATAAAGGTGGTATTTAGTTAATAGATTTCTAATCTTGTAAGTGTACAAATGTCTGGAGGCAGATTGCTTAGTTTTGGGGCATTATTTAACTGAAGATAATGGTTTATATACTTACATTGTAGCTGTGCTGCTTAGTGTGTAATTCTTTGTTCTTTATCATCTTCAGCTAATAACACAAAGTAACTATGCACTGCTGTAGAATTTTGTTCTGTATGTTAATTAATTTATTTTGTGAATTTAATTGTTAATTTTAATGTAATTGCTTTTAGCTTAATTTGCTGCAATGATCTTCTATATAATTTTAAACTTTGAGGCTGTAGCATCATCTAGTTCCAGCCCCTGTGCAATGAGCAGAGGCACCTTCCATAGACCAGGTTCCTCAAAGCCCCATCCAACAGGGCAGGGAACACTTCCAGGAGTGGGGTATTCAATCCAGTGTCTCACCACCCTCACAGTGAAGAATTTCTAGCTACTATCTAATCCATCCCTTCCCTCTCTGTTTAAAGGCATTTCCTCATATCCTATTACTACATGCCCTTGTAAAAAGCCCCTCTCCTGTCATCTTGTAGGCCCCCATTTGGTACTGCAAGAAAACAACACATGCTTCCATATGGAGACTAGACTAGCCTAGTCCAGTCCCACTAACCTTATTGCTAAAAAGCCTTGAAGTAGCCTGGTATCATCAGAAAAGTGACTAAATACTGGTGTTGTATCACACATTCCTATTTAAGCATATAAGAGCCTTAAAAGCAGTGGAGTTTTCCATATTGTATCATAGGCCAGAAACCCTCTTTGCAAATCTGTTTTTGTGCTTTGCTTCTCTTATCACCTCCCGGTAACATTGCTATGTAAATGAAGTTTCTGCTGTTAACAACGTGGAAAGAAATACCTTATTTATGATTTGTAGTTACAAGGTTATATCTTGAAATATGTAAGAATGCTTACCAATGTTAAGAAGCATTTTTTCACCTTCCTGCTATTTAAAGAAATCTCTGTTACCATTCTGACATATAAAACACTGCACTGTAAACAGAGTACTTTGTGTTCAAGTCTTAGTACTGAAATAGCTCTGAAATCTTCAGAATAAAGTTCAATGAACTTTAAGGACATGGTGACATGTTCTGGAGACTCCTAAATTGATTAAATGAACACAGGGGTTTTTTTCCCTTCAAAACAGCCAGCTGGAGTTGCCTGTGCTCTGTTACAGACAGATTAACTGTGTTCTTTCAGAAGTGTGTGTATGGTAAGATCCATGCTTCTAATAATGTGGAATTCTCGTTTAGACAAGTGTAAAACCCAAAGCTGAATTGAATGGTGTCGCTAGTAAGAAGTCAGTATCTGAATGTCTTGCAAAGGAATGGGTATAAGAACTGTTGGGGTTTTGGCTCTTAATGGTTTTGCACTTCTGTTTCCTGTTTCTGTTTAACCTCGGTGTTAAAGCACTGAAGAGATAATGGTTCCTTGTTTTTCAGCTACCATGTTCGGTGGTCCTTTATCATGATTTCAAACAAAAAGTTGGTATTACTGGAGAGACCTACATGTTTTCTTGCTTGAAGCTCTTGGGTGTAAGCAACAAATAGCATTTGATAGTTCTTAATTCTATAAAAGGCTATGTTCATCACATGATTAGCCCTGAATGTAAATTCCTTCCATAATTAGTCTGCAACAATATTGCTGCTTAAGCTTACACGAAGTATCTCCTTCCAAAGTGCAACACATTTTGAAATAGTCACTATTTGTCTACCTCCTTATGCAAAGTTTTTCAAAGCTGAGGATTTTTTTTAGTGCTTTTGTCTAGTGAGATTCAAACTTCCTTGTGGTGATTTCCATTTGAGGTAGAGGATCATTTTCATTGTTAGGACACTGTTTATGCCCATTTGGCATAAATACTGTGTGTAATGGCCTTCCATTCAGAACAGTTTTTGCCTTATCCAAAATGCTCCTTACTGTCCTTCATTCAATAATTTTTAATCAATCCCTCTAACCTCCTTCATGTTCACTAGCAAGGAGTAAAGTATCAAAGCTTAATGTTCTTTTGGTGTTTCAAAATTGGAGTGCAGTGTCCTGGGTCTGCTCTTTTAAGCAGTGTCTTGAAATGTTGTTGGAAACTCTGCATTCCTTAAACATGCATCAGTGTTGTAGTGACATTTTGATGTTCTGGAGTTAATGTTCTACTGAGGTATTTAAGTTAGGAATGTGTAAGTTAAGGTTGGTAGGTGAGGTTTGTTCTTATTTTGCCAATCCAGAAGTGCAGACCTGTGTAATTATACTCAAGGGTGTTGGCCTGGGTCTCTTCAGGTTTCTTTTTTCTTGAGTGTTTTCATTCTGCTACATAGCAGATACCCTAGAAACAAAAAAATAATAGTGGTCTTAAATTAGTAAATTATTGACATAATGTGGATGATAAGGTAGAGATGCAAGAAAGGGACCTAAATAAATAAATTTTCAAAAAATCACTGGGCGATTACTTTTTTAAAAGGCTGCACTTTAAAGCTATGCACTACAGGTGGGTAATGGTTAATGCCTGGTTCTCTCTGGGAGTTTCAAGAGTGAGTTTTTGGAGAAATTATTTAAATGAGGAAAGCGATTCAGGTACCCTTTATGCTGAGAAGCACATTTAGCACAGGTAGCTCGATGTGTAGCTGCAGATTGAGCTGTGGATGGGAGCCTGAGCCAAGAGGCCAGGAACTGGTGCTGACCCTTTGCACAACAAAGGGCACAGGGAGATGTAGCCCAGGCAGGAGACCAGACACTGAGACAAGCAGGAGCCAGTGACCCCCCGACTTGAGTGGGCTTAGACTGTGAGGGTATAGAGCCCAAGGTTTCCTTTGTTTAGGGCACCTCCTGGGAGGCACTAGCTCGAGCCTGTGATTCCGTTGCTGCACCATGATTAATTACTATAAGCTTATAGAGGTCTGAGACGTTGCTGTGGGAAACCTGGGGTTGATTGAGTGAGGAAACCATGTCTGAATGCGAGTGTGGGGTGTGTAGAGAGTGGGGTAAGGCTCCTGTGGGCTCACTGGAGCTTGCCCACTGTGAAGGGTCTTCAGTCCTCGTAGTGACAGTCTGGTGGTGAAAATGTGACTGCCAAAGTACTCCTGAATAGTCAGACAGGGAAGTTTACTTAATTAACACTATTTATATGGAATCTGGATATTGCATAGCACATCCATCTGTGCCAGATAGTAACATGCCAGAGTTACATAATTTTAAACTTTGAAGCTTCAACTAATAGTCTTTATTTTAAGCATTGTGATATTCTTCATTAAGGTGTTAATGCATCCTCATTAGACTTTCAAATTGATACCCTACAGCAAGTTTTTATCAGTAAAAGCAGGGGCTAGAGGAGTGAGTTAAACATTAATCGTGTCTACAAAATCCCAGAGATAGTTTTAATGCAACTGATTTAAATGAGTAACTGTTCTAACACAATATCTATTCTGAAAGCTCTGTTCTGAAAACCTTGAAGTGTGAGGTAACAAGCCTCAGATGGAAAGAATGAAATATTATTCCTGGTGGTGGGTGTGGCCTGAGAGACCTGGCTTATGGCTTGAATGATTATATTTCCCAGTATTAACTTCAATGTGTTCTGTTTCAGTTATGCAAAAGGAGACTTGGATATATCATACATCACTTCCAGAATTGCTGGTATGATAGCGTTGTCTTTCTTAAGTGTAACTTCTCATTATTCTTGTTATATGAAAAATTTCACCTGCTGTTTGTTCTGTCTTTCTTCAGTGATGTCCTTTCCAGCTGAAGGTGTAGAATCTGCTATCAAAAATAACATAGAAGATGTACGATTATGTCTGGACTCTAAACATCCTGGCCACTATGCTGTGTACAATCTATCTCCAAGAACATACCGGGCTTCAAGATTCCATAATAGGGTGTGTATATTTTTTGTGTATTTCTGTAAAACATCGTGTAACAAAATGTCTTGATTATGTCTTCAGCTTTTTATTGTAAAATATGTGAAAGAAGGCTAATCAAAAAGATGACAAAAGAATAATAATTAAAAAAAATAATAATAAACATGACTAAAGAATAAATATAAACAAAAGGTCAAATAGTAACCTGTGTTCTGCTTGTCTTTGCTTTAAATACAAACTTAACTGATTACAGACTAATCTTTAACCTTTACGACTAAAGTCTATTCTTCCTAGGCTAGTGATATCTTTGAAAACATGTCTAGGTACCTTACACGTTTCAAATTTAGATGGAGAATACTTAATGTAATTAAAATCTTACTAATATTTCAGTCTCTCCTGTATTCCGTCATCTTCCTTTATGGAGGATGTGGCGACTGGTTTGCATAACACTTTCACTGGACTTTGTCTTGTGCTGTGTCATTTGACTCTGATATTACTCAGCCATAGCTGACTGATTTTGGTACTGTCTTCAGTATTGTTGCTTAGTCAAGCCGCTGTTAGCCTTTTTGGAAATTTCTTTGATACTAAAATGAAGACATCTGCCTAATTAGTAACAAAGTAGCGAGAACAGCTTGTTAGCTGCTGAGATACTGGATTTCAATGTCTGTTCCAAAGTAAACCTCAAGTGTCCTGTAAAGAGGCTCAACAGTGGCGACTGCTATTTTGTTGTGAATTGTCTAGTACTGGCCACATTAAACCTCACTGAAAGTCTGTAGTGATCGTGCCCCTTTCTTACTAGACTGTCTGCCCAGAAGAAAGTCTAAAACCATTATTTGTTACAGGAACTCCCTTTTGGGTGTTACTCTGCAGAGCTATCCCTAGCATTGCTTCAGCTATGATAGCTGGCTTAGCATGTCAAGCTGAGATGTATTTAATGTGTTCAGTCTAGTGCTATCACTTCTTTCCTTTTGTTTCCTTGTAAACTTGTAGACAAGATCAAGTGTTGTCACACCTGAAGAAAGTCATTACTGCCTTTTGGATGGATGCAATCAGCTTCTTTATCTGCATCTGGTTCAGTATGGGGTTCAGACAGAGGCTATTCAAGATAGAAGGCAAAGCTTAATCATACATGATTATTTGTAGCAAACACCTCAAAGCAAAACATTCAGCAATGCTTTTTAACACCAGATTGCTGGAAAGTCTGCTGAGGCTGATGTAGTAAACTGATTATTCCTCATACTACAAAGCTATAAATCTCTGTGGGATGATAAATTCCATGACTGGGAATTACTTTACCCTGAAAATTGTTTTTTGATAATACAAGTCTGAGGTGTCTATACACTGATGTTTCTGATGTATCAGTGCTATAAATGGTAATATGAGCACAGCTAAACCTACCTGTGATCTGAAACTGTTCTTGTCCACATTTATCTTTTCGATATTAATGTTGTCTTATGATCTTTGTTTTGCTAGAAAGTATTAATAGGTCATAACTTGTCATAACATTGTAGGTTCCTGCTTACTTTATTGTCTATGAGTATTGAGAAAGTCTGTACAAAGTATTCTCCTCTGGTTTTCATGTGGTGTTTTTGTGAGACTTGGTTGATGTCTGGGCTTAAATCGTGACTCAGTGGAAGAATCATATTGAAGCACTGTAGCTTCAAACCAGAACACAGCCTACAAAAGCATGTACATTCAAAAAAGTAAAAAAGTACTAATTTTGGAGGGAATTTATCACTCAGAGACTAGTTTTATTACAAGATGTAAAAAGACGTAATAAAACTACATTACCTTCTGTTTCTTCGGCTGTATTTTAAGCTCAAAGTGTCCTCATAATTAGTGGAATGATGGCCAGCACACAACCTTTCTGAGCAACCTATTCCAAGCAGGACTCAAAACTGGCAGAGAAGACTTCAAAACTACCATTAATTTTAATGAAGAACTAAGAAGTTTGTAGAAGTTCCGTACAGACAGCAACCAAGTCTCACATGGCTGCTCTCTCATTTCTCACTAGTAGGATGGGGGAGAGAATCAGAAGGGTAAAAGTGAGAGCTCTTGGGCTCAGATAAAGACAATTTAACAGGCAAAGCAAAAAGTGCAGGTGCAAGCAAAGCAAAACAAGGAATTATTTTACCACTTCCCACTGGGAGGAAGATGCTCAGTCATCTCCAGGAAAGCAGGACTCCATGACGTGTAATGATTACTTAGGAAGATAAACGCTATCACTGTGAACATTCCCCTTTTCCTTCTTTCTCTCCCTGCTTTATATGCTGAGCATGATGTCCTAGAGTATGGAATATTCCTTTGGTCATCTGGTGTCAGCTTTCCTGGATGTGCTCCCTCCCAGCTTCTTGTGCACCCCCAGCTTGCTTGCTGGTGAGATGATGTGAGAGGCAGAAAAGGCCTCAGCACTGTGTAAGCACTGCTCAGCAATAACAAAAATATCCCTGTGTTACCAGCACCATTTCTAGGACAAATCCAAAACACAGCCTCATTTAGTTACTATGAAGAAAATTACTCCCACCAAAACCAGCACACTACTGTTGTAATATTTGAGATGTACTGAAGCTCATGTTTGAGATGTATTGAATCCTGTGGTGAGCAGGGAGATAAAGGATTTCTTAGCTTTTATTTGTTCACTGGTGGCTTTGCATAAGCTTTCACTAACAAAGGAGTATTAAATCTTTTGCAAAGTGGCACTTTCTGAAACTGCCTTCTTTTTTAATTAAAATACTAGAGTACTGTGGAAGGTATAGGAGATTTTGTATGTTTGACTGTTTACTTCAGCCTTTTTTCCTGTGCTTGGTGCAAACCCAGTATTTTGTGATAATCAGTTTAGGTAGCTCATCTCAGAGTAAACTCTGAACTCTTTGTCTTTAACTGTTTATCTGTATAGGAAAACATGTTGATAGGAAAACTTGTCTGTGACCTGTCAATTGCAGTTGAGATTAAAAACAAAAAAAAAGCTTGCTTTGTAAGTTTCTTCCTTGGTCTGAATGTATCTACTCTTTAGGTGTTTCAAGTGCACCAAGGATCAGGTTTCATATACTGCATTGTTACTGGACAGTTGATTTTAAGGATATGCACTCTTAAGTAGTGAAGCTGATTATTTGGTAGTGGTTTTTTGTAGCACTAATTGCAGAAGGAGTAACTTAACCATTGGAGATCTTTGTATAAAGGAGAAATACCAAAAGAAGCCTAGTTTTCTAGGGGTTTTTTGGGGGGGAGGTTGAGTTGCCTAAGTTGAAGGTGTTCTGTTTGATTCCTTGCTCTAAGAATATTTCAGACAGTAGTCTGAGTTGTTTATACTTCCAGTGCAGCAGACTTGTAGGCAAGACTGAAGTTGTATTCCATTTCATCCTATTAAGTGGTGTTTACGCTTTGTTGAGACTACTTTGCTTGAACACCTCGCTTAATTTCAAAATGAAGGTGGCATTAAAGTGTGAGATTGCCTCTCACAGTGTGTGCTGTGCAAATGTATGTGACTTAGTAATCTCATTTCTCACATCTACTGACAGTCTCATCTTTCTCATTGCAGGTTTCTGAATGTGGCTGGCCAGCGAGACGAGCACCAAACCTTCAGAATCTTTATAGCATATGCAAGAACATGCATTTATGGCTGAAACAAGACCAGAAAAATGTTTGCATTGTGCACTGCCTTGTAAGAAATTGGTTTAAGTCCAAATGCTTTGTTCAATAGAGCTTTAAATTGTGAATAAGGATGCTAGTATCCATTTAGTTGTGACTGTTACTGGCTTTCTCTACTGAGAAACCTGGAGGCAGTCCCTTACTGCTGTGTCTGTAGAGAACTTGCATTAATTTTCTCCTAAGGGAAATCAGTAGGCTAATGTATTCTGCCTTTACTTACATATAGAATGAGAGGCGGTACATCAGAGGCATTAAGGCAAAGTAGCCTTTGGGATAAAAAAAAATCTGCTCTACTCTTTCTGCTTTTTGTCTTCTGAGTGACAGATGGGTGTACACTGCATTTCCCACTACTATCCATTTAGAATGTAATCTGTAACCACAGAACCTCAGCAACTGACTGTAAGACTTTTCCTTAACTTGCTTCACCAGATTGCTCTGTAACTTCCACTGTTCTCTAGAGTATTATTAACTTTGGTATAACCAAAAAAGGTAATAAACCCCTATAGAGCCACCTCATGTCAAATATTGTGGTGGGAGGAATGAATTTTAAGAAGAGTTACTCTTCAAAATTGAAAAATATGAGGTTACTCTTCAGTTTGTGTAAGGGAATTGCATGTGAAATTTTAACATTCTAATTTGGCCACACAGTAAAAAGAAGAATATGATCATTGTGGCAATACTTCCAATGCTGCTGGAAAGCACTCAAGACATGTCCTTTGATATGGTAGAGCAGTGCATAGGGAATACCACTATCAGAGTTAAAAAGAGGATTTATTAGTCTGCCAAACCATACTTGTGTGTTTTGCACTGATTTGCAAGGAAAAGAAATCCGTTAATGTCGGTTTCTGAAAACCAGTATAATTTTCAGTGCCATTGTGAGGTTAGGTGTCTAATTCTATGTTAATGTGATTCTTCTACTATTTCAGTATGACATGATTGGTGCTCAAGTAGATAAGAAACAGATGTGATAAATTAGCACCAGTTTTTGTAACGTCTTTCCTTTGAAGTATTTCATTTAAGATACCTAATTCCTTTCCTCAGATGTGAGGGAAACTTTTGTATATCTGTGGCTGTGTGCCATATGTGGTGTGAAAAGCATATACCAGAACTATTAAAAATGAATGATAAAAATTCTGTTCTACTCTACTAGCAAAAAACCCTTGAGAAATCCTGTTCTGTCAACCATTACCTCTTTTGAATCTTCTGTCTCTTTTAATACAGGGATGAATCTGGGATATGTATATAGGAATGATTCTGGAAGAAAGGTTCAGTGTTTCAATCTCCTTATCTTAGTTTCATGGCAAGCTATCAGTTTCAGTTAGTTTGAGACAGAAGACTAAAGAGTTTATTGTGGTTTAGTTCTTCTGAATCTTTGTACTTGTCTTACAGCAGAAGTCCATGGTTGTCAGCCAGAAATAGTACTGAACTGGGGTTTTAGATAGCAGCCAGGAAACAAACATGAAAAATGGGTATTAGTGATGGTAAAATGAAAAAGATCAATTGAAAATTTCAAATAGTGTTAGACTGAAGTAATCATTCACACTTGAGTGAGCAGACAATGTGAAGGACGTTTTGTATTCTGTGGAAATGAAATGAAAAACTTTCCCATTGAGATACAAACGTCAAATGTAATGATGGCCCAAGACCTTGGACTTCATGATATTAAACAAAGAGATAGCATGTTCTTCGGAAACTTGGGTAATGCTTTTTCCACTAGGTTTAATAACAAAGTACCTTCTTTTTTTTTCCCCAGGATGGAAGAGCAGCATCTGCTGTTGTAGTTTGTTCCTTTCTGTGTTTCTGTCGCCTCTTCACTACTGCTGAAGCTGCAGTTTATATGTTCAGTATGAAACGCTGCCCACCTGGCATTTGGCCTTCTCATAAAAGGTACTGTAGGGTACTGTTAAAATAAAAGCATTCAGAACTGAATAACTGCTTTAGAAAAATAAATTATTTCAATAATGTCAGTGTTTGAACATGTGTTTTTCCAAGTATTGTGCTGTATCATGAATAGACGAATTCTGAATCTGAATTTTGGGAGCCTGTAAGTTACTGATTATGTTCTTATTAGAAGTGGTTCAATTATAACCTGTAGTGAGGAAGTGTTAGGAGCAAAAACAAAGGGTATGCAGAGCTTTTGCATGCTTTTTAAAGTTTTAGATCCTCTTTCATGTGTGCCTTATTCTGTTCCCTAGTTTATTACAATAGGTTTTATTGTGTCAGAACACAACAAATTCTGTGGAAATACCAATAATTATTTCTGTCAATTGGTTAAGAATGCCTAGTGCTTTTTAAAGGAGTTCATGCAGAGGTGACTCGCATATACTTTGACAAATGTTTTACACTAATTCTTTGATTTAATTTGATAGATCTCAGAACAGTGAAGTCTCAATAGCAAATGTCACTGATAGGAAGGGTGTTTCCTACCAAAAGGATTAGATTGTGAAGGGCAAAAAGTAAAGTAGTAGTTCCATATAAATAACAGATTATGCTGTTGTATGGATTCACTTTGTGTGTATTTAAACGATTCTCTACAAGGTAATTTATATTAATGAGAACAAATTTAAAGCCTGTAGGAAGGTTTGAGTGATCCACTGTGTGCAAGATACAAAATAAGAAGTTCTCTCAGTTTCAGGCCTTTGAAAAGTGTGGCTAGTTTGTTTTACAAGTATGTAAAGCTGCAGACTTAAACGCACTGACTGGAGCTGTCTGGAATATGGAACCCAGATGCAGATGAGTTCATCTGTAAGGCTGTATTCTATTTTCTGGGCAGTATATTTTTCTACTGTGGTGCAGCCATCCGACTTTCATACAGAAATTGTGTTGCTGTCCTTAAATGAGAGGCTGACTAGGGTTGATAAATATTTCTCTATGTTTCTATTTAATTTTTCTATTGTAACATTCTATCAGATTTGAAAATCTATTCACTGTAAGTGATGTTAAGTGTTCCCAGTGATTTACTGTTAACACTCGTCACTGGCTCATTAGTGGCTGTATAAGAACAGAAGTAACTCACCTATGTGTTCACTGATTTTTTAGAATTTTGTTCTCTGACTAAACGAGTATCTTTTGGTTTTCACAGATATATTGAATACATGTGTGACATGATGGCTGAAGAACCCATTATTCCTCACAGCAAGCCCATCCTCATCAGATCAATTGTCATGACTCCTGTTCCACTTTTCAGTAAGCAGCGGAATGGCTGTAGGCCTTTTTGTGAAGTTTATGTGGGAGATAAGAGAGTAACCACTACCTCCCAGGAATATGACAAAATGAAGTAAGTACAGGTTACAACTTGCTTTGAAACAGCATGTTACTTTTTTCTAGATTCCTCTGTCCTCTTTTAGCTCATCTTGAAAGGTAAATGAGGGGAAAGAGAATGTGGCTGTTACAGCAGCTTGGATCTGGTCTTGCAGAACAGTGGGGATGATGGTTGGGTGGCACAATGGACGCTGCAAGACAAAGGAAAGCAAGACCCTCCTACCATTCCATGTGATGTAAAACAATGACCCCTGATGTACATGTACTGAAGAGAGAATCATGTCTCAGCTGTCTCCTCCAGGCATGATACCTGTAAGGTGACTGCTTCATAGCCCCTGTACAGCTGTAGTGTCTGCACAGGAACTGCAAATGATACTGACAGTGCTAGGTGTAGGTAATCAAAGACAGGAAAAATGACAGAATACCCAAGTTCTTCTAGCTTTCTAGCTACTGAAGGCCTTGGGGAAAGCAGACTAAGCATAAGATAATACACTATTTATTTTTTTACACTTAATTAACTGTAGTTATGTTTCGGGTTTTTTTTAATTTAGGGAGTTTAAAATTGAAGATGGGAAAGCAGTAATTCCACTTGGGATAACAGTCCAAGGAGATGTTCTGATTGTGATCTATCATGCCAGGTCAACTCTAGGAGGACGACTACAAGCCAAGGTAATGACAAATTTAAACATGAGGACTTGCTTGTTCGTGTTGTAATTTTGTATCCTATGCATAATCTACTAAGTACTTCACTTTATTTGCTATTCTTTGTTCAAAGAAATGTATGAGGTTTTCATACACTTGTGAATTCAACCTTTTTAAATCTTCTGAGTATGTCCATTCTTAATGCTGAACATGCAGATACTTTGGTAAGCATTTCTAGAAATCACATCAGTAGTGATAATTAATCTATTTGCATGGAAAACCTCTAGCTATTTTTTTTGAGGCAGTGATTGTTATCTGTTAAATTGCACAGTTGTGGTGGATTCACCTTGGCTGAATGCCAGATGTTCACCCAGCCACCTCAGCCCTCCCTTTCCCAGAGGAAAGAAGAAAAGTAAAAAAACCCATAAGCTGTGAGTTACTATGAGGCAGTTTATATTTTATGCAGAAAAGTAAAAGCAACACACACACACACAAAGTAAAAGCCAACAGTAAATCTCTACTTCCCACAAGCAGTGATGAGTGATCACTCCTCCAAAAAGCAGAGCTCCAACACAGCAATGGTCATGAGCAGGTGGCCGTTACCAGAGAGAGAGAGTGAGTATCAACTCCCCTCCTTCTTTTATATCTGGGTTGTTGTCATATGGTATGGAATACCTCCTTGGTCAGTGTAAGTCAGCTGACCTAACCTGTGTCTCCTCCCAGTAACCAAAACATAGGCCTGTTCCCAGCACTTCTCTAGCTACCAATGCAGAAACACAGCACTGCAAGGTTCTGGTGAGAAAAAAAACTTTGCCTCAGCTAAATCCACTACAATAATGAACCAGAACCTTTTAACTCTATGCACACAAACTACAAATAAAAGTGAACTTTCACACAATAGAAAAGTGAAGTTCCAGGAACTGCAGTACAAAATAAGCTAGAAAAATCAGTGTGGTTTTGTACTCTATTTCTAAAGCCAGGTTCAGTTTTTATAGCTGATTTTTTTACTTGTCTTTGTTCTAATAGGGAGAATGCATATATCCTTTTTTAATTCAACTATGGATACAAATGTGTTGCAAGATCACAAAAAACTTGCTAATGAAGCTTGTCTTCAAATGTCTTAAAAAAGAGACAGGAGGCATGTTCTTTTTTTCTCCAGATAAGTAGCTCAAATTAAACTTGGAAATCCATGTAAAAGATAAGGGATAGTGCAAAGTTTGGAATAACTTAGAACATTGGCAGTTTGTCAGGCAGTTTCTGCACGTGGGACAAACATGCATATTCATACATAATTACTATTACTGAAATGAATTGTTTCCCCTATTTTTTTCTACTTTGTGAGTTGGAAGGTATCAAATCATGTGATGCAGAGGTTCAACCAGGTCTTCCAGAGCACCTTAAAATAGAAAGCCGAGTTAAATGATTCCTTAACTATTGTATGGTTCAAGGTCATCAGGAAAAAGGCATACAACAGGCAAAATTTAGCCAAGGTTAGATTGTACTCCTTGGACAATCTTGCTTTCATTTATGATAGGGTTTCTTTGATGTGGTTTTTTGGGCATTTATTCTCTGATTGGAAAAGACTAGAATCTTCTCATCCATCAGCTATAATGTGAGCAGGACATTGTGAATGTCCTCTGCTTTGTCACAGGTAATTTGAGAGAGGGTTTATTTTGTCTTGTAGGAAATGTCTTGCATAGCAAGGGATTAAGAAAATGGATTTAATAGGATGTTTAGGTTATCATATGTGGTTCAGGGTAGGGGTGGATGGATGAGAGAAGCTCTCTCCAGTATTCCTGTGTCTTTCTTGTACTGAGGAGCCCAGCACTGGACACAGGACTACAGATGAGACAGGTACTGAATAGAGAGGAAAAATCACCTCCCTCAGCCTGCTGTCAGTGCTTTGCCTATTACTTCCTTGCTGGTTATGATATTCAGTAAATGCTCATTTACAAGGAAAGCTTTCATAATTCAGTCTTCTGGACTATTAATGTTTGACTTCTCTGTAAGGATTGGCAAGACTGTTTCGCATGTGTTGTAACTAAAACTAGGGAACAAATACATTCTGGACTTAGCAGTGAGCTGTAGTTTGGATTTGTGCAAGACCAGAAGCTGCGTGAGTCTTCTGTAGTAGCATTTTCTGGATGCTCACATTCTGATGAGACATGGGAAAGTAGTTCTTCTGTCAAAGGAAGAAAGAGTTGGGAAAGTTGAATGGTTAAAATGAGTCAGCTCAGAAGAGGCCTAAAATGCTGTCTGGAATGAATGGCTGACTTGAGAAGTTGCACAGAAAAAACTCTGCATGCTTAATGAAGTGTTCTTTTAAATATACTACATTGAAACTGTTTTAAATCAACTCCTTTATATGTGACATATGTTTCTTGATTAGTGTATTGCGCAATGAGTTTTTCTGAATGTATGTTATTCTGAAAAGTAGCAAAGGTCATACCATTTCAGGCATCAGAACAGGATCTGTAAATACATGTAACTTCGATAATCTGTTTTGAGGTTAGTGATGAGGTAAATCTAACTCAAGGTTTTTTGATGTGTTAATAATAGATCTATTCATGTTTGTCTCAAAATATGAGTATACATGGAATTAAATGGAAATTGTTGCAAATCAAACACTTTACAGTATTTTCATACTGAAAATGCTTTGCCTTATATTCAAGGCAGAAAACTGTGCATAGTGTTCTTGTGGGTTTATGCTCTTTTCCTGTATTTCTTGTTTTCAACAGATGGCTTCAATGAAGATGTTTCAGATTCAGTTCCACACAGGTTTTGTGCCCCGAAATGCTACAACAGTGAAATTTGCCAAGTATGTTGATGCATTTTTGTAGAAGACTGGAAATTGTCTTTGAAACTGTCTAAGCTGCCAAAAATGAACATATAGCAGGAAGGAAAAATAGAGTCAATGATAGGCAAAGCAGATGACTTTGATTGCAATAAGATTCTTTTGTTTTCTCACCTCAAGGAAACTGAAAGCTTTGTTCATGATACAAAAAAAATCATATACAAAAGGAATACCTGTTTAAAATGTATAGGAAAAGTTAAATAATACAGTATGTTTTAAGTCTTACACTAATTGCTTTGAAGTTTTGTTCTGTACTACAGTAAATCTAATCCAGTTAGCCATCAGTATCAAGAATCTACTTGCATGTGTCTTTACAGGTACGATCTGGATGCCTGTGACATACAAGAAAAATACCCTGACTTATTTCAAGTCAATCTGGAAGTAGAGGTGGAACCCAGAGACAGGCCTAGCTGTGAACAGTCACCATGGGAGAACATGAATATAAAGGGACTGAATCCCAAGATCCTCTTCTCCACTCGAGAGGAACAACAAGAGATTTTATCAAAATTTGGTAATGAATCCCTTAAAAACTAAAGGACATGATGAGGTTTCCAGTGTACTTAGTGTCTGAGGCTTTCTTTAGTTTCTGATGTTCCATTAAGTGAAAGAAATTTAGAACATGGTGTTTTGTAAGTATCATTTAAAAATGTGCATTTTATGAAGGAGTTTAAGTTATGCTGTCCTAATGGGGTGTAATTATCCTTATCTTGCCTGTACTGTGGTTACATTTGCTTGCTTTAAAGCTATGAATATGCCATCTACAGGATTTTAGCATATGGAATTGCCACGCTCAGGATTTCTAGGCACAATGTCCTGAAAGAGCTTTATGTGGCTAAACTGGCACCAGTGTCATTTCACTTAAAATTGTCTGAGCATTCCTCACAAATAGTATTAATTAAAAATGTTTTAGTCAACATTGGTGTAGCCAAGTACTGTTGTAATTCAATTCCTCAACTTTTCCTAATATATTCCAGTAGACTTTTTATTTTGATTTGACATATGCAGTGTTTCATCTGCAGGTGCCTGTATTAATTCTAGGTAATGTTATTCAGTGTATTTTTTCTTCTGGTATCAGTAATTAGCTTTGACATTTTTCATTCACGCTTTTAAGCCTTCTCTGCATTTCCAGGATAAAAATGGCATGCTGGAGATTACTATGGTGATTTTAGTGATACATGAGATCTTACTCTATGCTGTCAATTTGGTACATCTCAATTACATTTCTTTTGAAATGAGATAGTTGAAGTTGGCTCTTGTTTTCTTCTAAGCAGGATATGTTTTGTTTGTACTATGATTTATACAATTTTCTGTTTAACTTAGTTTAATCCTACTGTGAACACAACTCTCAGGTCAGTAAAGTTAGGGTGTTTCATTGACGAGGATCTGCAAAAATTGCTCCTAATTTCTTAAGTCACTTCCATTTTCTGATAGATAAATAAAATGTAAGCACTTCAAGTTGCACTAAAAGAATTTCTTCAAGTTACTGGGAAGGAAATAGCACAAGAGCAAGTGCTGTGAACTGGTTTTAAAAAATTTGCCATATTAAAATTGAATGTACTCTATTTCATTAATCATGATCTTTCATGCATGTTTTCTGAGACAGACTATTTTTTTAGCATCTCTAAACTACAAGTGGCAATGTGGAAGGAGGGTGAAAAAGCACTTTACCAGTTTTGTATTTAGATTGACCAATAACTTTCTCTCAAGCATTCATCTGTTCTCTTCAAACAGTGGATGCATACTGACTTATTTAGGGAGTCTTCTCAATTTGCCTTGAGAAAACCTAGTTTTTGAGATATGGTATGGTAGTAGGTAACTGCCCAACTCAGTCTTACAGAAGTCACATAGTATCTGATATCAGTAAGATAAGAAATACAAGAAGCAGTTAATAGCAGCACACAGGTATATTTCTTAACTCCATTTTCTTTACTGGCTTTATACTCCGGGCTTTTTTTCTACAGCTGCATTTGTTTTTTTCTGTTGTTCTGTCTCTTATTGCAGATGCTGTTTATAAGTTTAGCATGTTTTAGAGGATAGTTGGTACAAGTGAGGTGTTCGTTACACTTTCCAGCAAATGCAAATAGAATACCTGAGTGTTTTGCTATGAGTCTGACTTAATGTCCTAGTTGAAAACAGGGTCTTACCAGTTTTTGCAGTTGAAACAAATTTAATAATGCTTTCAAGGACAGGGTGTGGGCAGGAATTTGCCTTTGCAGAGCAATAGATACTTGTAGACAGTTATCTTCCTTCAGCAGTCAGTCTGCAATGAAGTTTCAGCTGCTATGATAAGAATTGAGAAGTTACTCTCTAAGGTTTCTGGCTTAAATTCTGTTACATAGGGAAACCGGAGCTGCCTAGACAACCAGGTTCAACTGCACAGTATGAAGCAGAAGCATCCCAGATGGAGCAGTCCTCAGAAAGTGCCCCTACTGATACAGAATCCCCACACAGCAGCAGTACTGATGCAAATAACTTCTTTCACTCTCTGGACTGGAAAGGTACAGTTTTCCTCTGAAGTAACTACTTGGTTTATGTTTGTCTTGTATACCTTCCAATGACTGCTTAAGCCTTCCTATGCAGCAAGTCTCTTAATTCACCAGACCATGAGGAAAAGTTATTTTCAGAGTGAGCTCTGCAGACTAACAAGCAGTCATTCTGCTTCATTTGTATGAACACCAAGTAACAGGTTTTGGTGTTGAGCATAATCTAAATGCTGAGCTAAATTCTGATTTTTTGTAAAAATCTTAACCTTGAAGGTCTGCAAGGAAGCTTTGCATTCCTACAACCCTACTTAGGCTGGATGAGGAACAAAGAAAACAAAGTAGACTAGACACTGGGGTCCAGATCACTGTTTATGGACTGCAAAAAAGTAATTTTATAGTACATGTGTAACCCCTTTTTCTGAGTGCTGCTGTTCCTGAAGAAGTTATATTTCTTTAAGGAGTCTGTGCAGCAGTGGGGGAAGATGTTGGAAGATTCTTTTAGCTTTAGCATGATACTATGTGGTCCCTATATTCATGGTTAATACTGAGTTTTGTACTATTTACTGCATAGTACAAATATCAGAGATTGGTGTGACCTTCTGTTGGCTCCCTACATCTGTGACTAATAAGTCTTGTGCCAGCTAATGCTTCCTTATTTACTGTATTAGCAATTAATATGTACTAGTAGATGTCTTAGTTTTGAGAACATACATAGTGTCAGAATAAACAATGTTAAGAGAAGTATATTATGACCTGACCACGTCTTTAAGATACTCTCAAGGAAACAAGATTCATCAGAAGATCTGGGACTGTAAAAGGGAATTTTGGGAAATGAGATGTTCCCAAACAACCACCAAAGAACCTCCAAAGTCCTCTACTCGTATCCAAATAAGGTCATGGAAATCATTAGCATGTACACATGTATTCAGGAAGTGTGATGAATGTGTATTAATTTCATGAATATAACCTGCTCTGTGAGGTTGCTGCTCATGCATGCTTTGAGGAATAATCCTCATGCATCCAGTGCTGTTAAAAGAGTAATGTCAGGTTTCTAAGCAAACTGGTTGGAGAGTTTATTTCCAATTTTTCAGTGACACTGCTTTGTTGTCGGAAGTATCAGCAGCTGCTTATGCTTTCACTGCGTGGAGCAGCAGTTACTGAGAGATCTTCACAGCTGTAAGTGGCACAGTGATCTGAGGTGAATGTCCAAGTCAGCCTCATTTTGAAAAAAATTCCTAATACCTGCCATTGCAGAGTGGTAAGTATGGTAGTGAGCTGCTGCTTTGCCTGCCCTGTACAAAGAGGTGGTAGGAAACATTTAGTTGGTTTTTCATCAATTCTTTTGTGAGCTCTGATTAGTTAGGGCTTGATTTCATATGATCTCACCATGAAAGTCTGTCTCATCCTACACACCAGAATAATCCTGGTAATCTAAAGCTGTTATTTTTTTTTTCTCTTCAAGATGGAAAAACTCCAGAAAGTGGAATAGAGGACAGTTCATCTAAAAATGATCGTGTTCAACTATCTGAAGACAGGGAAGAGAGTGATCCTTCAGATGAAGAATTCCCTACATTTCCAGGTGAAGAAAGTGCAGTAATTGTTGATGAAAAAGACTCTACTCCACAAGGAGAGTTGCTATTTGAAGCCAATTTTGAAACTCCATCTGCACCGTTACAAAAACCTCTTCCTGAAGAGAGTGTAGACTTGCTGGGACTGGACTCTGATGTTTCACCAGAACAGAAACAATCTGTCTCAGAAATAAACTCTTCATCAAGTAATGCAGACTTGTTGAACAATCTGTTTGTGAGTAGTACATCACAGGTTTCAGAAGAGCCCACTGGAGATCTCCTTGGTCAAGGCACAGATTTCTTTTTCAGCAGCCAGTGTCCAGCTGCTACTCAGGGTACATCTTCAGCAGCAGCCATGTCTTCAGGTACGTGCATTTACCATCAATACTCTTCACCTGGGCAACACATGAAAACAGCTGCTCGCATTGTCTTTAGGAAATGAGTACCATGTAGTCATACGATCACAGTACAATGAAGGCATGCTGGTCTGTAGCAAGACTCTGCGCAGAATACCTGTTACTTTTGCATGAAGGAGAGAAATTCCTATATTCTGTATTTGGTTATGTTGCCAGTATCCTATTAGCTTTAAACCATGTAAAAAGAAAAGTATCAAATTTTTAATTCAAAGGAAATTCTTAAAGAACCATAGCTTTCCCATACAAATATTACATGCTAGATTCTTTTCCAATCTACATGTGAATAATTTCTGTTGCTAAGGCATCGAATTGTCATAACTTACTGTTTTCTTGAGCTTTACATAAAGCAATGCCATTAGTTGTACGGAGCTGTGCTGCTTAGGTCAAATGTCTGCGTGGGAATTCTGAGTGTTAATCACATAAGAGTGCTAGGCAGCTGGAAATCCTGTAGATTATTGTTTAAACCAATAGGGTAATGGTACTGCTAAAAGATGTTTTCTTCCTTGTTTTACTGATGTTGTTGACAGGTCAATATCCAGAAGGAGAATGCTATGTACTTCTGTCTATTTGGTGTATAAACAAGGTATTTTAGTTTAGAGGTTCTGTTCCTCTTACCAGTGGATAATCATCTCTTTGTCACATTACTAAACTTCTTGGAATAGCAATTCTCTGCCTGAAGCTAACAGTAAGATTTCAGGGAATATTAGTCACATAATCTGGGGAACTATTATAAGGCTTAGCTTGTTTGTGGAAAGATAATTCACGGGGACTAAAAGCTTTAATATATAGACAAAGTGTTTTTCTTACAGAGCATTTAGGTGATTTAAAGTATTTTTTTATTTTGAGGAAAGTTACTGTTGAACTTTAACTGTGGTCAGTGAGCGATTGTTTTAATTTCTTATTTTCACATATGTAGAAGTGTGTAAAAGAGAATATGTAATACTTTATCTTTCTCTAATCATGTCTAGTATCTACTGTATGAAACACCTGAGCAATAGTCATGTATGTATCTCATTCTTGTATTCATTCTCATTCAATGTATTTCATTGAATTATGTAAGAGAAAGATAATTGCAGAGGTGAGATTATTTGATCACTGTTACTTTTCACTTTGCATATCCAAGTTATACCTGAGGTTCTGTGTATGCACAGTGCTGTAGTAGGTTTGCTCAGTGACAATCCAGGATTTGGTTTTGAAGTGTTAAGGAGTTCTGTACAATGTGGTCATTACCTCAGGATGTGCTGGGGCACTATGGCAGGATTATTCCTTCTCTTCGGCTTCTGAGTCCCTAGGCTCTTGAGGGTTTTGACCCTAGAGGGCAGCAGAAACAGGAAGATCTCAAGCCATAATTCCAGCTGACTGTCACATGCTACTCCATGCTGACTATAAATACTCTTCCAGTTAGTTTTTTTCTTCATTGTGATCACTAGAGACCTGTTGAAGTCTTACTTCTGTTGGTTTTTATTCTTGGGTTGACGTGCTTTCTGCTCCAGAATCACCAATGCCCTCAAGTCTAAATGGTAGTATAAATGTTTTACTTGATACTCTTTTTACTAGAATAATAGTCCATTTTCTTTAAATTTGTTGGAGGTGTTTGGCATTATAATTCATTTAACCTGTGTAATTCTTCTGTTTATGTGCAGATAGTCAGTCACATTTGAAATGTGTCTTAAATGGATGAAATTATCAATATTATTGAATTGTATCCAGTCTAGCTAAGGATTTGTGTTTGAAGGCATAGCTGTTCTTATCACGTTTGGCTGAGATACTTTTTGTACCAACATGAAAGTACGTTTGTTACAGGAAGGGACAGGTGGTGACTCTTTGCCACAAATAATTTGCAGAAGACTGCTGTGGTTACTAACATAAACTTTGCTTTTTGTCTGTGCCCTCAAAGGAGTGAGACATTTTCTGCTTCATTTATTCTAAAACTTGTCATAAGATAACTCTTTCTGCTTCTTTTTCAGCTGATCCTTTTGATCCATTCACAATGTCGTCAAGTTCAGAGAATCAAGCCCTGTCTGGTCCAGACCTCTTTGGGGACTTCCTGAATCCAACCTCAACATCTACAGCTAATACAGTTTCTTCCACACAAAGTTCACTTCCACCTTCTTCCAGCTCAGATTTCTTAAATTTAGGTAAGTATGCTTCTGGTGTTCTGTTTCCCAAGCATTTCTGCTGCTGTGTTTGTTTGTCTTTCAGCTTAGTCAATGTGGATTAGTGTCTTAATGGATCCACTTGTTGTGATTGCTGTTTTAATTAGCTCTGTGTTCTGGGAATGCTGATACAAATGCATCAAGAAGCAAGGGTTTCCTGTATAATGTCATGCTGTTATTTATGATGTGATAGGATTTCCAGCATTGCCAGCCTTCTGCTAGAAGCTGGAGGTTCCTCTCAATGATCTTAGAACTGATGGTACCGAAACACCTGAAAACTTATTTTATAGATGACAGAATGCTATGTTGATTGTATTCAGATTCTAAAGATTTTCTGGAAACCTTGGAAAAGAATTAAGCAAGTCAAGTTACAGTATAGCCAGTTCTAAAAATGCAAGCTGAGGCTAGCTTGCAGCTTCTTGACCTGAATGGATTCTGGTAATATACTTACAAAAGATGTTATGTAATACTCTAATCTTGCTTGTTTCATTTCTCTGATGTATTCTTGCTGAAGCCTTTTCCTTGTGCATTTATTCTAAAACCTATTAATCCTTAAACAAAAAACTTCATGACATGTTTGGTCTTCTTGTTGTTCTTTAAAAAGAAACATAGACTTTGAAAAATAGTGGAGTGATAGAGTCACTGATGTTAAGAGATTTTTAAAATCTGACTTTGAAAGAGAAGTGTAGGTCCTCTCCACAGGGATAGAGTTGTAGTCAGTCTAGAGCTCTTTGGTGATCTCTCACCCCCACACTGTTCCCCTGTTCCTGTATAGGTCGTTCCCACAGGATTCAGTCTTTCAAGAACATGGGGCTCTGTAGGTTATAGTCCCTTAGGAAGAGACTACTACAGAGACACGAGCTCTCCCAGCGGCTGCAGCTTCTGGCAGGAATCTGCTGCTGTGTGGGCTGCAGCTTCATCCAGGACATGTCCACCTGTGTAAGGTCCTCCACAGTGTGCAGTGTCGAGACTTGTTCTACTGTGGTCTCCCCCTCTTTCTCCACTGACCTTGGTGTCTTCAGGACTGTCTCTCTCACACTTAATCTTGCTTGTCTCACAGCTGCTGTGCAGCATTTTTAACCCTTTCTAACATATGTTTTCTTAAAGATGCTATCATCCAGGCTGAGGGGCTCAGCTGTGTCCTGTAGTAGCTCTATTGGAACTGGCTATGTTCAACACAGAGAAGCCCAGGCCTCTCCTCACACAGACCCACACTGATAACCTGCAGGAATGGTATCACATTCCTCATCCCAAATCCAGAGTGTTTTCTTCCCAGAGCTTATTGCATGCAGCTCTTGACTTCCTCCTCCTTGTTTAGCTGTTGGTCTAGTTAATCCTGCCTCTGCATGATGCTGTCAGAGTATTAGCTACAGAGGAACTGGACAGAAAAAAAATGCAGTATTTGACTGAGATGAGGGCTTCCTCCTTGAAATAAAAGGCTACCCAGCTGATTGCCCTCTCTACCATGTGGAAAAGCATTATATTCCAGCTGTAGTTGATTCTGCTGAGAAGATTCCATTTGCTGCTTCCTTTGCAACACTTTTGTTCTGTCCTGTGGACAGTTAACAGCTGTATGTTTCAGTTTGTATGTTTTCAGTTGTATACTTGTAGAGTTGTGAGTTTTATGCCACTATTACTGTCACTGCATGAGGTTACAAAACAGATGATACATTTTTTTCTGCTCAGTACAAGATCTGATCAGTACTACCAATGGAGTATCACCTCCACCAGACTAACTAGCTGGGATGGGACAACCCAAGGTTTACTTACAAAGTGGGGAATGAGATGGTGGAAAGCAGTACTGTGAAAAGGGCCCTGGGGGTCCTGGTCAATGGCAAGTTGAATGAGTCAGCAGTGCCCTGGCAGCCAGGAGGACCAATCGTGTCCTGGGGGGGCATCAGGCAAAGCATCGCCAGCCAGTCAAGGGAGGGGATTGTCCCACTCTGCTCTGCACTGGAGCAGCCTCACCTTGAATATTGTGTGCAGTTTTGGGCTCTGCAATATGAGAAAGATATTAAGCCATTAGAAAGTGTCCAAAAGAAGGCAGTGAAGATGATGAAGGTTATTTAGGGGAAGCTGTGTGAGGAGGAGCTGAGGTCACTTCATCTGTTCAGTCTGGAGAACACTGAGGGGAGATCTCATTGCATTACAACTTCCTTGTGAGTGGAAGAGGAGGGGCAGGCACTGATCTCTCTGGTGACCAGTGACAGGACCCGAGGGAATGGCATGAAGCTGTGCCAGTCAGGGGAGGTTTAGGCTGCATGCTGTGAGAAAGTTCATCACCCCGAAGGGGCTTGGGCTCTGGAACAGGATCCCCAGGGAAGTGGCCACAGCACCAAGCCTGACAGTTCATGAAGCATTTGGATAATGCTGTCACAGGCATGTAGTGTGATTCTTGGGATTGTCCTGTGCAGGGCAAGGAGTTGGACTTCATGATCCTTGTGGTTTCCTTCCAGCTCAGGATATTCTATGATTCTGTGGTCTCAGCCAAAATCTTACTCACCCTAGAGCCAGGGACCTCTGCAGATTATCTAGTTGACCTGCTTAAAGCAGGGTCAGGTAGAGCAGGGTGTTCAGAACATGTCCTTGCTGATTTTTTGTATGCCCAAGGATGTAGCCTCTACAGCTAGGCAACCTGTTCAATCTGATCGTTGGACCAATCTTACAGCAAAAAATGTGCCCTTTGCCTCTTGTTCTTCCATTTGGCTGCACTGAGAAGAGTCTGGCTCAATCTCTTCTTTTTCTTCACATTAAGTATTTTTACACATTGATAAGATTGCCCTCAGTTTTGCTTTTCTCCAAGTTAAACAATATCAGCATCCTCAGCTGTCTTCATATCAGAAGACAGAGAACCCTTACATGTATTAAGTTGGAAAAATAAAAAAAAATGTGAATTTCTGCTCTCTAAATGTTTACCTGTGACCTTAAGGATACCACCATCAATGTTCAGCTGTTGGTAACATTTCAGCAAGTATGGAAATAAAAGAAGGCATATTTTTACATCTGACTTCAATGTTTATTGTTTTATGCTTACTTTTTCTGATTTTGGTTGATAGCTTGCACCCCGGTAAATGCATTAGGATACCTGCTATTTTAGTGTAACTTCTGGAGCTTTCTGTCAACATAAGGAAAACATACTCAAACTGTACTCATTTTCTCTTTAGTCTACTGTTATACAGTGATTTCCCAGTACTTCTCTGTTGCTATGCAGTCCTTAAAAACACTATGAAAGTGGAAGAATTGGGGTAACATTTCATGTTCCTTTACATTTGTATCTCAAATGACAGCTTTTCTATGTGTTTAACTGAAATGAAGTTTATTTGAGCCTTTAGCATTCCATCCAGTTGCAGGTGTCAATTTTCTCAAGAAGGTTTGGAATATTAGTAGTTATATTGCTTTTAATATGAATGTGGGAGTGAAAAGGCATGAACACTAATAACTGGAAAAGAAGGAACAAATAAGAACATGTTCTCAAATTTTGTAGTTGGAAGCAGAAGAAAGAGCAGACATCAGGTCATTCAACTGAGAAACAATTTTTAACTCACTAAAAATAAAATAGTACTAATGCTAATGACTATTCAAAGTAAGCTGTATTAATGAGATTTGTTGAATCCGCTGTTGGAGCAGTAATAAGTGTCTAAAATCAAATTTTAGTGATGTGTTTTCTTAGTAGTAAATGATTACTAAACCTTTATAGATACCAGTAGTTTTAGTGAACACAAGTTCAAGGATTAGCGTTTTAGCTTTACATTTCTCAAATGTGGCTTGAAATTTAAAATAATACCATTTTTAAAATGAAAGATAGTTCTTAAGGATTATTGTGTCTGTTAAGGCATTCTGACCTGTAGTAGGAAAATGTTGCACTGTTCCTGCTTAACAACCACGTATTAACAAGGTAATTTAATTTTCCTTTGGATTTGCAAGTAGCACGTCGTCTTTAACACAGGTCAAATCAGGAATTTATTTCCCTCTGTGAGAATGAACTAATATGATCAAAAGATAGCAGGAGATGTGGAAGGTGATCTGAAGAAACCTGAGTGACCAGTGTAGTCTTCTCCTGAGTGGAAGTTAGTTTGTGACAACTTGTGTTCTTCGACAGGCTTTAGACAAGGTTAAAAAACCTTGCGTCACACTAAACTAGCCTCTTGCTTCACAGAAAATCCTGCTGTCTTCTGTGATTAAAGGATTTCCTGTAGAGATGACAAGTTAAATAAAGAAAACCTTGTGTGAAGTTGTGCATAGGATATAGTGAAATGCAGATCTCTTATTTTGGGAAGCTGGAAATTGTGATCTGATTACCATCAACTTATTCTTACATCTTAGCTTGGCTTCAGCACTGCTAGTAGAGAACCATAGTTCTTTGCCCTGACCTCCAGTGGTTTATTGCTGTATAGCTAAGGATTATAAATATGCATATGAAAGAACCAAGGGACAAACAGGTATGGATCTGCATGCCCATGATCTTAATAGCTTCCATTCTTTTGAATATTGAGGTGTGCTTCATGTTTTATCCTTTAGGTATTCTGCTCCTTTACCTTAATGTGTCTGTATGAACTCCAGTGTGTCTGTTCCAAAAATAGGGATTCAGTATGTGGTCTCATCACACCTCTTCAGAATATGTAGAAGTCAGAGTATCATGTTGATAACTCTTATTTCTTAATGTTAAAATCTAACGTAATGCCCAAGTGCTACAACTAAAAAGGATATGGTATAAGAATAAACAGTTTCAGGAGTAATATATTATCTGTTCAGTATATGACACGTTCCATTGTTTCAGATTTTTCTGATAAAAGTGTAGTGGATACATTTGACCTCCTACTATTGATAGTGAATCTACTGCTGTACATAGCAGCAGGCTACTTCCTGCTTAGTTCAGGGTGGGGGAGGCAATGAACTTGACTATTCTTAAGCCAGCAGTTATAAAACAGCTGATTCCCACAGTGTGTTCACCATCTTTCAAGTGCATTCAACTGTAGTTTACTTAATTCTTATTTCTCTCAACTTGATTTTATATTAGTTAATTTCATATGTGGTTATTAATTTTCTTATGCCCCTGTAAAAAACTTTTGTCCTAAGCCAGAATAATTTCTAGCTCAAAAATCTATACTTATAGTAATTCAAGGCCTGCTTATCATTTAGCAGTGGCATATAATTCAGCAAATTTCTAAACTGGTGAATAGACAGTGCTGGATACTTCGAGGTTTATAGCTAGTGACACTAGATAGCTGAAGTCCTGAGAACTGAAGCAAATATGTACTGTTTTTCTCATGTTTCAGAGTCAGGGAGATGAAGTTTAAGTCTGGAGAAAGGACTGGAAATGGCAGATGCTTCCTGCATTTTATTCTGTTATTTTTCTTCACATGCAAAAGAGAATACTGCTGAAGTAGGGGCTCTTAACAGATGTTTGTTGCAGAGTATTTGATGTGCTCTCTTTATAGCTGCAGGATCTAAGTATAAATAGTATTAATGGACTGAGGTACTTAAAGTGGATATTTAATTTTCTTCTAATAATTTCCTCAGTTAAGAGGATTTAGTATCAATATTCAAAATGTAAAGGTGAGAAGCTGAAAGAAATGAAAGGCTCTGATGCAATAGTCAAAACATTTAAAGCCTCAAAATGTCAGTTTTCATAAGGACTGCTGGGTTAACTTTCTAAAGGCTACATCTCTGAAATATCTTGGAATGCTATTAATGTTTTGGTTTTACTGATATACCACCCCACCTCTCCCTGTAGCACTGACTGTTGTCATAGCATTGGAGAAGGGGTTATATTCAAGAACTGTCCTGCTTCACCGTGAGTCTTCAAAAGCTGTGCTCAAAGAGAATGGTCAGAGCTGGCATGCAGCTTTGAGTGTTCCATACCTAGGACCTCTCATTCTGAGGAAAGTCCACTTCACAGTGTGTGTGTGTGTGAGCAAGTGGGGAATCATTTGCAAATGTTGATGATGGCAGTTACAGCCTTGTGTTGGATGTGACACTTTGTAGGAGTTTCTGAAAGCACCATTGCATCCTTTTGAATGTGATCTTTTTCATTGCCTGTTTTTAGATAGCATGGTGGTTTTGTTTTGCATATAGAAAAGTGATTTTTAACCATGGAGCTAGAGATTCTCAATCTTTTCCCAGAAGACATCACTCTTCCTCTTGTTAATTGCATGCATTTATTGATCTATTGCACCTAAGAGGGCTATTAGGTGCTCAAGAGCTCCCTGAGTCACAACAGGCCTGGGTTAGGCAAACCTGCAATTTCAAGTGACCTGGTTCCAGCTGTGTAGGACCCAGACTGCGCAGTGATAAAGAACACCATTCATGAAGCACTACTGCTTTCTACTTACCTGCTGTGCTGTCCGGAGCAGCAGCGTGACCTAAATCCATGCCTTAACTATTCCTTGTGCCCAGGAGACCTAAGCCATTAAAATCATAGCATTGCTTGTACATGAAAATATCTTATCTATGAAGTGTCTGGAGTGTTTTAAATATAAATGACAGAATTCCAGTGGTAAACCCTTCTGAGTCCTGTTTCACTGCATAACTGTGTTATCAAGAAATTTAAGCTAGCTATGGAGTTGATCATCAGAGCAGACAGTGTGGTTCGCATTCTGTTGGTATTAGCAAAACATCCATTATTGTGATGGGTTTTTTTAAAAAAAGTAAGATTCCTTTTTTCTTGTGTAGGGAATCTGGCACCGGCACCACCTAAAATATCATCTTCTACAAGCCACCCAGATCTCTTAAGTGGATGGGATTCTTGGGCAGATTCCCCAACAATCAGTAATGTAGCAGCACCACAGCTGAAGCCTGTTAGTGAAGGTATTGTAAAATCAAATTTTTCTATTAGAGGGAATAAGAAATACTCCATATTTGGTCATGTTAATCACCTGAAACTACTGAATATGACTTCATGTATTTTTGCTTTGTTGCTTAAATAGTGCTTTAGTAAGGTACTTGTGTAGTTTTTCAGATTTAAGTTCAAGACAGAGGAGTCAAACAGTTTCAGTTCTCTATCGTAATGGTGATTCTTGTCATGGTAGATGTCATGAAGCAGAATGTAGGGGAGGTTTGCATGAGGTGTTCTGGGAATAGTACTTTCATTCATTCTCTCAATTTCCAAATAGACCAGGTACATGATACAACTTTTATTTTACAGGCCAAGCTTTTACCCCAGGGACTCAGTCTAGTGTGTCTTCAGGTTTGTCTTTCAGCCAGGCAAAATCTCAGAACTTTGATCCTTTTGCTGATCTTGCCAATCTTGGATCTGGTCTTCCAGGTAAAATCTTACTTTTTGAGAGACTGTACTTCATGCCTATACTGTTTGATTTGCTTCTTGTACCAATAAATGTTACCGATAGCCTATAACCAAAGTGTTTCCTTTTAATGTTAACAACCAGCTTGAGGCAATTGCTGAGAGCTGATGAGTAACAAGAAAATATTAAATCTTACAGATACTGTGTGAAACATCCAGAATAATATTTCAGAAGAAACCATAGCTGTGATACAGAAACAGTAAAAATACTTAATGCATCAGAATCTAGTTGAGATGATAAGAGAAAACAGGGTGCTGATACAGTAACTGAACTTGAGGTTTCTTATCTGCCATTGATTAGTACTGTGCATGAAGGATAGCAAATGAAAGCTGGATTAAATTAGTTAAATTTGTTAGTTTCAAAGTGACAGTTGTTTTCCTGTTAGTTCCCTACTTTCCTTTGAATTCAGTAGTCTTTGTAGCTCTGCTGCTCACATCTGTCATGTTTGTAACTTGAGCACAAATCAAGCCCATACATGTACATGAGTATCAAAAGGATTATGAACAATTGTCAGCTTGCAGTGTTGGGCACAAGGAGTTACAGAAGATAAGACACATTGCAGAGTAACACTTGTTTCTGGGATGTTATATTCACCTGAAATTCAATTAGCTCTGCAGCATTCTGAAATAGTGGAAAAATGAAAGGCAGTATGAGAAGCTGAGGACCTTCCATTTAGAATTCACATTACCATAAACGTGACCAGTTGCCAAGAGTACAAGGAATGATTCAGAATAGTGTAGTGTTGCCGAATTGCAGAAATGTGTTTTTCCCTTAGCTTGGAGCTGACTGAGATTTTACCCTGCTGCCTTAGCAGTTAGCAGAGTGTATTGACTTGAGTACCCGTGGAATTAGCTTCTAGAAGCACAAGGTAACATGCACTATTTGACATCTTTATGTTGCTTGTGCGTAATCACTTGCAAAATTCTGCTGTTGAAGCAGAGGCTGCTGGCAGTAAACAATTTACAAAAATTTTCTAGTTTAATAATTCGGGTTATTAACAGCTTGTTAAATCTACAGGTAGTGTGACAGTAAAAGCAATCAATTTCTTTTGACTTGAAGATGAAGGTATAGCACACCTCTGAATCCAGTGGAAGGAATTGAACTGATTTTAGCAGGACTTAGATCAATTCATTAGTCTTTCACTTAACTTTCAATAGAAAAAATGGCTGCATTAAAAAGTAGACAAATGTTACTGTTCCAGTTAACCTTCTCTGCCTTGAAATGAATTTTCAAAAGGCATTTTAAGAACTGGAATTCAGACTGCATTATTTTTCATTAGAGTTTCTTTGACTCCGCATACAAGTAATTATTCTGGAAGAGAATTTGAGTGTACAAGCTTTTTAAATATGGATGCTATATAAAACAAAAAACCCAATAGCTAAAGGTAGTTAAAAGTAGTGTATTAGAGTAGTGATAGGATACCAGTAGTGTTCTGTGCTAGTTGGTGTTATCATGCTTTTCTTTTCTAGGAATAGTCTTGTATCAGAAAGTAAGAGTGTGGTGTTAAGAAGTGTCTGTGAATAATGAGGCATTGGCTTGTCCTACAGGAAGAGTTTGTTGGCCTTGAATACTGGAATAATGAATATGGAATGCTTTGAAAAAGTAGTAGAAAGAGATAATTTTTCAGTATACAAGGTCATGTACTCTGACTAGTAACAGATTTTCTTCTGTAAATTTCTCAAGGTAATAAATGAAAACTGAGTTGACTTCAATCGAATGCTTTCCTGAAGAAAATCAGTGCATTTCTAGATTTTGTGGTGTGTTGTATTGCAATACTAGTTTTTTCAGGTATGGTATTTAAAGATACAGTAAAGTATCTCAAACATGGCCCTTGGAAGACATCCTCTTGTGCACTTTGTAACTGTGAGCAGCAGCTACAAAAGAGAGTTATCAAGAGAGCTGAAGTGTGAGGAAACAGTTTTGAAAGAGCAAACTGAGCTTACATTGCTGTGTATACTCAGAGAAACTTGGCCTGTGCCATGCTGGGGTGATTACAGCAGTATCTCCTGCAGGCTGCCATGTCTTTCTGGCTCCAGTGCAGTATTACCTGTGAATGCTGCTGTAGCATAATCTTCTCATCTTTCTTAAAAAATGGTGGAAAAAATCAACAGAGACTTTGAAAGCATTCATTTGAAAATATTTTCAATATGTTTACTTTTTTGATCATATAATTAATTATTCATTGTCTTCTGCATATTAACAAACATTGAAATGTAATGACTTGAGAGGCAGAACTTACTATCACAGGCAAATTAGCTCCTGGCTTAACACATGCCTAACCCATCGGATGAGAGTGGATGCTTCTACTAAAACTGACAGTGGAGAACTTGGGTTGTAAGAGGCTGAAGACTTTCAGTAATGGCTCTAGCTCCTGCTATCCAACTAACTTGTTAGTGAGACTCCTGACTTCATTGCACCTGCACTTTTCTGTTACATTTTCTCTTGTATAGTGATATATCACTGTCAACTTTGTGGTAATATGTCAAGACCAAACTGCTTTACTTGTATTAAACAGGTGATGAATACCACACTGAACAGCTAACTTAGTATTTATTGTTAGGTTCCTCCAGTGGTCGACTCTCGAGTAGTGGATTTAGCCAGAAGACTACTCAGTCTCAGAAGCTGGGAAATCAGTGGCAGAAACCCCTAAAACCTCCAAGTACTTCATGGCAGTCTCAGACTAAATCCAGCACAGCAGCTAAGCCAAACTACACAGTAAATTTCAGTGTTATTGGAGGACGAGAAGAAAGAGGAGTCAGAACCCCAAGCTTTGGTAAGTCTCCTGAATATGTTGCTTACAATGTCCCATGTGAAGTTAGTCGGGTGCACTGTTACCTGCAGAAGCTCTTCTATCTTCATATTTTTATTTACATGTAGGTTGTATCTAGTAGAAAACAGAAAACCAGAAGTTCTTGGCAAATCCTGCTTTTGCAAAGATATCCTGGTACATAATGGAAACAAGCTGACAATAGCCCAAATATATGCAAGTTTCACCATAAACTCTCAAGTCTAAATTTGCTTACCCACATGAGTACTGTTTTGTATCACTGGGTTTAGAAAAGTAAATGCAATCTATCTTGGGAGAGATAATTGGTGATGTTGCTTCATGTTAGTCCATTTGAGATACACATGTAAAGGGATCTAACATTATCCCTAGCTGAAAAACAGAAGGTATTCTTGAGAAAGATTGGGGCTAAACTTATTGGAAACGCTTGTTTCAAACAGATATAGGGGCAGGACCAGGTGGCATCATACCTGGAAGCAGTCCTTTAAGATGTTTGAATTGAATAGGCAGACCTAGAGTTATAGGCATGGGCATAGCTTCTTCTACACCAACTTTCTTCAAAAATTTTATTTTCCTGGTGTATTGGCATTAGGATTATGCCTCCCTTTAACTGGCATATAAATGAACAGCAGGTGAAATGATTCTGTTGATCTGTATCTGAAAAGAAGTGACAGGATGGAGAGGCAGTGGACATAAGTTACAGTGTGTTAAAGCCTGTAGAACAAGGCAAAAATGAATTAGCATGATGAAATGCTGAAATGGGATGTTGTAATTCCTCTCCCTTGAAAGAGATGGAGCTCAACTGGACAGAGACCTGAGAAATGTACATAGTTGTCCCTATTTTGGTGGAGAGTGGGGCTGGCTAACATCCAGAGGCCTCTTCAGAATTGTTACTCTGCAGTTCTCTGAAATATGTTGGTTCTATAATGAATATTCATGTTAGTGTTTTAGTCCTTGATTATTCTGTATAAGTTTCAATATTTAGATGTTGACTATGTACTTTCAGCTAGAGTCTTGGTCACTTGAAAAAGTGCTACATGGCAGAATTAACTTAAAGTGGGAAAAGGAATCATTTCCAAAATCATGAATAGATAGATATGTGTTCCCTGGTCTACTCACATTTTTTTAAAAAAGGACATGCAAGTATTTAGTCAGATGTATACATGTGAAGTTGTCTGTTCTCTTGGACTGAAAGCTTGTCAGTGGTCCCTTTTATTCTTATCCTTCTGTTAGTCGTGTGGAGTTTGATCAGATCACTAAAGAATACTTATCATGGTAGTGATACATACCCTGCATGTGTGTCTCAGTGCAATATATTTCCCTCATTGATTTATTCTCCTATGTAACTTTTCATTTAATGTTCTTCTTTCATAGGTCACAAGCCAAAAGTTTCGGAAAATGACTTTGAGGATCTCTTATCTAACCAAGGATTTTCTGCAAAATCTGATAAAAAAGGACCAAAGACCATTGCTGAGATGAGAAAACAAGAAATGTCTAAAGATATGGACCCCTTGAAACTCAAGGTTTGTTTAACAGTGATTTTTATTTAAATGAAAATCTGATCTTATGCTTAGAACTGCTGATAACAGAGCAGAAAGATACAATTACTAACAGAAAAACTAATGGTCATGGTTTAAATGCAGCCACTTGCCCTCCACCCACTGAGGTAGGACAGGGAGGAGAATCGAAGGAACAGGTAAAACTCATGTGTTGAGATAAAAATGGTTTAAAGATTGAGATAAAGTAAAATAGAATAATAGACTTGACTGGGTTGGAATAACAATAGTAAGTAGTAGAAATAATATAATAGTAATAATAGTAATAATAATAATTTAAAAGATAGAGGGGAATAAAACCCAAGAGAAACAAATGATGCACTGTACAGTTGACTCAGGGAAGAACTACATGACACACTAATGTTTTAGTTGTTGTTGTCAATATTATTCTCATACGAAAGCCAAAAACACAGCAACAACTACTAGGAATAAAAGTAACTCTATCCCATTCTGATAAAACAGAATTAAATTTTATCTTTATTTAAATCATATGCCTGTAGAATAATTAGCATGGGCCAAAGTCAGTTGGCAGTGAAGTAGCAATGATAATAGCACAAAAATGTGTGACTGGAATGCAAGTTTGTTTGCTTCAACTAAACCTGGAGAATTAAAGAACTAGTTTTCTTGTTAAACTCCCAATTATTGAAGGTAGAACTACTCTTTGAGTGTTCCTATAGGTCTCTTTAGAAAAGATGGATTAGCTGATAATACAAAACTGCAGATGAGAATAGCGGTCTTCAGGGTAACCATGTGCTTTCATTTACTGGTTAACAGGTGCTACTGCTTCCTAAGAAATTACTAGAAGATGCAATTCTGGAGATAAGCTATATAACTCACCTGGGAGGTGTTACCTGATCAACTGTTCAGATTTTTTTTTTGAGGCATTACTCATTGCATATTATCCTGTCAGTTGTTGTCTTCATAGTGCTTTCAGAAAGTTTGTAAAATAACTTTGGAGGGATGCTGAAGTTTGTTTTCACAAAATGTCCTACCTGAAGAGAGACTGCACAGCTTGCATGGTTACCTTTTAACACAAGTCACTGCAAGTAGAAATAAATACAGATTTTTATTTACCATACTCATTGTTGATAGATGGCAAAGATTTTCATATCACATAAGCATTCAGTGAAAACACTATCACTGTATCAGTGGCTTGAATATTGCTGTCAAAGTCTGAACTGTCCAGTTACTCCAATAACATTGATGGGGATACCTCAAAGAACACTTCAATTTGTGCTCCTCTGCAGGTTGCTTAAGTAAACACTGACTATTAATATACGTGATCATTTGTGCAATGCTTGTACATTGATGCATTTTTAGAAATCAAGAAAGAATTTTAGTAAATTAATCTTGTGCCCAGAAGGGGAAAAGATTCATGTGATTTTAATGTAATATCTAATTGTAACACATGTTTTTAATTACTTGTGACAATTCCCTTGTCATTAATTTTACAGAGGTTTATAATATGTAACTGGCTCAATTATTTATCTTGCAATGACTGAATTTCTGCAATAAACTAATAACAGTGAGCTACTCCCTAGTGGTATGTGCAAAATGTCACTTTTGGTTGGCTAAGCCAGTTGAACGTAGGGAGTTAGCATAGTACAACAACTGCACTGGAGTGTTGATCTTGTAGTGTTGCACAGAGTGAAGATTATGTCTGTAGATAGGCTGAGAATCCTTACAGTGCTGATTCAGTTCTATATATTCTGATTTTCACAGATTCTTGAATGGATTGAAGGAAAGGAGAGAAATATCAGAGCATTGATATCCACTCTTCATACAGTGCTTTGGGAAGGCGAAAATAAGTGGAAACCAGTCAGCATGGCAGATTTAGTAACTCCTGAACAAGTGAAGAAGTACTACAGGAAAGCAGTGCTTGTAGTTCATCCAGATAAGGTAAGTGTGTTCCTCTGATCTTTTTTACTTTAGAAGGAATACAAACTGCCTTTACCACACCATACTAGAAGTCCCTGGCAAATGCCTTGCTTCTTGATCAGCACCCTAGATGCTCTTCATTTTGCTTCCATTGTGTTCTGAATGTGGTGTCCTTCTGCGTTCAGGTAGTAGGGATTTTCCTTGTCATCCTGACACAGAGTATTCAACAGGCAAGTGTTAACAAATGAAAGATCCCATGAAAGATGTACTGAGCACCAAAGTCAGTTATGCTGGGTTCTGACTGCTGGCAGGTTTAATACTGGTTGGTGAAATCTGCCTTAAATCTGTGAGCTGTTATTTCAGGAGTTTTAGAACTATGCACCTGTATATGGAAACTGAGAGGCTGCTATAGGAACATCCTGCTGAACTTTGTTTATTGAACAATTTTTATTGGAAAAGGTGAACTTTACTAGAGTAAACAAATTACCAGGTGAAAAATACTCAATGACTATGATATTCCAGTTGTCTTCTTAAAATTTTTAATGCATTCCATTGTTTGTAGCTTCTTGTGCTGAGCTGTTGCTCTGGCTGGGTTTTTTTCTTTACAAATATAAGCACTGAATAATATATCTTGTTTGAATTTTCAGGTTTGCCATCACTGGTGGTTCAGTCAGCAGTAGTCTAAATCATAGGTCATCTTGTGTCCATAACAGAAAAAACAACACATTCTTTGGGTTTTTTTTCTCCCCACCCTCCTTCCATATTCTTGGCTGTGTGTCTTCCTTCACCTTTGTGGAGTTCTTTTGGTGTTTTCTGTAAGCCACTCAGTGCATAAGTGTCAGAACACAGCTCTCTTTAAGGCATAGTCTTCTTTCTTGTTCTCTTTTTTCCTGCCACTTACCTGTTAAAGCATTCTCTAGAAGAGTTGATACACTACTGCAGTGGCAAAAGCTAGGAAGCAGCAGAAGGGGAAGGATACTGCCCTTTTATGTTGCAAAGAACCTGGTAAAATAATTCTTCTTTTGGGGATGGGTCTTTATTAACCACAAGTGTTGAATAGTTGTGTTGGCCCAGAGTCAAGGCTGCTGTGGAATAGGCAGGGCATCGGGAGTGTACTGTCTCCGAGAATGGAAGAAAACATGCAGGAAGTGCTGTGTCATTCATGTTGAACCTTAACATCACTGGCAGTCAGCAATGGATTTTTCTTCACAAAATCACATTCAAAAGGAGTTGTCTTAAATAGTGCTCAAATTTTCCCCTTGTACACTATTGCCAGATCTCTCTGGAAACAATTCCAAAAATTACTTATTTGATCATTAAGTAATAATAACTAAAACTATTCGTAAAAACAGCTTTGAAAACTGTTTTTAGCTAAGTTTCAATTCTTTATTAATGGCGCTGAAAGCTTGAAGATAATGTAAGGAAATGAAGGGCTTGCCCTTGTTTAAAATACTTGTGGCAAGCTTTGGAAAAGGTTGGAGAGAGTTCTGTGTCTGCAAAATCATATTCACAAATCAATCTAAGGTTGTTGAATAAGACAGCAAATACAAAAGGAGTGGGATCTTTTCTAAGTCACTAATTCCTAATGGTTTTATGCTTATGATGTGTTCTGTTTGCTTTCAGGCCACAGGACAACCTTATGAGCAGTATGCCAAAATGATCTTCATGGAATTGAATGACGCATGGTCAGAGTTTGAAAACCAGGGATCAAAGTCCCTCTTCTAAAACTTCAGCTTTCACAGAACTGCTTCCAGAAACTGGAGCTGAGCATTGTTGTGACTTTATTGCGCCTATGATTTATGAAGCACTTTTCCATGATTTCAGTGCAGTTTCTAGTCATGCACTTAAATGTGGGGATGTATTTTGTAAGATGTAGAGTACAAAGCATTACATAGATGCATTAAGAAAAAAGCTGCTCAATACCTGTAGAAATCACAGTCTGGGAGTAAAGATTTCTCTTCAGTTTTATACATGAAAAATAGAGTTTTAATGAAGCTAGATAATTTCAGATATACTGGTATTAATTGTAAATCATTCCAACACCATTGATCTTTGCTGTACCTCTACTTTCCCAAATTTGTCTGTTACTTTGATTTTGTTTTGTGATTAAGTTTTGGTATTTGGTGCCTGTCACCTTCTTCAAAGTGCTTTAGTTAGCAGTAGTGAATTTGCTTGGCTTATCTCAGACCTCTAAGGGTATATATTTTCATCTGTGTTTTATGTAATCAATCTGATAATCATTCTGTAAATAATGTTTTCTGGCAATACCTGTGTTCCTTACAATAAAGTAACAGTTGTCTAGCCAAAAAGACCCCAGATGTGGGCAAGTCAGACAGGGTTGTTCACGATTTTTACCATTTTTACATATCATGAATCTAGAAACAAATTTAGACTTCAAGGTCTGCATGTTCCTTCTGCTTTGTTATTTATTATTAATCTTTGGAAGGCAGTACTCTGGCCTGTGCTTATTTTCCTAGTTCTTTAAATGGTGTTTCTTGCTTCTGATTTCAGTGGAGCATTTCTTCCATTGCACTTCCAATACTCTGATAGAAATAATATTATTCTGAAACTTGAAGTGTAAGCACAAACATTATACTGTGCTTTCATTTGTCTGAGTATTACATTACTCATTATCATCTGGAGAGCATTTAAAGTGCTTTAACACATTTCGCTGCATGTCTGAACGTCTGTATTTTTGAGATATGCATGGCATCTGTGTATATGAAAACAGGGGGCATATTTGTTGCATTCTGCTCACGTACCTTTCATCCACTGCCTCGTGCAACATGAGTAGAGACAAAACTTGCCATGTTTTCTCATCCCAACTGAGAAGGCACTTTTTCACTAGTGCTGTGGTGGATGAATGCAAATGACCAATGACTGTTATATTCTGTGTAATAACAAAATGCAATTTTCATATCAAGTTTGAAAATGCTGAAAATAAGGGTTGGGGTATTAAATCTTGGGCAGCAGTCTCGATACAGTACAGTTGGGCATTCAAGGGGATATTTTGATCATCTTGCCTTTTTATACGAGAGGGAGGCTGTGCCATTGTCAGAGGGAACTGTTCAGCTGAGTAACATCTGAACAGAAAACACGAGATTCTAATGCCACCTGAACCGTGTGTTGGGTGAGATTTTCCACTGCTACACCAGAATGAGAGCTGATGGGTTAGAGACTTGTGAACACAGGTTGCAATTTAGAGTCTCTACTCTCTGATCTAACTCAGTTACTTATTAATCTCTGATCAAAGGTTTTGTGTATATTTGCATATATATTCAGCTGCTGTGATTTTTATTTTTTTTAATATGAATCTAGGATCAGTATTGGATGAGAAAAGATATATATTATTCATAGCTGCAGTTTTATTTCAGTTACTGCCTTGAAGCAGTCTTAAATCTCAGTAGATTTCTTCATAAAAGTATGTAACTTGCTGTCTGATTTAAAGTAAGAGTTAATATTTTTTTCCTTGGGATACTTCATTAATTCTTTGTGTATGTGTTTTGCATCCATGGAAATGAAAGGCTTCTGCTGGTAGGATAGGTTTTTGGGAGGCCAGCATGGCTCTTTACAGTTCTAGAACAAATGCTGTCTAGTAATAGGTTTAAAAACACACTTGCCGATATATAATGACTTTGACTGCAGTCCTGTATTCAGTTGAGAGAGAGCATTTCTGGGGGAGCTGCTTTGAATAAGGAAGGACTATTTCAAAAACCTGTGTTTGTTTCAGCACATACAGGCAGCCTTATTTTGAGGCATGCTTTTTAATTGCTCTTTCCTTGAAATAGGTGTTTAAAAAATTAAAACCTGAAACCTTGGAGGAAACTGTCTTCCTCTGTTTTGTATATTTGGTAGCATTTTCTGGATGATGTCTGCATTATTCTGTTTTTATTTTTCAACTCTTGCTTGCAAAATTTTCTTGGAATGTCAGAGAAGAACTTAAGGTGTGATTTTAAATGAGCAGGGAAACATGAGTGCAAGTGTTTTATCTGGAACTGAAGATCTCAAAATTGATTCTCTTTAAAATTATGGAAAATCATGAAGTTTGGCTGCATAATTACTGAAATTTCAGTTGGGTTGACAGAACAGCTCAACTTTCTGTATGGTTTAGTCAAGTCTGGTTCTCAGTGGGGGAACTGGCTGATTTCTGTATTCTGCTCCTTTCTATGTAGTTGAATTTTGCTGCTAAGATTGTGGGAGAGGCTTGGTTTGGTAAAACTTTAAATCTTGGTATTGAAACTATTTCATGTAGGGGTTTGGGGGGTTTCTTTTAATAACTGTGTTATTTAGCTGTGTTGCGTACAAGAATGTGCAAAAAATGGGGATTTCCGTAAGGCACTGTAAGCAAACTGTAATTTGAAAATAAAAACAAAAAAGTTCAAGTGATGACTATAAGCATAATAAGCTGAAGTTTTGTTTTCTGTGAAATACAAAGCAGCATGAGGACCATTAAAGGTGTTTCTTAGTGTTAGGCTAACATATTCAGTTTTTAGTTACAGGAAGCTGGAAAAGGGAAGTTAAGGTACATTTCATATAAACATATATTCCGTCTTAGTATTCGTTTTAAGGGAAAGAGTCATTTGGAAGAAAGATCCAGCAGTTCTGTTTGAATTTATCTTAAAACAGTAATAAAAAATGGTAGAAAATATTGAATAAGGTATTTTCAACCTTTTGCATATTCTCTACTTTGTTAATTTTCTGTCTGCTGTATGGAATAGGACTGCAGTCAAATCATTACACACACATTTCACTATGGCTGTATTTGTGTCCACAAGCTCAAAAACTTTTAGAACATGCTACAGAAAAAATAATTCATCAGAGAGGTGACTGGATTCTCTCTTTGCTTAAAGTGTGTATTTTCAATTTATGCTTATTATTCATTGCACAGTTAAGTTTTGTAATACTGAAGCCATGCCCTGAAAGCTGGAATTTACATCTGCATCTGCTGACTGTGAAGTTTGAGCTTGAGGGAACTGAGTGCTGCCAGTGGGTTAATACTCCACCTACCAGGCCTTGAATGGGGCACTTGAAGTTCTGTGGTGAAGCGCCTACTTGACTCTTGAAGCAGATTGTGGTGCCTTCCAGCCCACGTTGGTCGTTCTGGTAACAACTGACTAATGCCATGCACTTTTTGCAGCCTATCAGAGTTCAGTTTTTTAAAGTAGGTAATTGGCATGGTTATTACAAAAACAAAGTAAAACAAAGGAAAATAGATTAAAAGGAGAGTAAAGGAGACCCCACAGGCTCTAAACGACATCTGAAATACTGTTTTCTAATTCTCTTCATTGACCAATTCCTACCTCTCTGCTAAAACCAGGTCTAGACTAGTAGAGAGAAGCTGGTTTGTAGTCTGCTTTTCCAGCCCTTTTAGACTCCTTCTGACTTGACTGTAGCAGGTGGCAGTACCAAGTCTTTAGCTTTTTGGTTTGTTTGGAGATTTGTTTATTTGTTTATTTTGATTTTTTGCAGAGGTTTCTATAAAGCAGGGTTTATAAAATGACAGGGCAGGTTTTCACTTTGTTTTTAATTAAATTGCTTGTTACATTGCTGTTAAATCTGGAGAGTCAGGCATAACTTTTAAAATAGATCTGTGAAGAAGAATTGATGTTAAGAGTGTGTGTGGCTGGAACCTGCCCAATGAAGAGAAGTGATGTGTTTTGACTGTGTTGGAGGAAGTCTGTAGGTGTCTTCAACCCTGGCATGGTGTTTCCTAGTGCTGTCAGAGTTCCTTGAGAGCAGTGAAGAGTGTTAGTGGTTAGTTAGACATAAAGCCTGGAAGGGAAAGTTCCTCTGCACTGTTAGTTGGGTCAAGTTCAGGTATTTTGCTAGTCAATGGTAGCTTCCTTCAGCAAATACAGAATGGAAAACCTACAGTGCTGATGAAGTACAATTCCTTGGAACCATGGCAAAGTCCTTGGTGTTGGACTTGTGAGGGTAACTAGTATTCATGAAAAATGCCTTGTTTACCTCCATTTTCTTGATAATTCTATAGAGTCCCTCCAATGTCTTTCCAAGTGCAGGGCAATAGTTCCTATTTGAATGCAGGCTGCGTCTCAAAGCTTGCATGCCTAAGATTAGTATTCTGCACAAACCAAAGCAGAGTTTGAGAGTAACTGAAATCCCGTCTGCCCTCTGGGACTCTGGGTTACGTGCACCATTCCACCTCCAAGGCCAGACTGCAGCTTTCCCAGCAGTCGCAGTGTGTTTGCATAGTTGTTGGCTGCTGCATTCTCTGCTGTTCACAGGATTATTTCAGGGGTAGCATAAATGTGGAAACTTTGTTGTTCCTTTAGCTGTGTTCTTAATTGTCTAACAATTGCAATGTAAGAACTGCTTTGTAAATAAGTTCAAATTAATGGACATTTTCCATCAAGAACTTCGAGGTGATTGACCTGTGAAGCTGTAAAAAGGAATGTATCATTTCCCACCCTGCTAGTCTATCCCTGGTGCAGAGCAGCTGTAGCTCTCAGTTGCCCAGTGACTGGGAGCTGAGCTGTGGTTCTGACCTTGGTCCATCTCGCAATGCTTTCTTGCTCTCTGTTTGGGTGAGCTTATTGTAGGCTGCAGTTTAGACTGCGTTAAGCTTCCAACATATGCTCCAGAAATCTGAACTCATTTTTTATGAAGGATTCATGTTGTCATAGAAGCTTTACTATCAAAAGGGGATTAAGAGGCATCGTGAGAACTCCCAAAACTCTTAAGTGGAATGTACTGTATATTTGTAATGTAGATTTCTAGAAGTGATTGTCATCTCTGATAAGATCTTGGCTTGCTCTGAGGTCCTTATTGTATTTACCTGTAGTTGTGATTGTACTTTCTATACCTTTGGGGTTTTTTCTGGTTTGGGGTGTGTGGAAGGACAGAACAGACACTCAAGTCCTGTTTTTGCTATCTTTCAGCAAATGCAATGTATTGTGTAATTTTGCTACTAGTGAAATGAAAATCCTTGAACAGAATATTTTGCTTTGAAATGTATTACAACCTAACCAGTGATCAATTAAAACAAGCAAAATCACTTTGTACATTTCCTTTTTTAGCAAGGGAGAAATGGCCTGAACACCCAAAGCATTTCCCCTGCTCTTTCAGAACAATATGCACATATTAGCAAAATGGTTCTCATTAGTATGTTCAGGCAGGAGGATACAGGAAAGTGGACAGATGTGATCAAAGAAAGATGAGTGGGATATGCATGGGGCAGGAAAGAAAAGCATTAGCAAGCAAATGCTCTCTTAGGGAAAAGCCATCGTCATTGGTTAATGTTTTTCATACTCACTATTTTGAATAGTCTGATGAGTTTACAAGAATTTAAGATAGGTCTTTTAGCATCTTTTCACTGAATAATCTTTCTCCTTGTATGCTGTGTGGAACATGCTGCCACTTTTGCTGTTAATCAGTTTATTCCTAGCATGCAAACATGCTGAAACACGTATTGCTACTTATTTCCAGTCCTTCACCACTGCAGCAAACAAGGATAACATTAGTCACGTCCATCTTTCTTTGTCATATACAAGGTCTCTCGCAACTCTGACTTGTATGTGGAAAGACTTGAGTTGGGAGAACACTGCACAGCAGATAAAAATCCTAAAGAGTCAAGCTGGCAGACATCAGTATGTAATTATACCAGGCAAAACATGTTGAAAAGAAATAGCATGGCCATAAATTCAATATCAAGCACAGCAACCAAAACAGCAAGAGCGAATGGGAGATTAGAAAAAGGCAGCAGAAACTGTATGTACTGTGGTGTACAGAGCAGCTTGTAGCAATCAAAGCCTTCCAGGTCTGCACTTGGAGACACCTGCTCTGGATGCTGGATTGCTGAAGATGATAGAATTTGCCCTTATTTGGCACTGCCTCTGTTATGAGGGTTATAAGGGCAAATGGACCACATAGGTAGGAGAAGGCTTGAACTGGAAGGAACCCTTTTTTACTGTGAACTTGTAAGAGACTATCTTCTGTAAGCTCAGAAACTGCTGGCAGTTCTCCTGGAGTGGCTTCAGCTCCTAATCAAAGGTTTGGGCACACACAAAATTATGGCTGTGAAGTTCTCTGGTGTATAATGCTGCTGGCAGGCCCAAGAATTAAGGAGTTAGCTTTGTGTGGGTGTTTAGGGGCTCATGTTTAGTAAAGCTGCACTTACTAATGGCCATTACCTGTTGGTGAATTGCACTATTTGGTTCCCTGTACACTATTCTGGTGAGCAGGAAGGCAGCAGAAGTACTCTGCAGGAGATGGGCTTGTCAGTGGGCTGCCTCCTTGCCAAGCAATACACAGTCTATTCAGCACACTTCTAATGTGCAAGATGAAACCTGAACCAGCAGCTCATCCCGTTTACTCAGGGAGCTAATTTAAATTACAAGCCTCTTCAAAGGTTTAACATTGCAATCATACCATGTGGTGCGAAGCACTGAGTGTTCCCTAGCTTAGTGTTTGACTTTGGTGCTCCCACCAGGCCTGCTCCTCTCCTGATCCCCTCCTAGTGAGGTCCTGTCAGTTTCACTATGAAGCTCAAAAATGGTGATGTTGACAGCCTTCCTAAGAGCTGTTCATGGTGTGTGTTACCTAAAGACATCCCTCTTGTCAATTCCAAGATTCAGTCTTTCTCTGTACTTCTGGAGTGTCTAAAGCAATGAATTCACCAGACTTCATGTGAAAACTGACCTTCATCAAAGAAGAACTGGAAACAGCCAACCTGCAAAAGTTAGCCACTGTGCTGTCTCACAGCTACTCCTTCCTGCTGCACATCTGCTCTGTCCACATCCTAGCTTAGGATGCCTTAAAGAGAAAAAAAGGTACCAGGCCTATTCTAGGTATGTAGGAGTCACAAGAACTGGACTCCAAGATGTGTTTCAATGGATTGAATTAAGGCTGTTGAATGCAGTGCATGTTCTACTTAATTCCACTAAGGTGATTTTGCATACTGTGGCTAAACTTAGCTCGCATGCCCTTACTGACTTGTTGTGAAACCAGGGGTGAATGCAGGGTTTGATTACTAGTATCTTTTTTAATCAACTGTTGTCACTGGGGAAGTTGCCCTCCCGTTTCCTTCTTCCACTCACTTCTCACCAGGCTTTTCTGCTTCACCTACCAGTGTGAGCCTAACATCTATTAGACCTGGAAACTTCTCATTCTTTTCTGTGCCCACCTGCTGTGTCTGCTTCCCCACATATTCAAGGCATGAGTCTCTGGCAGACCTCTCTATTTCTTCTCCTGTGCGTTGGATACCATGAGGAACATGTGTTGCCGACCAAGCCTAGTGAGACTGCACACACCAATGTGATGTTCAAGCAAATCCCAAGTTTATTCAAAAACACAGGTATATATGACCTCAAGTGACCCCGCCCCAGGTGCGGTGGTCTGACTCCAATTGGTTGAGGCTGGGAACATGTCCTTTTAAGGTGAAAATGAAACCTGTGAGGTGGTCATTCAGACCCACCTGAATCAAGGGCTGCAACATCTCCCCCTTTTGTTTCAAAGAACAAAGCAAAAATGCAAACAACATAATACACATCATGCATATTGCAACTTGAAGAGAAAGGCTGAAAATTTTGAAAATTGAGAAATAACATTTTGAAAATCTTAAATTTTGCTAATTCAAGACTTAACAGGGTATTTGCAGGTTACACATCCCTACCTCCCCCTCTCTTTTCAAAATAGACTTTTGGAAGGAGGTACAGTAACCTTTGTAAACTAACACAAACCAATACATGACTAAGACATGTATGTTTGGAATTTGCAAACTTACAACTAGTGCAAAACAAGAAACTTTTCTTTCACGCGTGAAATTGTGGTCTTTTTGTGCAGTCGTCACTGCACAGACCACTGTAAACAAACTACAAATTTTATTAAATTTTGTGCAAAGTGTCCAAGAGTGTAGAGTGACTTAGCAAAGAAGCAAGTTCAGTCCAGCTGAGCTAAATCTCCTTATGTTCAAGGTCCATTCTCAGAACTTCTGTGTGGCCATCACAGATGTCTAAGAATGAAGCTTTGATTTTCAGTCACCTTATACACTCTTGGTAAAGCAGTAAACAAGTGTGAATTCACAGAGAAAATTCACAAAGGCTAAACATAACTACTTACATTCTGCAGAAAATGTTCAGCAGCTGAGGGGACAGGTGTCCTTATCCCTACAGCCTGCTGGGCAACTTGGCAGTGCAATAAGCTCAAAACTGCACTTTAACTGAAAATTAACAGAATTTCAAAATACAGGCTAAACAACATGCTCTTGAACTGGACTGTTCTTGTTTGATTGAACAGTTAACGACTAGTCCTAGGCTACTGCTGCTTGTGGTTGTGGTTGCCATATGGGGAAGGCAGCGTGGCTCCAGTTTCCATGAGATATTTGACTGGCTGCGCCTCATGGCTTGCAGCCCCTCTGGTTTTTTGGAGGCCCAGCTCCCCACCCCATGTTTGTTAGAGGAGTACCATCCTTTTTATATTTAGAATGACAATTCTGGGCTTTGTGACCAAGTCTGTGACAACGGTTACATTCTCCAGTGAAGCTTTGAGTTCTGCTATATTTTGGTTGTGCTGGACAAGATTTTGTTGTTAAATTCCAGGGTCTTTTTCCCCTTTTTTGGGTGGATTGTTTGCTAAGAACTGTGGCTAGAGCAGAGGCATGTAGCTTTGCTTTTTCCTCCTCTTCTACCCAGGGCAATCTGGCACAGGCTTCAATTAACTGTACCAAAGTAGCTGTAGCTGGTAGAGAGGCTATGAGCTGTTTGCATTGAGGATTGGCATTATTAATTACCAGATCTTTCAATAATACTGGTTTCATTTCAGGGGTAATATTTGGAGCAGCATCCAAAGCTTCTGTTACTTTATCTACAAATTCCATGAATGTCTGTCCAGGTTTCTGCATTATTTGCATATAAGGTAGAGAAGGTTTTCCCTTCTTAGGCAGATTAGAGAATGCAGTCAAAGCAGCATTCTTTGACTGTTGCAAAATATGAAAATGTAATGCAGCTTGTGTTTGTGGGTCTTCATAAGCTCCCGATCCCATTAGCTGGTCTAAAGATGCTAATCTTAAGGGATGTCCAGTTTCTAAGTGTATATTTTTTGCCTGTTCCTCCGTTAACTGCTCTTTCCATTTTTGTAAAAATATCATATAAGCAGTAGGAGGTAGAATAAACTCCATTAAAGCCTTAGTGTCTGCTGGGATTAGGTTATTGTATTTTATGAAGGCTGTGATTTGGTTTTTTACCAAGGCATTGTCATAGCCGTATTGAAGGACTATACTGTGTATTTTTTGTGCAATTTTCCAATCAAGTGGCTCCCATTTTGAGCCTTGTGTAGTGTTAATCACAGGCGCAGAAACCAGGGGTTGCAGGGAACGTGAGGTTGTACCTACTTCTGCAGCTATGAATACTAACTCTTTGTACCTTTGCTGGGTATTAAATGTGAGGTCGTGAGGTGGCTTTGTGACTCCATCTGCAGAATCTGGTACCTGGGTATCAGAAAGCTTTGAAATTAAGTTAGCAGCATTGCGATTCCCAGCTCCCCCCAGCATGTCCCAAACAGAGGCTTCTTTGTCTGTTGCTCTCCATTCTGGAATACAGCTGGTGGGTGTGGCTGACAGTGATGGAGGCTGCAGGTACCAGGTTGCCGGTGCAGAGGCAGTCTCTACCAGCGCAGGGGGTTCCAGTGCCGGTGCTGGCAGCTGCGGGCAGCGCACGGCTATCGGGGAGAGGGTCCCCGCTGGTGCTGCAGTGCTTGGGTCCTGCGCGACCGTCGCTGTGGGAACTCGCTCCTGGGACGCTTCTTCTGTGGATGGCACGCAGTGAAGGGAATGCTCAGGGGGAGCTCTGGTGGCTCCGCTCCACTGGGGAGGAGTCTCTCCCCTCTCCATGACGTGGTCGATCCACGCAGGAGGTGGTGGGGGTGGCGCGGGAACTGATCCACCCCAGATGCGGGCGAACTCGGAGCCGACCCTGTCCCCTGCGGGCTGCGGCGGACTCGCGCCTGGCGTATGCGCTGTGATTTGCATGCAGTAGGGAGGGGGGTTGGGTGGTCCTTGCACCTCGTGGTAAGGGCGCGTAGTTCCTTTGTTTGATTTCGCGGGCTTTGCCATCACGTGGTCTCTTTGTTTTCCTGGCCACGCGGTTTTGAGTCCTGCTGAAATGTCTCCCGCGGCCGCCTCTTGCCGCAACGGAGCGACTCCGGCGTACCCGCGGGGCGGCGGGGAGCGCGGCGGCGGGGCGACCCCAGCCTCGAGGTACCCGCACGGCATTGGTGGCAGCGGCGGCGGAGCTGGCGCCGAAGGTGGATGGACAGGGGGAGAGAAACTCCACGGGGTTTGTCCCCCCCTCCACATGTCTCTCTCGTCTGAGGGCATTCCTCATCGCGCCTTCTCGGAGTTAGGATTTAAATAAAAGTCACTCGCGGTTTGGTTTTCTGCGGCGTGTCTCGTGGGGTTCCAAGGTTGCTGCTGAGGTCCGGCCGCTTCTACAGCAGCAGCCGGTGGTCTCATTTGCTGTGCATAGGCTGTTTCTCGGTAGTTGTAAGGTGGTGCAAAGACGACTTCTTGGCTTTTTGCGGTGACGAACAGCGTGGAAAAGCTTTGATTCCATGGTTGCTGTGGTCTTGTCGGGTTTTCTGGAGCGGGAGCGGGCGGTGCCGCGTGTGGGTACCGCGGCGGGGGTCCCTCAGGCGGCACGGGCAGAGAGGGGTACCGCGGTGGCGTTTCTGCGAGCGGCGGTGCCCACGGCGGTGCAGAAGGATGTTCAGGGGGAAAAACTGCTATGTAGAAGCTGACGTTTTTTTCCCTTTTCTCCGGTAGCTCGAGGTTTCTACGGGCTTGTTCTACCTCTAACAGCATTTTCCTTACAGCTGCGTATGACGGAATGAGCTGTAAAAATTTGTCGGGTGCAGTTTGCACTAAATTCCACAAATCTGCCCCAATTTTATCACACAATTCTATGGAAAGCGTGGAATTGGCATCTGTTAGGTACCCTCGAGTGAAGCACCAATGCAAAAATTCCTGTAATGCTTGTCTTTCAATGTTTGTTTTTGTAACACGAGCTAGTTTCTCAAATTTATCAAGCAATAAGTTCGTTTTAGTCGAGTTGGAATTTCCCATGTTTCTTTAACTCACCGGTTCGAAGGTCGTGGTTCCTTCAGTCCACGTTCTTCCAGCAGCTCTCAAGGCCACTACACAAAACTTCCAAGTTTACGGGAGACAGAAGCTCTCGGGGGCTTCTCCACAAAGCACCCAAAAAACTGGGACATAGCAGCTCTCAGGGGCCACTTCTTAAGGTTCTAGGCAGGTCTGCAGATGGCTTCCATGTCCTCAAATCACATTGAGGTCCACCAATTGTTGCAAACCTGCGCTAGGGAGACTGCACACACCAATGTGATGTTCAAGCAAATCCCCAGTTTATTCAAAAACACAGGTATATATGACCTCAAGTGACCCCGCCCCAGGTGCGGTGGTCTGACTCCAATTGGTTGAGGCTGGAAACATGTCCTTTTAAGGTGAAAACGAAATCTGTAATGTGGTCCTCCAGACCCACCTGAATCAGGGGCTGCAACAAGCATGTCTCCTGTGAAGAGCTGAGCTGCAATTGTTTACCATCTCCAGATGTGAAAAAGGTTGTTTGAGGGTTTCTTATAAAATCTTCCTGGGAATTCATCCAAGGGGAAGAGGCAGAAGGGACTGCATTCTGTGCTCTGCTTTTCCTAAGGCAAGCAGCTCTTTTTGGCTGGTTCTTGTACCACCACCTTTCTGGCATGTACGTCCTCGAAGTGGGTGGCAGCTGCATTGCTTCTTTGAATAAAATGCACCTCTGACTGCACACGGAATTAGTTATCATCAGTAATCATGTTTCTTTGTTTTGATTGCCATCTGCTGGCAGAATGACATGTTCATAACCATTTCATACTTGTACCACACAGGTTTTTTAACCAAGCCTCCGCCACACTGACCATTTTGAATGCGTTTGTGTAGTTTGGATATGAATGCTACAGGAAAGGGCTGCCTTTGAACATCTGAATTCACAAGCTGATAATGCCTGAGACAGAGGTCACAGCTCCCTGGAACCAGAAGAGAGCAGAGGCACTCTGCTCCTCTCCTAAGGCTTTGCTGGGGAATGTGCTGTGGTTTCCAGCCAGGGCACTGCTTTAGCCCTTCAAGAGCCTACAGGTTCTACCCCTGCTGCCTTTTTAGAGCTGGAGAATGAGGAGACATGCACCCACAGGAGTCTCTGAGCTTGGGAGCAAGGGCACACAACATAGACAGATGGGGACACGTGACTGGAAAGAGCATATAGAGTAAAGGGCTAAGGAGTAAGTGGGTACATCACAGGGCTGTGCATTACATATGCCCAGCCTGTGGTGAGTAGGTGTGACCTCAGTACAGATGTGCAAGTTGTTAGAGTGTAGACACCCAGGTGCAGATGCCTGCAGTCAGAGAAGGAAGAACAGACTGAGTATGCAAAGCTTCCTGGCAGTGCAAGCTGCTGTACTGTCCCAGTACTTGCTCCCAGTAACTGAGAGCAACTGAGTACTAACTGTTCAGCCCAAGCTGCTTCACCAGTGGTGAGGTTTTTGAGGTGACTGGGTATGAGGTACCTGGGTGGCTGCAAAGTGTGCCTACCTGCACTGTCCAGCACTAGATGCAGGGCTGGCATCCTTAACAAGTGTCTCAGAGAAAAGGCTGATCTCTCAATAGTGTTCCTGTGCCCCACCATGATTGCCACAAAATTCATCTGGTCAGCATGTTAAATACATAAACTCAGGTTCTGTCTTGGGAAGTTCCCTGCCTTAAAAAAAAATCCCAGCATTTCAAAAAAGCCCTGATGGCTGTTTATTTACCCTAATGCGTGAAGGCATAAAACTCACCTAAATGACATCAATTCACAAGGAGGTGGTATCAACAAGACCTCAAAAGCAAAGTTACAGTTTACCTGGATGAATGGTTGGAAACTTCACCTTTAATATGATCGAGCATCATCAGATGATCTTCAACTTTTAATTCTGTTGCTATCAAGTGTAATGTGTCTGCTTCAATTGAGAAATGATAATTGCAGTTCTTTAATTTCAGTCCTCTGCAAACAGAATCTTTCAGATCTTTAGCTAAGAGTGGAAGATCTATTGCTGTGATCCATGATGGGATTTAATATTTCAGATGCTTTTCCATAGATAGACTGAAATGAAAGTGTGTTTCCCAAAGACACTTCTCCTAGCACAAGTATGTGTAGTTTCTGCAGAAGCAAACAAGGGAGATGTTAGAACACCATGCATTTATCCAAAACTGTGAAATTAAGTTCCTGTTCTGCAGAACAGTGGAGTACCTTTGTATCCCTTAACAGGACAAAGGCTGCATCAGTTTAATGATCCCCACCTGGAAAATGGAAAGGACAGGGCACACATTCACCTACTGCTCCCACCTGGCAGACCCACCCCTGCATTTTCTCCCAGGAAGTCACTAGAGTTCAAGGTGAAGGAAACCAAGTATTTTTCCCCTACTCTTCTTTCAGAAATGGCTTGAGTTTTATTAATTTTCCCTCTGTACTTTGCTCTTGTGAGACCCCAGCTGAGATACTATACCCATCTCTGAAGCCCTCGGCATAAGGTTGTAGACCTGTTGGAGTGAGTTCTGAGGGGGCCACAAAGATGATCAGAGAGCTGGAGCACCTTTCCTATGGAGACAGGCTGAGGGAGCTGAGGTTGTTCAGCCAAGAGAAGAGGAGGGCCTGAGGGGACCTCATTGCAGCCTTCCAGTATCTAAAGGGAGCTTTTAAAAGGGAGGGAGAGGGACCTTTTACAAAGATATATATTTACAGAACAAAGAGCAGGAGGTTTTTTGGAGCCCAAGAACCTGGACATGTCCTGGTGTGCTGATTTATAGGTATATGTGCAGGAGAAGTGAACCCAACACAAAAGAGATTATAAGTCAGAGCTACAATTTCATAAAAATATTACAATAAATGCAATGATACACAGACAAATGTGTTTTGCCCCAGAAGACCCAGAAGTATAACCCAGCACCCTGGGGCACAAACAGAATGGTGCTCGTTGGCCACCTGTGCTGAGACCCACGTGGTTCCTTTGAGTCCAAAATAAAAGGAAGGAAAAAACCTGTTGGTGCAGATGATGGTCGCAGTCTTGTTGAAGTTCTGGTCCTCCTCTGGATTCAACGTGTGGTACCAGAAGTCCCCAACCCTCAAGATTATATACCCTCAGTTTCAGATGGAAACGCCCAGTACCTCCCCCAGGGCGGGGAGTTCCATAATGGGTGAACTGACTCTGTGAGTCATGGGTTGTTTTGGAATCATTGATGGCCCATTAGCAGACATGACCCCTCACTTAAGATCTGAAATCTTAGACATTTTAGAGTGCCAGTGATATGTTTGTGGCAAACACCCACTGTCCTCTGTAAGGAATTTCCAAGAGTTACAAGGAATGAAGTCCCTTCAAGCAATCTACAGTACCATTGACTTTGCAATGGAAGGTCAGTACTTCTGATAACTGTGATAGCTTGTAAAAATTCTATGGTTTTATACCTTTGGTACAGGCCCTACAGGCCCATATATTTCCTATTTTCTGATGTTTGACTGTATCTGAGAGAATGTTTGCTCTTGTTTTACACATCCATTTACAGATGCAGAAGCAATTTATTTTTGGAGCATTGAGCATGAACGAAAGCAGCTGGCAGTATAGGGAAATGTGTGCTGAGGCACAGCCGTGTTTTCAGACACATGGCTTTCTCAGAATTATCTGCTTATTGATCTCTGCAGTGTCAGAGTAATCTGAAATAGTGGTGATTTATCTATTTTTCTCTCTATGGCAATTTTGGAAGTCTGAAGTGGCTCCCTTGGCATTAAATTTAACTGCAAGTCATGTCTCCACCGAACTTTTTAGCTGCAAGTGAAGCTTCCACAGAAGCAGAGGCCAGCCTGTGCAATGGGGTGCCTGACTTGGGCAGATGTGGCTCCTTGGTGACACATGAGCACCACGGCACCTGTGCTGTCTGGGCATGTCTCCCAAGATGGGCCCAGGAGTGGGTCTCCCAGAGGCCACAAGCCTTCATGCAGGAGAGAGAAGGTTTCTGTGGCATTAGCAAGGTGCTGCCTTCCCAGCAGGAGAATTTAGCAAGAAAATCATGCTTTGTAGTTCCGCTTCCTGGTAAAGGGCAGAATAAATATCAATGCACTAGTAAGATCTGCGGAGCTGTCTGAATAATCCTGCAATAAATTATGTAATAGAGACGCGAATTCAGTTGGAGATCACATGTTTATACTGATCTGTAATCGATCTCTAGCAAATAACACATCTACTGAGCATCTTTCCTGCTTTCAAGAAGCACCTTTCATCTTTGGGAATGTGGAGGATGAGATGGCACAAGCTGTTTCTTACCTCTCTACTTGCAGTGTCATGGTTTGCATAGTCACCAGGATTAGGATCATACTGTGCAGTTGGAGCCACTGCTGGCCAGTTGAACCATGAGGCTTTGCAAGAGCAGTGCACTGCTACACAGACTGGTGATTGGGGTGTGCTGGCTGGCAGAAATACCTCCGTAGGCAGAACTGATTCTGCTCATGCTGCTGCAGACTCATTACCAAAAGCTACCAGGGGGGCTGGCTCTGCATTGCTGCAGGGAACACTCTGTAGGAGCTTGCTCTAGGGCATGCAGAGGCTGCTGCAGGAAGCAGGATAACCCTGGGGTTCTGGGTACCTGCTGTGGTCTTGGACCTCTGATTGCAGAGCAAATATTTTTGGAAATATGGCACATGGTAGCTGGGAATCTGCACACTGTTTCCCCAGGAACTCTGTCCTAGATCCACCTACTTTGTGTGGACTCCTGGAAGAGGCTCTTGTTATGTTTGTTTTTGTGGCTCCGGGGCTGATCAGACCTTGGGGTTTCTGGAAAGCTTGATACACTGTCTGAGATGTTATAAGCCTAAAGCATTGGAACAGCAGACCATGGAAACGCAAGTCTAATCGTTCAGCATCAGAGAAGGGATCTGCCCTTCTCCAGTGGCTCATGTCATGGCAACATACCCTTTTGTGCCATGGCATAAGGAAATGAATAAAAGGAATTAGATGCCTTCAGCCAGCCCTCTAGAGACATGCTCCTGCTGTTTCCATTGACACACCTCATGCTTGGGCAGGAGACCAGAAAAACCAGCCTATTGTTATGTGTCTGAAAATCCTGTTCAAAACATCTTGGAAAGGCTTGCCCCTACTCCTTTTCTTGTCACAGCAGCTAAAAAGTATAGGACTCAAAAGTTTTCTTTCTGGTCCAAGGCTGCACTTACTGTCTTCTACATGCCCTTCTGCAGCAGACACATCTCTGCGTAATACAACAGCACAAGAGGCCCTGCTGTTCCACCTGTTTCTTCCTTGGTGCCACAAAGGGACAGGCACTTCCCATAGGCTTCCCTCCTTCTTCTCTGCATCTGACAATTGAGTTGAGCTGCAGGGCTCAGCACCTTTTAAAGCTTCCCATCCTCTGTCCAAGGAGCTGCCCAGAAGCTGAATCTGAGATTGTGTGTTTGTGCCTAGCACTGAGTCTGCTTTGGCCCGAGAGCAGGTCTTATGTATGTACTTTGGAGTCCTAGTGCATGTCTGAGTGAAAGGCTTGTTGGGTTGCAAATGATCCAGAACCCTGGGTCAATGCACCCTCTCAGTGGGAACCAGCTGACCACATTTCTGCTGCCTGCACAGCACGATCTGGATCTCTCTCCTTCTCATTTGCTCTCTGTGTGCCAGAAGGCACAGAGACTTAATTTGCCAGCAAACAGATGTGTTGGGTATTCAGAGCACGTTGCCATATGCGTGGCCAGTTTTACTGCTAGGAAGGCTTTTTTTTAGTGCCTGTGAAATGAGGTAAGACAGACAGTGTTATGTTGGTATCAGTGGACAAAAGAATTGAAAGTAAGCCTTCTGCATAACAACAACAACAAAAAAGATGTATTAAGTCTGACGGTAGATGATTCATAAAACAATTAGCATATCTGAGTGTGTCCTAATTTCAGACAAAACTGAAAATACAACAAGATGAACAGAAAATGATGGGTTATGCTTTTGGAACAAGGCACTTTAATTGAGCCAGATGGGCCCAGATGTTTCTTCATAGACTCTGTCTGAAATGATCACCTATTCAGGGAGATATGTTGCAAAAGAAACTGTTATAAAGATGCAAGAGAAAATTTTCCACTGGAAATGATTACATTAAGAAGACTTGAGGCAGCTCTTACTGCTTTGGTGAGGCTAATTGTGTGTGAAAATAGGGACATTTCATGGCTAACTTAAAGAGGTGCTTACTGCCACTCACATTTCAGTTTGCGTTTTGATCCAAGAAAGACTTTATAATCTGTCTCTTCTCTCATCAGCTGGCTTTGACTCCAGGTTTCCTTTTGGTCATCTGCTCTTTCCGTTCCTGGTTAATGCGAGCAAACCTCTTGTCTCTGTGTTTCGGCTTTCCTGATGAATTTGATAGCAGCAACTAGGGTTTCTTTTGATCTGTTTTTAGAGTTTCAGTTTGAAGTTGTACCTAAGAGAAATTTTTTAGTATCATTGCAAAATTTGACATCATCAACTTAACCAGAGATCTCTGGAGAGTGTCTCACACTGTAGAGATCTCCCTTCTTCCCTGCACATGCATTTGAAGCTGTCAGGGGGTTGTGTGTGAGAGAGGAGGTGGTAAGCACATGTACACTCTTAGGCAGATGTGTCCATATGAGAAAACAGAGATTTAAGACTACAGCATTAGGCATCTAGTTGGTGTTAGGAAGACATTGAGGCCATCAGGTTTGCAATGGGTCTGGGCATGGGGATGCGTGATCTGCCTGCACTGGGTGCTCCCTTGCTCCCTGCACTCCTCCTCACCCTCCTGGCTGCAATCAGTCACGTGTGGTATGATGAGAAGGAAGGTTGGGTTTATTTTTCTGCCCCAGGCAACCTTCATAAAATACAATAACCTAATTCCAGCAAACACTAAGGTTTTAATGGAGTTTATTCTACCTTCTTACTGCTTATATGATATTTCTACAGAAATGGAAAGAGCAGTTAACGGAGGAACAGGCAAAAAATTACACTTAGAAACTGGACATCCCTTAAGATTAGCATCTTTAGACCAGCTAATGGGATCAGGAGCTTATGAAGACCCACAAACACAAGCTGCATTACATTTTCATATTTTGCAACAGTCAAAGAATGCTGCTTTGACTGCATTCTCTAATCTGCCTAAGAAGGGAAAACCTTCTCTACCTTATATGCAAATAATGCAGAAACCTGGACAGACATTCATGGAATTTGTAGATAAAGTAACAGAAGCTTTGGATGCTGCTTCAAATATTACCCCTGAAATGAAACCAGCCTTATTGAAAGATCTAGTAATTAATAATGCCAATCCTCAGTGCAAACAGCTCATAGCCTCTCTACCAGCTACAGCTACTTTGGTACAGTTAATTGAAGCCTGTGCCAGATTGCTCTGGGTAGAAGAGGAGGAAAAAGCAAAGCTACATGCCTCTGCTCTAGCCGCAGCTCTTAGCAACAATCTACCCAAAAAAGGGGAAAAAGACCCTGGAATTTAACAACAAAATCTTGTCCAGCACAACCAAAATATAGCAGAACTCAAAGCTTCACTGGAGAATGTAACCGTTGTCACAGACTTGGTCACAAAGCCCAGAATTGTCATTCTAAATATAAAAAGGATGGTACTCCTCTAACAAACATGGGGTGGGGAGCTGGGCCTCCAAAAAACCAGAGGGGCTGCAAGCCATGAGGCGCAGCCAGTCAAATATCTCATGGAAACTGGAGCCACGCTGCCTTTCCCATATGGCAACCACAACCACAAGCAGTGGTGGCCTGGGACTAGTCATTAACTGTCCAATCAAACAAGAACAGTCCAGTTCAAGAGCATGTTGTTTAGCCTGTATTTTGAAATTCTGTTAATTTTCAGTTAAAGTGCAGTTTTAAGCTTATTGCACTGCCAAGTTGCCCAGCAGGCTGTAGGGATAAAGACACCTGTCCCCTCAGCTGCTGAACATTTTCTGCAGAATGTAAGTAGTTATGTTTAGCCTTTGTGAATTTCCTCTGTGAATTCACACTTGTTTACTGCTTTACCAAGAGTGTATAAGGTGACTGAAAATCAAAGCTTCATTCTTAGACATCTGTGATGGCCACACAGAAGTTCTGAGAATGGACCTTGAACATAAGGAGATTTAGCTCAGCTGGACTGAACTTGCTTCTTTGCTAAGTCACTCTACACTCTTGGACACTTTGCACAAAATTTAATAAAATTTGTAGTTTGTTTACAGTGGTCTGTGCAGTGACGACTGCACAAAAAGACCACAATTTCACGCGTGAAAGAAAAGTTTCTTGTTTTGCACTAGTTGTAAGTTTGCAAATTCCAAACATACATGTCTTAGTCATGTATTGGTTTGTGTTAGTTTACAAAGGTTACTGTACCTCCTTCCAAAAGTCTATTTTGAAAAGAGAGGGGGAGGTAGGGATGTGTAACCTGCTAAATACCCTGTTAAGTCTTGAATTAGCAAAATTTAAGACTTTCAAAATGTTATTTCTCAATTTTCAAAATTTTCAGCCTTTCTCTTCAAGTTGCAATATGCATGATCTGAATGGTAACAATTTCCCCATTGGATAAGTTAGCTAAGGTGTTATGTGTATTATGTTGTTTGCATTTTTGCTTTGTTCTTTGAAACAAAAGGGGGAGATGTTGCAGCCCTGATTCAGGTGGGTCTGAATGACCACCTCACAGGTTTCATTTTCACCTTAAAAGGACATGTTCCCAGCCTCAACCAATCGGAGTCAGACCACCGCACCTGGGGCAGGGTCACTTAAGGTCATATATTACCTGTGTTTTTGAATAAACTTGGGATTTGCTTGAACATCACATTGGTGTGTGCAGTCGCACTAGGCCCTGGTTTGCATCAAAAACCTCCTGTGAAACCCATTGCTTTTTTCTCTTCCCTACTTGATTAAAGTGGCCCAGAGATCTGGATTTGCTTTAAGGCCAGACAGGAGACTGCTTTCTGTGGCTAACCCAGGACACCATGTTTCTCACCACATGCCTACAATGCTGTTGCAGATTGGCAGAAGATCAGCAACACAGTGTCTGGTATGGTGCTTGAGGCACAAGAAGCTTTGGCATCCATCAAACACAGTCAGGCTCTTTGTGGGAAGGGATTGTCTAAAGGAGAGCAATGGAGAGCTGGAGAGAAAGGACCAACAAACCTTTCTGCAGGAACTTGCTCCTCTTCAGCTTGGCAGCTTTCATCTGAGCTCCTTTTAAGCACTGCAGCCAGCTGGTGTTCTGATTCTTTCTGTGGAGACCTGTTTGCAGGTTTCAAGTGGTCTAGAGCTGTAAGATAGAATAATAGTCCCTGAGGTGAATTGCCTTATAGTTCCTATTCATCATATAAGAAAAGCTTACAGTTTTAGTCAAATGTTTAGCTGTGCTTTAGGTGCCTGTGTGTGGATTAATCACTGAGAGTCCCAGGGAGCAGAACTTGTACAAGTGTTCGATTGTTTCAAGCAAACCCTACATGGCTGTTAAAAAAGTAAGTATCTTATTAATGTAGTAACTCCTCACCACCCCCTTACATCCATTATCTAGTAGCTTGCAAAATCTCCTTTCTGCTGATGGGAATAATGGGCTTTGCTTTTTCCCCCTTTTCAGTAGGTTTCTGGGTAGGAGTTAGTTGTGCAGAGACAAAAATTACATGAGTTCCTGGCCTGATCTTGATGTAGGAGGCAGTACCCTACACAACACTCTCCCATACCGTGTACAGCTGAAAGGGAGAACTGATCAGCAAAACGCATCTGAGAGGGAGGTAGCTCTAAAGACTCCCTGTGCATCCTCGGCAATATAGCTGCACAGAAACATAAACCTGCCTTGAAATACACCTTGGCAGCAGGTTACCTACAGCTGTCACTACCACTGGACTCCAGCAGTGACAGATACTCATTTAGGAAACTGGCCTCCTAGGTAACCACCAATCCTCCTTAAGCACCTGTGTCACAATGCACAGCAGTGCATGAACCACAACTCCCAAATGGAGACTGCTTTTTGCATAAACTCTGGGATGTGGAAACATCGTTCCCTCAAGCTTTGGCAACACAAATGCAGCATTACTGACAATGTGTTCAACTTCTCCCTTGCAATGCACCACAGGCTCTCTTCTTGAGTTTTACGGGGTTTTTTCCCTCAGAAATACAGGGCAGTGAGAAGAGATAAAGACAGACTGCAGTGCTGTGAGACACAGTAGTTCCTCAGCATATTCCCAGAAACTCTCGTAGGAGTGCAAAACCCATTCTTATATCTCTGGTTCTGTTAATGTTTGAGCAGTATGACATACTGGAAGAGTCACTGAACCGTAACCAAAGTAACTTTCAAAATAAGAAGAGCTGCTTGGCAATGAATTTGGACTCAAGGGATTAAGACCTTTTGAAGCCTGGCATTCAGCAGTTCTCACCTGGATAGACCCTTCTGATGGATCTTATATTTCAGAGAACTCCTTTCAAAGTAATCGTCAGTTGCTAAACCAGGCACAGGGTAGTCTGAATATTTATTCAACCTTAGCTCTGCCCCTTTGAGTGTGACACAGCAGCTCTTGATTGTGAATACCTGCCTGCTGTCATATCAGCAGGATTGCAGCTTGAACTAGGATTTGTGTTCACAGAAACTCTGGGAAGCAGCTTTTTCTGTGCTAGAAATACTGTAGCTTCTTGAAATCACAGAAGTGGGTAGGGATGTATCTCCCACCACTTCTACACTCTAGTTCCTTTCAAATATATATATACAGCCCACCACTGCTGCTAAAGAAATATGTTTGCCCCACCGGTTATAAACACAGGGGGTTTTTGGTTGTTTTTTTTGGATGCAGAAACAAAAAGTCTTTAGCAGTCTTTAATTTCCAAAATAATTTTATCGTGAATTGTACAGTGGACAAATCTTCCTGTGAAATAGGTGATCTTTGTTGCTGTCACAGCCAGTCCAAGACATAACTTCTCACATGGGCCAGATGTCAGCAAAGGGAGAAAGAATCTTAAAAATATCAACAACAAAACAAAACACAAGGGTCAAGTCATTTTTATAAATGTTGTCTGGTGACCATCAATACAGCATTGGGCAAACAGAAGCAATCAATAAATAAAAGATGACTAGCTCTTGGTCTGTAAAAGGAAATGCCTGCCTTGTCACTGCAGTTGAGATGGCTCCCAATAATGGCTCTGATTCAGTCCTGGGAGGACACTTAGAGCATGTGAGATCCTTTCACAATGCAAATGGCACGAGTTCTCATCTCCACAGGTGGCAGTGCCCTGGTCTGCCATGGCACTCTGCAGAATCCTACAGCTGGGACTGTCTGCTGCTTGAAGCAACTGTCGTGCCCTTGCTGCTCCCAATGCTTTGGTGAATCAGGGAAGCAGACTTAGCCACAAACTGGAAAAACTTGTTCCTGCCAGCATACCCTGGATTTCACATGTGGCTCAGAGGTGTCTGCTTGTAGTTCAGCTGTAATCCTCCCTCCCATCCAGGGCCTAAAGCATGGAGCTACTGGCATGAATGTGCCATTACCTGAGCAACGGGCTCCCAACAATGCTGCCTTCTCCAGACCTTTCCTCCCATATTTCCCTTCGCTGTAGAAGTTGGCTTATGCTAACCCACTGGCTGTCGAGGGAAACCAGGTTTCTGAAGAGTCTGAGCTCCGGGTATATTTGAGCATGAAACCTACTTCTTCCTTCACATACAAGCCCTCCAAGCTGCACAGAAAGCAGGCGTCTTCAGCAGCCGATCCCTGGTCTGGCACCAGTGAACCATCAGCTGGAGTCTCAGGCTAAGGCAGCTCCTGGCCACTCTGTATCATCTCCAGTGAGACTGGTCCACACTTCTTGTATCAGCTGAAACCCAGGCATGGACGGAGCTCTCTTTCCTACAAAGGCTCAGGAGAGGAAATTGACTTTAAATGGATCATCAAAGGCTGCAAAGCAGTCAGCACAAGTACAGCAGTGATGCCCACCTCACCCTCTCTGGAGCAGTGAGCTGGGAGAGGGACCTGTATGTGTCGTTATGGGGTGCTTGTACACCTGCTATGCATTATGAGGGGGTCTGCATGTGCCCTTTTGAGGGGCTTTACAAGGGCCAGGGGAAGTCTCTTGCAAGTGAGAGGCACTGCATTGTGTGCCCTGGAGCTGAGGTATCTCCCTGAGACAAAGTCCTCTGGCAGCATATTTGTCCCACTCCTGGCATCCCCCCATCATGGGAACTTCCAGTGTCCAGGAGAAAATATGCCTGAGCACTTCTCCCAGAAACACATTTCTGAGGGTGCTCCCAAGGAGAAAATACCCTGATGCTTCTTGCATTTTGCAAACAACCACAGTAAGGATGTGACTTGTTTCAAGTATAATGCAGAAGTAAGTGAAATGCCTCCCAAAACACCACTGAAACCTGTGCCAGCCCTCCAACAGATCCTCCTCCAGGAACAGTATCTTGTCTTCCTGTCTCGGTTTGAGGGGAAAAAACCAAAATGTTTTACCCACAAGCAGGGGAGGGGCCTCCTCCACGATAATCACACCACTCTTTATCAAATTTAAGAAAAGGAATTTTAATACAAGAAGGATAACTGATATATATATATATATATATGTAAACAGACTAGTGCAACCCACTTCCCCAACACCACAAGAGAAAGAAAAAAAAAACAAAACAACAACAAAACCCAGCAGGTTTTCCTCCGGGAGAAAAGGTTATACTTAAGTGCCCATGTCACAGCCCGGCTGGCTGCAGAGTGAGTTTCAGTCCCTCTCCAGTGAGACAGACGAGCAGTGAGCTTTCAGATGGACTCAGTCTCTTCCCCCTGTGTTCCCCGTCCAAGAAGCAGAAAGGTACGAGCAACCAGAAGCAAATCCAAGGCAGGCAGCAGCAGCAGCGTGGCACGAAAAGTAGTCCGGAGTAGGCAGCAGCGAGACAGCCAGGAAAAAACCCAGCAGTAACCAGCAGGGCAGCCTGCCTCCTTGGAGCCCCCACTCCCGCATTCCGCTGAGCCAAGACTGGGAAGAATATCCAAAAAAAAAAAAAACAACCAAAAGAGACAAACCTGCCCCCACCCGAGCCATCAACAGTTAACTGCTTCTTTTGTTAACCGCTGGCCTGGGCAGTTAAGTGGCAGGGGAGAGAATTTACATAATAATCCCAAACTACAACACTTCCTCCTTTTCCCCATGTAGTGTCAGGTCTAACAGTAAGTAGATTTGGGAGTCCTTCTGCTTTAATGATATGATAATCATTCTCCTTCTGTCCTACTTCTAGGTTCTCTGGCATTCAGACAGGTCAGTGGTTTAATTCCTAAAGGAGCTGAACATATATTTCTTTTGCATCTGAAGAACTAAAAAATAAAAGAGATGGTGATTTTTTCTGGCACATTATATTGAGGCCAACCTAAAACTTTCTTGTTAGTCCAGTTCCCCTGGTATATCTGCACTGCATGGACTTTGCAACTCCAGCAAGCTAAAGGACCTCTACCAGCAAAAGTCATCTTTTGCCACTGGTGTACACCCTCTGTCTTGTCTACGGTAACACAACTTTTAAAGAACTGTGAAAAAAAAGAGGAGGCAGCATCAATGTGGCAACAGCCAAACATGCTGGTGGGAAAGGATATCAAACTGTCCAGGGAGCTGGGTGCAAGAAGGAAGTGAAATGGAGGGTGCAAGAGAGCGCAAGAACAGGCCTAAGAGCACCCGTGAACAGACCAACAGCTATGCTTTAAGGAGGACGCAGAGAGAAACTTCCCCAAGGACTTTTGGGGCCTCTGGCTGCAGCTGAAGTGAGTTACTGAGTGCTGGGAGGACATGTGTGCCTGCCAGAAACTGCCTACCCTCCCTGAAAACTGCTATGAGCTGGAGGGAATTCACTTGTCTTTTTTTCTCCTCATCTGATGATGAGTTTCCTGAGCAGCATGTTGTCTAGTGCCTGTCCTGACAAAAATCTGTCCCCAGTAAGGTTCATGGCCTCTCAGGGCTACACTGTGATGAGTCAAAACACTGCTTATGTTTGTTCAGACTGAGTAGGAAGGTGGAAAAGTGGGTGTCAGTCCATCCAAAAGTGGGTTGGATGATTTGTTTTGCTTCTTTTTCATAGGTAAGAGAGAGAGAGAGAGAGAGAGAGAGAGGTTGGTACTTTCTGTTCTCACTCCAGTCTCAGCAGGCATAACATCAGCTCAGTGGTGACCCTACATGTCAGGCAGTTTCATGAGGATGCAAAGCATGTGCAGTTGTTTTAGCAGATTTCCCATGCTCTGGTCTCTAGATAAGAACTGAGTTCCGGTGGTTAGCTCAAAAGAAGGCAGACTTTGCAAAGGAACTGAAATTAGAAGTAACATGTTGAAAATTAAGTGTATTGCAGCAGGTGAATTGAAATGAATGCACTGTAAATATTAAATAGAATAAATAGCATGTGGTCTAAATCCTACAACAGAAAGGAATACTTGTGTAGCAAACATTTTGAAATCTTGAAAATGCTAAGAATACCACAAATGAGTAGTCACACATACACAGACTTCTCATGTAGACCAGTTTTGTTACTTTGGTTTTACAAGAACTGGCTTGGCTTGTAGATATTTTGAGAGTTAAAAAAAAAGTCTGCATTACTTCTATAGCTTTTTACTGAAGACCATGTTCTCTGGTTCTTCTTTTCACTTTGATCCACCTTAAAGTGCATGGTCTAACATAACACTCATAATCCTTGAAAGCAATCTAAGGCCTCTGAAAGAAATGAAAAAACGTATTGCCTTTGTTACTTCCCTACTTCTTTTCTGTATAAGCAACTTTGCAATATAAGCAGCTGCTCTTTGTTTTTTGTTTGCACAACACCCAAATCAGCAAATCTAGTCCATCTCTGGGTTTTCCACATTCTGCTGAAAAGCCTGCAAGCTTTCCCTGCAGTCTCCAGACACTCATCAAACTTTCATTCCTGTAGGAGCCCAGATGGAATCTGCCTGCCTCAAGGAAGTACCAGGTGCCTTGTTCCTGAACCCTCCTTCACTCCATGTCAGTTCTGAAACAACATAGGTGTCCTTACAAGAGTCCTCTGCTTCCATTTTGTCTCGGTTTGAGGGGAAAAACCAAAATGTTTTACCCACAAGCAGGGGAGGGGCCTCCTCCTCAATAATCACACCACTCTTTATCAAATTTAAGAAAAGGAATTTTAATACAAGAAGGATAACTGCTATATATATATATATATATATATATGTAAACAGACTAGTGCAACCCACTTCCCCAACACCATAAGAGGAAAAAAAAAAAAAACAACAACAACAAAACCCAGCAGGTTTTCCTCCGGGAGAAAAGGTTATACTTAAGTGTCCTTGTCACAGCCTGGCTGGCTGCAGAGTGAGTTTCAGTCCCTCTCCAGCGAAACAGACGAGCAGTGGGCTTTCAGATGGACTCAGTCTCTTTCCCCTGTGTTCCCCGTCCAAGAAGCAGACAGGTACGAGCAACCAGCAGCAAATCCAAGGCAGGCAGCAGCACGGCAGGAAAAAGTAATCCGAAGTAGGCAGCGGCAAGACAGCCAGGGAAAACCCCAGCAGTAACCAGCAGGGCAGCCTGCCTCCTTGGAGCCCCCACTCCCCCGTTCCGCCGAGCCAAGACTGAGGAGAATATCCAAAAAAAACCAAAAGAGACAAACCTGCCCCCACCCCAGCGATCACAGTTAACTACTTCTTTTGTTAACCGCTGGCCTGGGCAGTTAAGTGGCAGGGGAGAGAATTTACATAATAATCCCAAACTACAACATTATCCACCCCTAAATTCTCTTCCATGCCGATACTCTACATTAAACTTAAATTTTCTTTCAAATAATTAAGTGTTTACAAATACAGTAATATGAGTCGTTTACCCAGAGATAAGTTCCCCTTGAGGTACACATCGTGTCTCTCCATCTTCCTGCATCACCCACCAGGTGGAACCAGATCCTTGAGCAAAGACAACCCCACGAATGGGTTTGCCTTTGCCTGAGGCAGGGTTGATCCAGACTGTTTTCCCTAGCATACCTCTCAGGTGTATTACAGGGACTTTGTCTCCATCTACAGTGTGAAGGGGTTCTGATTGGGCAGGGCCGGCTCGATTGACAGAGCCTCTAGTGTTGACTAGCCATGTAGCCTTTGCTAAGTGTTGATCCCAGTGTTTGAAAGTCCCTCCACCCAACGCCTTCAAAGTGGTTTTCAACAGTCCATTACACCGCTCAACTTTCCCGGCAGCTGGTGCATGGTAGGGGATATGATACACCCACTCAATGCCATGTTCTCTCGCCCAGGTAGCAACTAAGCTGTTTTTGAAATGAGTTCCATTATCTGACTCAATTCGTTCTGGGGTGCCATGTCGCCACAGCACTTGTTTTTCCAGGCCTAGGATGGTGTTCCGAGCAGTGGCGTGAGGCACTGGGTGTGTCTCCAGCCACCCTGTGGTTGCTTCCACCATGGTGAGCACATAGCGCTTGCCTTGGCGGGTCTGTGGCAGTGTGATGTAGTCAACCTGCCAGGCCTCCCCGTACTTATACTTATCCCAGCGTCCACCATACCACAGGGGCTTCACTCTCTTAGCCTGCTTAATGGCAGCACGTGTCTCACAGTCGTGGATAACCTGAGAGATAATGTCCATGGTTAAATCCACCCCTCGGTCTCGTGCCCATTTATAAGTGGCATCTCTGCCCTGATGGCCCGAGGCATCATGGGCCCATCGAGCCAAGAACAGCTCTCCCTTGTGCTGCCAGTCCAGATCTGTCTGTGATACTTTCACTTGCGCAGCTCGGTCTGCCTGTTGGTTGTTGAGATGTTCCTCATTGGCCCGATTTTTGGGCACGTGTGCGTCTACGTGGCGGACTCTCACAATCAGCTTCTCTACTCGGGTGGCAATATCTTGCCATATATCGGCAGCCCAGATGGGTTTCCCTCTGCGTTTCCAATTGGTTTTCTTCCATCGGTCTAACCATCCCCAGAGAGCATTGGCCACCATCCATGAGTCGGTGTAGAGGTAAAGCTTTGGCCATTTCTCTCGTTCAGCAATGTCCAGGGCCAACTGCACGGCTTTAAGCTCTGCAAACTGACTCGACCCACCTTCTCCTTCAGTAGCTTCTGCAACTTGTCGTGTGGGACTCCATACAGCTGCTTTCCATTTGCGATTAGTCCCTACAATGCGACAGGAGCCATCGGTGAAGAGGGCGTAGCGTATTTCCTCTTTTGGCAATTGATTGTATGGTGGAGCTTCTTCCGCACGTGTCACCTGCTCTTCCTCTTCATCTGCTAGACCAAAATTTTCACCTTCAGGCCAGTTCGTGATGATTTCCAGGATCCCAGGGCGATTTGATTTTCCCATACGGGCGCGCTGCGTAATCAGGGCAATCCACTTGCTCCAGGTAGCATCAGTGGCGTGATGTGTAGAGGCAGCCTGTCCTGACAACATCCACTTCAGCACTGGTAGTCGAGGTGCCAGAAACAGCTGTGCTTCTGTGCCAATCACCTCTGAGGCGGCTTGGACTCCTTCATAGGCGGCTAGGATCTCTTTCTCTGTGGGGGTATAGTTGGCTTCAGATCCTCTGTAGCCTCGGCTCCAGAATCCAAGTGGTCGGCCTCGAGTCTCACCAGGCACCTTCTGCCAAAGGCTCCAAGACAGGCCATTATTCCCGGCGGCGGAGTAGAGCATGTTCTGTACGTCTGGTCCTGTCCTGACTGGTCCAAGGGCTACAGCCTGAGCAATCTCATGCTTGATCTGGTCAAAGGCTTGTTGCTGCTCAGGGCCCCAGTGGAAATCATTCTTCTTACGGGTTACCAAGTAGAGAGGGCTTACGATCTGACTGTATGCTGGGATATGCATCCTCCAGAACCCTATGGCACCCAGGAAGGCTTGTGTTTCCTTTTTGCTGGTAGGTGGAGACATTGCTGTGATCTTATTGATGACTTCTGTTGGAATCTGACGGCGTCCATCCTGCCACTTCACTCCCAGGAACTGGATCTCTTGGGCTGGTCCCTTAACCTTACTCCGTTTGATGGCAAAGCCAGCTCCCAAAAGGATCTGGATGATTTTCTCTCCTTTCTGAAAAACCTCTTCTGCTGTGTCCCCCCACACAATGATGTCATCAATGTATTGCAGGTGTTCTGGAGCCTCACCCTTCTCCAGTGCAGTCTGGATCAGTCCATGACAGATGGTGGGACTGTGTTTCCACCCCTGGGGTAGTCGGTTCCAGGTGTACTGCACGCCCCTCCAGGTGAAAGCAAACTGTGGCCTGCACTCTGGTGCCAGAGGAATGGAGAAGAACGCATTAGCAATGTCAATAGTGGCATACCACTTTGCTGCCCTGGACTCCAGTTCATACTGGAGCTCCAGCATGTCCGGCACAGCGGCACTCAGCGGTGGGGTAACTTCATTCAAGCCACGATAGTCCACAGTCAATCTCCATTCTCCATCAGACTTATGCACAGGCCAGATGGGGCTGTTGAAGGGTGAGTGGGTTTTGCTGACCACCCCTTGGCTCTCCAGTTCACGGATCATCTTATGGATGGGGATCACAGCATCACGGTTCGTTCGGTATTGCCGACGGTGCACTGTCGTGGTGGCAATTGGCACTTGCTGTTCCTCAACTTTCAACAGTCCAACAGCAGAAGGACTTTCTGAGAGACCTGGCAATGAGTTCAATTGTTCAATCCCTTCTGTCTGTACAGTGGCTATTCCAAAAGCCCATCTATGCCCCTTTGGGTCCTTAAAATATCCATTCCTGAGGTAGTCAATGCCCAGGATACATGGGGCGGCTGGACCAGTCACAATGGGGTGTTTCTGCCAATCTCTCCCTGTCAAGCTCACTTCAGCTTCTAGCACAGTCAACTCTTGAGATCCCCCTGTCACCCCAGAAATAGAAATAGTTTCTGAGCCCACATGTCCTGATGGCATTAATGTGCATTGAGCGCCAGTATCAACCAAAGCCTTATACTTTTGTGGGTCTGATGTACCAGGCCATCGAATCCACACAGTCCAATAGACACGGTTGTCCCGTGCCTCTACCTGGCTAGAGGCAGGGCCCCTCTAACACTGATCCTGGTCATAGCGGTCAGAACCTTTTCTCGATGAGTACACCTGGGAGGTGCCCTCCTGTGGGTCAGATTCTTGCCCGTGGGAAACTGGGACTGCACTTACTCTCACTGACCTTCTTCCATTCTCCTTCAGTTCTTGTACTCGGGCTGCAAGGGCACGGGTGGGTTTCCCATCCCACCGTCCCATGTCTTCTCCATGTTTGGCCAGGAAGTACCACATCTCAGTTCGTGAGGTCTGTCCACTTCCTCTGGCTGGGGGGCGTCTGGCTCTGACTTCAGAGGTTCTCATTCGCACTGGTGCCACTTGGAGACTTTCCCTAATTTCCTCTCTGATCGCTTTTACCTCTGCAGGCAGCGTCTTGAGACTCTCAACCAATGTCTCTACAGCAGAAATACGGGCCTGCATTGGGCTGTGGGTCATGCTTTCATATATCCGGAGCTTATTTGCTATAGCGCCCACTGTTTCATGGTTCTCTTCCCTATACATGGATGCCAGGAAATCGGTGTATTCAGCTGGCCCCGAGCGTGAAAGGTCCCACCACATATGTGGTGTGCATCTGACCTTGTCAGGGTCATTATTGGCTTGCCCACCTCTTCCAAAAAGCACGTCCATCATTGCCATCTCCCTCAGATGTAAAATTCCTTCTTCCATCGTCTTCCAAGTCTTCCTAATATGATGTTCCTGCAGGATTTCTCTATAAACAAACTTCTCTCTTACACTCGTTAGAAGTCGTGCCCAGAGTGAAAGGGGCTTTGATTCCCTCACGAACACCTGTTCAATAGCCACGTCCTGGGCCAGAGCCCCCAAAAACCTGGCTTCAGCACCATCCAGTTGTAAGGTTTCACCCATAAGGTCCCAAACTCGGATCAACCAAGTCAGGATGGGCTCACCCGGGTGTCGAGCAATGTCTTTCCGCAAACTACGGAGATTATCAAATGACAATGACTCAGTGATGATCTCAGGCTCTGGGTCTGCTTGCTGTGGAGGTGCAGCAGCCCCCTCATCGTCTGCTGGATGGTCTAATTTGGTCTTATATTTCCTTTTCTGAATAGGGGCAACTTCCATAGGCTTGGCCTGTCCTCCTGGTTTAGCCTCATCCTTTTCTCCCTTCACTGTGGCATCAGGGGTTTTATTCTCTCGCTTTTCCCCCTTCACTGGGCTAGGTTTCTGAATGCATTCTGGAAAAACCCTGGCCCTACCTTCAAACATTCTGTAAGCTGCAGGGATACAACCCTGCAGAAAAACCATAAAGAGCAAGATATCTCTGGCATCCAGGGAGAATTTAAACATCTCAAAAGCTGTTGTAGCAGACTTGAATGGGGAATGGACAAAGGGTTGGGAGAAGAGATTCCCCTTTGTTCCTTCCCAAGGGTCCGTACTATTATCACTGAATCCCCAGAGGTAGCAGCTTAGGTTGCGGCAGGAAAACAGCCTGGAGAGCACCACCCACATGACATCCAAAGGCATCGAATTCATGGCACCATAAATCCAGAGTAAGAACTCAATAATAATTGCGGCTATTTGAGTTTTGCTCATTGATTTGTTGATAAGACTTAAACCTGCCGCTCCTTTTGGCATGAATTTGTACCAACAAAAAGCCAATATATTATACAGGATGGTCCTGATGAACTCTAAGCTCAAGACCCACATGGTGCCACAAAATAGCAGTTATCCTTCTTTGTTTACAAGCCCCACACGTTGGGCGCCAAGAAATGTCTCGGTTTGAGGGGAAAAACCAAAATGTTTTACCCACAAGCAGGGGAGGGGCCTCCTCCTCAATAATCACACCACTCTTTATCAAATTTAAGAAAAGGAATTTTAATACAAGAAGGATAACTGCTATATATATATATATATATATATATATGTAAACAGACTAGTGCAACCCACTTCCCCAACACCATAAGAGGAAAAAAAAAAAAAACAACAACAACAAAACCCAGCAGGTTTTCCTCCGGGAGAAAAGGTTATACTTAAGTGTCCTTGTCACAGCCCGCTGGCTGCAGAGTGAGTTTCAGTCCCTCTCCAGCGAAACAGACGAGCAGTGGGCTTTCAGATGGACTCAGTCTCTTTCCCCTGTGTTCCCCGTCCAAGAAGCAGAAAGGTACGAGCAACCAGCAGCAAATCCAAGGCAGGTAGCAGCACGGCAGGAAAAAGTAATCCGAAGTAGGCAGCGGCAAGACAGCCAGGGAAAACCCCAGCAGTAACCAGCAGGGCAGCCTGCCTCCTTGGAGCCCCCACTCCCCCGTTCCGCCGAGCCAAGACTGAGGAGAATATCCAAAAAAAACCAAAAGAGACAAACCTGCCCCCACCCCAGCGATCACAGTTAACTACTTCTTTTGTTAACCGCTGGCCTGGGCAGTTAAGTGGCAGGGGAGAGAATTTACATAATAATCCCAAACTACAACACATTTGTATCAGCTGCACCAGCTGGGAAATCCATCGCTGTCTGTATAAACAGCTATGTGGTGGTGCTCACTATATCCCACCACTATACAGCGTGAGACAGCAATGTAAACACCTGTGCCTTGTCTCAGTAGTGAACCACTTTCACTGCATTGACTCCCAGCACAGACAAAATAGTGCAGGATTTCAACTGTCTTACATCATCAGTAAAGATATCTGCCAGCTACTGTCACTGGGAGCAGAGAAGGCTCCAAGGGGACCTCATAGCAGCCTTTCGATGCTTAAGGGGCTGACAAGAAGATTGGAGAGGGACTTTTCAAAGGAGCATATAGTGACAGGACAAAGGGTAGGGGTTTCAAACTGAAAGAAGGTAGTTTTAGATTAGGAAAAAATGCTTTAATGTGAGGGTGGTGAGGGCACAGGTTGCCCAAAGAAGTTGTGGATGTCCTGCTGCTGGAAGTGTTCAAGGCCGGGTTGGACATGGCTTTGAGCAATCTAGTTTAGTGGATGGTTCCCAGCTGGTGGCAGTAGGGTCATAACTAGATGATCTTTAATGTCCCTGTCAACCAAACTGTTCTATGATTCTTTGACTTCACTGCAGTGCTTAAACAATGCCTCAGGCACTCACTTGAAAATACATAGTGTAAATGGGGGAACACTGTGCTCTGGTGGCTTTGTAGTCTCCTGTTTTTCTAAAAGCTTCAAATGAAGAAATTCTTTGTATCAAGAAAATATAACAAAGCTTCTGCTTGACTACAGATCTTGAATTTAGATCATTTCCTGAGCAGTCCTGACTATTAAGGCAGCAGTGTGCAGCAGTCAGTGCCTGACCCTGAGCCTGGCCTCATGCAAGCAATCAAACTTCCCCACAGAATAAAGTTCTGCTCATTCTAAGTGGGAAAAGCAGGTCCTTGGTTAACATAATTGCCTTTTGTTCATCCTATTTTTATGACAACTGTCCCCAGATGGCACTGTTTGGCCATTTTATGCTTTTATTTATTTATTTTTTAACTTTAAGTTCATAGACAGTGTACAGTCTTTGAAGAAATGCTATACATTCTTTCCATACAGAAGGGTCTGCTTCCTAAGAACAGTGGCTTGATGATGGAAATGATTATTTCTTTGTGTTTTAAAGTCTCCCCCATATATGGTTCATTCTTTTTGAATGTCAGTGTTTCACAATTCTCTGTTCTCTCCATGGCAGATCTTATCTTTGTCACCTTTGAGTATTCTTGAAGTATTAAAGACTGAAAGAAACTGCTCTGCCTGTTTAGGTGCTATATCCTGAGGTATCATACTCACAATCTGATATCTTTCTTTGCATCTGTAGATTTACATACTTATACTGTCAAGAGTGTTTATGTTTCTTTCCTTTTTTAATGTCTTTTTTCTTACTGATTCCATTGTTAAATCACACTTCAAATATTTAAAAGAAAACCAAGATGACTTTGATATACTTTTGTCCAGATGGAGATGCAAGATAACAAAGGACTTCTAAGCTGTTAATAACCACTAATATTGCTACTGTTACAGCTTGAGGAAAAGACAAAACATAATTTTTCTTGTTGTGTTCAGTATTCAGGGAGGGAACCATGAACCAAATATAGACAGCAACACAATGGAGAGATATGCTCAGGGAGAAAAACATAGTGGCAGTGAAACGTGTGGAAAGAATTAAGTTTCTCATCTAGTAAGGGAAATGATGAGGTTTGAAAGAAAGAAAATGTCTTTTCAGTAAAGGCAAGTTAAAACAACAATATGAGGAAGGCAAACATATTGTTATTCAGCTTGGGATACTGAAGAATAGCAGATTAAGAGAAGCAAAGTCAAAGGTGCTGACTGCAACAGCCCATTTAGAGGAAGGACGGATCTGTGATGTCCTATGGAGGGTAACTTTTAAAAATTTTTAGTAATGATTTTCAACACAAGAAGTAGAACTGGATTATTTAAGGAGATGAGAGTGATGATTCAGCATGAGTTTCAGTAATCTAATGTGATAAGATTATGGGCTTGAGAGCCAGCAACCAGAATCTTTGTGATCACCTGGAACACATCAGAGATGGTGTAGGAGAAACAAAATACATGACAGCATACCAGTTACAAAATGACCAGGGTACTGATGGGACACTGAAGAGAAGCTCTTCCAATATGTCATGGCTATTGCCAGCAGAGACAAAGGAGACTCTCAGGGTCGCTCAGACCTATGGAGGACGTCTTCAAAACACTGTGCGCAGTGCTAGTCACTTGCAATATTGAAATAAGGCCCAGTGTGACGAACTGTACTCTTGGCAGGTGCAGCACTGCCAAAACAGCCCAAAGTGCAGTGACAGTGTCCTCTACAAAGTCCTCAGTGCAGGGGGATGAAAAACCCGCTGGGAGTGAGAGGAGCTAAGCTGAATGACATGTGGTCCTGGCACATGAACAACAGATTACCAGTATGTTGAGGGTGGAAATTTGCAGCTTACCAGTAATTGCAATTCATCCTCTTGGAACAGAAACCTAAGAAGTCCAAATAATAGCAAGATGGAGTGTGACATGTTTAAGGATGACAGCATAAAAGATGATGGAAAAGGGAAGGTTTCAGTGTCTGAGGGGTGCCCTCTTCATCTACTTTGCTGTGCCATTTTGCTTGAAAAAAAGAGGTGCAATTAGTCATAATTCGTTCTTCCTTGTAAAGTTTTTGGGACTGAGCTTAATCACTGTTACAAGTAAACCCCCAAAAAACTCCCAAAAACAAAAACAGAGGAGAAAACAGATGAAAAACATTGTGACCCATTGTAAAGTAAACAATATTTAAAATGCGGAGGAATAAGGACACCACGCACAGACCAATGTGATCAAGTGAATGCCATTTTTTACCCACTGTACACGGTTTACATAGGGTTAAAGCCACATTCTGTTGTCTAAATTGATTCTCACACCATCAAGCTACAAATCCCAATTGGTTATAATCCATATCTCACAAGTCCAATGTTTTGGTGAACTCATCCTGACTGTTTTCAGGTACATCTCCGGAATCCTGTGGGAAGCTGGAAGAGTTCTCATGAGTTACTTCTAGGGAATAGCTGATTGCTCCCAGAGAGTGATTTCAAACCTACTACTCAGCAGCAGCTGTGGCCCTGTTCATTCCTTGCTGGCAGCTCTTTCAGTCCCACAGGGTCCATACAGATCCGAATTGTTCACATTTCATTTCTCAGTACCAACACCACTGTAGCTATTACACTTTGTTGTTTTGGTGTTCTGCACATGCTGATAATTTAACTACACTTGAGTCTGCTGTTATTTAAAGTGGAGCGGGTAAAGGAATACTTCTACTTCAATAAAAGAGAACACTTGGATGCCTGTCTAGTAGTACAGGCACTCAAGAAATGGAAAACCATTCTTACTAAGGGTTATATAGAAATCTCATCTTCTTGACAATTTTTGATTCTTAGGTGATCTGTGAAAATCTTCCAAGACCTCAGTCAATTTCAGTGTTGCTATGATCCAAGTTTCATTTTCCATCTCCATTTTGAGAAAATAGTCACTGAGTAAGGGAGAAATCTTGCTTAAGCACTGTTTCACTTGAGGGCTATGCTAGAATCTGTTTTGGAAATGAAAAGAAAGCTTAGACAAGGAAACTTTTGCAGTTTACTACGGTAGATAAGGTTAACAGCCTCTAATCAGATGTTAAGATTTCTTGACTGCTTTCCTTTATAAAGGACTTACAAGCTTATAGTGTCTCTATCTGTCAGTGTCAGTCTATCTTAACGTTTTACTCCCCTTATCATGTGCAAAGAAACATGGCAGAGAGGCAGAAATGTTCCATGACTTGAGGAAACTGGTGGCTGAGTAAAGTGAGGAGGACTGATGAATGGCTGGAAATGATATTAAGCTCTTCAAGAATTAAACCCCTAAAGATCTGAATCAAACTTTGTAGTTTTTGGATTGCTAATTTGTAGCTAGACAACTATGACTAAGCAATTGCATTGTCAGTGTTGTATGCTTGGCTAATCTTTTGTTTTCAGGAAGAGAGGACAATCCCAAGATGAATGGGCTGTCTGGATGAGAGGCATCAGGAGTGAAGCCATCAGGACTGAGCAGTAACTGGTGGTAGGTAAATCTGGCAGTGGGAGATTGCAACCACGGACTCAATGCTCACCTACTCAAAACGATCCCAGACTCACATGGAAGGGAGAACTGTGCCTGTGGGCTAATTGGCATGAGAAACAAGAGATTCAATGAGCAAATAGGGGTTTGAGTATTAATTAATTAAAAAGTCATGTAATCTGTAAGCAATGATTGTCAATGCCTTTATTTGTTAAAATGTATAGTGTAAAGCTTTGATGATGGGGGAGCCAGCCTTTTCTGGGGTACTGTGGGAATACGCTGTGAAATGGACCGCAGAGAAAGACAGCGCTGAAAGGCACCTTGAATTCTATGCGAGACTTGTTGGAGTTTAAAGTTAATGCGTTTTCTCTGTAGGGTTTAGAGTTCAGAAAAGTTCTGTACCCCTCTGCAGTTTCTACACCCCATGTTCATTCCCCGCCGCATGTGATCCCCCTCTGTTTTGTCCCTAATGCCATGGTGCTGAGGGGTTGGGACCATCTCCTGAGCACGGCCCCTGCCGCGCGCTGCCAACACAGCCGCCGTGGTGAGTGTCGCTGCTGTGCCTCAGCTTCGAGCTAGGGTGGCCCCTGCCGGGAAGACTGTCCCTGCACTGCACTGCACTGCACAGCCGGATCTTCACCGGAAAAGTGCCTGCCTTTCCCGCCCATCCTGCCCCAATTCCTGAGTTCCTATTGGTCAGTTCTCCTGTCGCTTGACGAGTGTTTCCCCATTGGCTATCCGAGTTGTCATTATCCATTCTGCCCCCCCTCACCCTATTGCATCAAAGTTCCAAAGCCCTCCCTTCAGGCTTCCTTTCTCTCTCCAGGACTCTGTTCTTATTGTGTTGTTATTGGATGTTTAGTGGTTACCGACATACTGTTCACCCAAACCCTTTTAAGTTTCCACCCCGTTCTGAGCACCTCCCTTAACCAACCCTTTATAAGTTTGCTCTTCTTTTAACAAGTGCTTTTTTGGGTTCACTCCCATGCTGAGTGCTGAGTGTTCTCTGAGAAGCTGTTCCCCCTCGGTCAGTTATCATTAGGGTACTGCCCAGCTCCATGCTTTGTGCAAATCAGAATAAAAAAACTGAAATACCTCACCTTGGTGTGTGTGATGGTGCTGTGCAATGTGTGTGTTCGGGACAACAGAAGCAGCAAAGAAAACTGTTTATTAGACTTGAGCAATCCACGAGACTTCATAATTGCCTCAATGGCAAGGAAAGTAAGAGGTCCAGCCATTGCAAGAAGTGAAATTGTAGAAAACATAAAAGATTTTGGTTTTCTGCCTGGCAAATCACCGTTTTCTTGGCATGGTGCAGTGGGCAGGTACAAACATAGGGATAGGTAACTAAAGTGTGGTAACGCAGTCAGTCTGTTTAAGGGACCAACTTCCATTAGGCAACACTGCACCAGGCTTGGCTCCCTGCCAAGACCAATCAGGCAGGCTGAGTTCCCTCTGATACCCTGTGCTCCTTCACAGGGCATGCAACAACTGACAGCTTCTCCCCATGCAAAACACAGCACTCTGCCCTTGCAGAAGCAAGCTGGGAAAACCCTCAAGGTAATGCTGTTGGAGAGCTAGTTGACTCAGGGCATGGAGGACAGAATGTCCAGGCATGCTGCAGGATGACTCTGGCACATGCAGGAGCAGCTAGCCTTTCCCCACAGGAGACTAAGTGGGTGCATCTGCCCGGCAGGGTGTTAATTGGTGACAAAGCTGTCCGAGCAAGAAGTTCTAGTTACAGAGTACTGGAAGAGATTTATCCTGAAAGTATAAGCACTTGAATACCTCTTTGAAAATTTACTGATGCCACAGTTTAATGATGCTGATTAGTTACCTTAGGTGAGCAAAGACAGATAAGTACTTGTTTCTTCCCCGCTCACAAACACTTTTGCTTTGGACAATTTGCCCATGGTCAGGTTCTTGTTCCCCTGACCTCCCTGCAGCCACTGACACATCTTATTAAGGCTTCTTGTATAGCTTTGGCTCCTCCCCTGGCAATGGCTTGGCTATTCAGCATGGATATTTGACCAATGCACACTTCAGTTAGCAAAAGTGCCAACAGCACTGCTAATGCCTGCTAGCCCTTCTCACTCTCTTTTTTTTTAATGCAGACAGCTGAATAGTGCCCGAGCATTAAGGTGAACAGGCTTACAATACTAGCTTGGTGCAGCATGGCAGTTCCCAGCAGTGAAAACTAAAACATAAAGACCTCTCTCCTGGAAACTAGGAAGTGTCAGAGAAGAAGCTGGTTTCCAAAGCATAAAGTGCTTCCATTATGCACTGGTATTTTTAACACAACATGGTGTTTAGTTATTAAAAAATATCTAGGTTTAAAGTAAATAAAGGCATTGTTACTGGACATCTGGCACCTGCAGGTGAATTTTGAAGTTAGCTCACTTTCAAAAGAAGGCTTGGGCTCAGGAAGAGATGTGAGGCAAGAAGGCTGTAAAGATTTTAAAAAATATCTTTACTAGGATTTCTTGGGGAGGTTATTTCAGTAAATTCATATGTCATGGGAGAATGCAACTACATTTCCTACTTCAGCATTGTAATTGTTTATCACCATTGCTCATAGGGACTCAGGAAAAGAGGATTTCTCCACCATGAGAAATTCTTAGTAAGAAAAGACCATGTGACTAAAGAAAGCCTTATAGCAATTGGCAGATCAGGCAAACCAGAAGGGCTGGAGGGAGTTGAAGCCATCACCTATATGCAGGGGACAATGTACTAATGTCATGGAGAAGCAGTAGCTAAGCAGGAAAATGGGCAGTTGTTGGATTCCTTTGTAACCAAGAAGCAAATGTCATTGTTGCATATGTTCTGGATGGGATGTTCTTATCATGGCCCTTTTCACCCTCTGCCCTGTGTATTCTTTGGCACCTGCTAAGGGGTCAGCTTATACCACAGTCTTTTTGTGGCACTGACAAAGTCTGTTTGCTCTTTCCAGGTTCTCATTACACCTGGAAGAGCCTAGTGTCACTGTGACCCCTGCTCATTGTTTCTCTAGAAATGAGCTAAGGCTGTCAGGAAGAGAAGGAGAAAGACTATCAAACATACAGCATGGCTGCAAAAGCTTTTGCCTTAGGAAAAAGAGGCAGATTAGGAAAGAAAATGGGATTAAAGGAGGAGACAGCAAGATAAGGAGGTAAAATTTTAGGGAGTAGAGATTACGGTTAGTTTTCATGTGTAATGAAAAGTTGCTGCTTTAGCTGGGCCCTGAGTGGTTCCTTCTCTCAGTGTCTGCACTGAAGGCTTGATGACTGGTGGAGTCTGCGGACATTTCAGAGGGGGTTCAGGCATTGATACTGTCAGAATCAGACCATCAGCTTTAAGTGGGTTTGGAATTTTCCTTGTGATTTTACTCTCTTTCATTCATGTTTTATCCAGCCCAGTTAGACTGAATGAAAAACTAACACCGAGTCACAGCATCCCATGATCTGTTCTAACCAGCAGCACAGGTGAAGTTCATGCTCAGTGATCCCAGTTTACAGTTGCAGCTCTGAGAGAACCTGCCTGCATGAGAGCACAAAATGCAGCTGTAAAGCCAGGGCTTTCTTAAGCAGAAATGGCTGTTTACACCTCTGTGCAGCCCTGTGTAGAGAAAGGGGGATGGAGATATCGCCACTAAGCTGTGTAAGCTTTGAGTGCAGGGCTCTGGTGGAAACTAAAAAGCAGGCTCTTTCTTCAATTAGTTCTTGCTCTGCAGCTTTGCTTCCCCTTCAAAAGCAAGTAATTTTATAATGCAGCAAGTAGCAAGACTGCATTCTACAGAAATCAGACTTTTGCTTCCCACAGCTTACCACCTCAGGGGTTATCAGGGGTTATATTCTTCAGTGATCCCTGGTTACTTCAATCTGAAATCCTGTAAGCTCTGCAAGCTTGGTTTCCAAAGCAGCTAAACCTGAAGGCAGCTCTGTGGGTGTGCGTACGTGTGCGTCTGTAAAGACAGACAATCAATTATTTAATGTGGATAAAACTATTGATTTATTTTTAAATATTTTTGTTTCTGTTCAATTCTCCTCTATGTACAGAAGTTCCTATTCAGTCTAAGATTGGAAGCAGGGTTTTTAATGACCGTGCTTCTGCATTGTCTTTTGCTCAGCAACTACAAACCTCTGGAGATTTTGCAGTGCGCCAGAACGGAGGAGGGAGAGTCACACTTCAGCAAATAGTCTTTGCTAACCTTTTTTGATGTTTTACTGTTGCTTAATACAGCAGAGACATGACATACATTCAGAGTCCCATGTTCTGAAGAATGGAGAAATGATTGGAGAGAAAAAATTTCTATGTGTCCTTCTGGATTTCAAACCACATAGAAGAGCTTTTGGAGTGTCAGATGACCCTGTGAAGAAGTTTTGGCTTGTTTTTGTTTTTTTCTGTTTCACTTAACTGATATGCCTCACACCCCTTGTATGTAGAAATAGTGGGTCTTACTTATACATGTCAATTTGGTCACTCTCCTCATTCCTGCTCCACTCATGTGTTTCCCAATGTGGTATTAAATGTATAGGAACAAATTTAAGAGGTATCACTCTGATTATAGAAAAGGATGCTTGTTGAAGCCACTGGCATGAGATGTTCACACATTTGACCTTGTAAAGGTCAGAAGAAATGTGCAGATTTCACACCAACACACACATTCAGATATGAAAACCGTGTTAAATTAGATCCAGACAAGGGAGAATACCCGGGGCAATTCAAAGACCAAGGCAGTAAGATGCAGATCCTCAGAAGTTAGTAACAGCAGATAGAGAGACCTGAGAGCAAAACTACAAGGGAATAAGTCAAAATAAGGTTGAGTAAGAGAAGGGGAAAGAAGAAATAGAAACTGAGAAAACTGGCTGTGTAATGGCTGTGTTTGAAACTAGAGGAGAAGGGAAGATTTGGCCTTTTTTTCCCAGACAAATTGTGAGACATAAAAAGTGAAAGAATCAGGAGGAAAGGAGCTGGGGAAGCAGACATACTGAGTGCTGACTAATGGACAGTGTATCATTAAGTGGTGGCAGAGGACACCACAACTGTTGGAGGGTGGTGTGCTCCTCTCTCATGGGACACACCAAATTTTTGCCTTACCACCTTTTGACTTCTTGCCTTAGTAAAGAAAAGCCCTAAGGTATGGCAGAGAGATTCAAAATATCACCTGGCTACTTTAAGTGTTGGTTGCAAAGAAACTCACAGAAATATGTTCCAACTATTTAGTGGAACGGTGGTACATACACATGAAGAAGACAAGACTTGCTAGGCTTTTTCTCAGCTGATATCTCAGCAGATTTGGAACAATGCCTCTAGTGAGGGCTCTGCACAGAGCCTTAAATTTCTTCTTCCTTAAAACACAGGGAGGTAAGTTTGCTTGAGTGGCTCTTCACAACATCATCAGTAGCAACACTCTGCTCCTGAAAGGAGTGACGAAAATTCATCTCCCACATGGATGAATTGCACTGTACTCTAAAACGCTTGCTAGCTCTGAATCACATGAACTGCACTTTATTGCAGCTTTCTTGACACTCTGACATGAACCCATAATATTCTAAGGGCTATTTAAGTCCGACAGAGCCCCTTGACATCAATTCATGCACACAACACTGGTTGTGTACCTAAAAACTGGGAAGCACGTAAATATTTCCTTTGAATTCTCATGAAGTCACCATCTCTCACAGGGCATAAATGTGTTATGCACGCCAGAGGAAGTTATACCCAAACATTTGTAAAATGGCCTCAAAACTGCATAGCAGGGATTTTGAGTATATTATGCTCCAACATGCTCATAGCCTCATAGACTCCATCAGATTTAAAGTCTTGTGCAGCACTCAGTGTTTTACCTGTATTTGATCCCCGTAGCTAAGTGCAATAGTAATGGACTTGAAAGCATGTTGCCGCAGGAACTTGCCAAATGATGATAGTACTCAGTAAACACCGAGAGATAGGTCCTGGGGAGTGCGAATCACATGCCAGCTAGTGTATCTATGTCTGTGGAGAAATCCTTCGGCCTGGACAGAAATTATGCTCTTTTGTGGGAATTTAAAGGTATGAATGAGGGAGAAAGATGCGGTGTTTGGGGAATTTCCACCTTATTCCTGAAAATGAAAATAGTATTTGCCCATGAAAGCAAAGGAAGACAGACATTTCTTAAATGCTATTTTGTGATTTATAAATGCTGCCTACATTGAGGTGTCTTCTATTTGTTAGTTAACCTTCATACTTTCTGCTTGAAGAATCTGCCTCACAAGTTCAAGGTCAGGAGGAGAGCAGAAAATACCCATGAAAAGCAACAAATACAGCTTTTCTGGACGTACAAATATGTAACTCAAAGACACATTACCTAAAAGCCATTTTTAAGCTTGAACACAATGGTCAAAAGTTTCATTTTCCCCCTTCCTACTGATTTAAAGCCTTGCATGTTCTCTCTGAATTTCACTCAGTTGCAGTTAGCAACTGAATAGTAATTCTCATGGGGCTTGAGAGTCACACTTCTGGAAAGAAACAAGTGAAGAGCATCTGTAAAAATGCAACTTCTTAACAAAATGGCTTTGGATCTTCTTAGGAAATGAAAATGTTGGAAGCAATCTGAGTAGGAGCAAAATGCAGAAAGAGTGACCAGAAAAAGCACTTAGGAAGCCTAAAGATATCCCACAGGACACAGGCTTTTTGATTTTTACTCTACCCTAGGAAAGGCCAAAAGGAATATTGAACTTACAACAGAGTTTTTATCCCAAGTCCACTCACACATGCCTCTTGCATCGTGGTAACTTTGCCTTGTGATAGCTTGTTGTGAACTATGAACTGCTAGCCAGCAAAAATTGGAAGTAAAACCATAGACTGACAAACTCAAGTGGGAAAACACTTTTAAAAGCATGCTACAGTGCATTTGGCCTGTCTTTACACGAAACAGATCCTACTTTGTGCTGAGGCAAAAAGAAAACTGCCCAGGCGTCCAGCTGTAGGGTGTTTGTAGCATCCCACCAGCACACACACAGCTGCACGGAAGGGCTGCAAACGGTGGCAGAGCAGCTGTGTGTGACTGACCACAGCCAGACAAGTCCAGGTGTGTCAGTGCAGCTGTGGGCACTGCACTTATTGGATCAGGGAGAACATGCTGCTAAGGACTTGTGATGTGTGTTGCAGAAACACAGCACACCCTCCTAGTGCCATAAAAATTTGCCCAGGCAGAGGTGAGCAGCATTTTTTTTTAAGAACAAAATTCTGAGGTTTTCTTTCTATAGCCATGAACACAGTGAGACCAGAATAAACTCTGTTTCACTTTGCAGACTATATTCGGTTTCCTATTTTGGAAAACTAAAGCCTTAAAACTTCTCTCCTCATTCATTTGCCATGACCCACCTCCTACCGTCTGCATTCCAATGGAAAGACAAAAAGGTTACCATTATCCAGTTTTATTTAAAAATGTGTGTGTGTGCAGGGTAACGATTCTGCTTGCCAAACACCAGCAACAGCTTGGACTCCCCCACCTGCCATGCTCTTTGTGGCACCATTAGTCTCTCCTTTCCCCTCCCGCTCCGGCGGCCCTTCCGCTGCCGCGGAGCTGGGATACACTGGGATACAGAGGCCGGACGCGGGATGCGGAGGCGGGAGGCGGGTAGGCTGTGGGGTGAGGGGGCAGATTGCAGCGTGCGGGGCAGGGCGCAGGGGCAAGGCGTGGGGTGCGGGGCAGGCTGTGGCGTGCTGGGCAGGCTGTAGGGTGGGGAGCGGGGTGCCGGCAGGTGGCGTGCGGGGCAGGCTGCAGGGTGCGGAGCGGCGTGCGGGGCAGGTTGTGTGGGGCGGGGCAGGGTGAGGTGTGGGCCGGGGCAGGGTGAGGTGCGGGGCAGGTTGTGTGGGGCGGGGCGGGGCGGGGTGCGGGTCAGGTTGTGTGGGGCGGGTCAGGTTGTGTGGGGCGGGGCGGGGCGGGGTGGGGGTCAGGTTGTGTGGGGCGGGTCAGGTTGTGTGGGGCGGGGCGGGGCGGGGTGGGGGGTCAGGTTGTGTGGGGCGGGTCAGGTTGTGTGGGGCGGGGCGGGGCGGGGTGCGGGTCAGGTTGTGTGGGGCGGGTCAGGTTGTGTGGGGCGGGGCGGGGCGGGGTGCGGGTCAGGTTGTGTGGGGCGGGTCAGGTTGTGTGGGGCGGGGCGGGGCGGGGTGCGGGTCAGGTTGTGTGGGGCGGGTCAGGTTGTGTGGGGCGGGGCGGGGTGCGGGTCAGGTTGTGTGGGGCGGGTCAGGTTGTGTGGGGCGGGGCGGGGCGGGGTGGGGGTCAGGTTGTGTGGGGCGGGTCAGGTTGTGTGGGGCGGGGCGGGGCGGGGTGGGGGTCAGGTTGTGTGGGGCGGGTCAGGTTGTGTGGGGCGGGGCGGGGCGGGGTGCGGGTCAGGTTGTGTGGGGCGGGTCAGGTTGTGTGGGGCGGGGCGGGGCGGGGTGGGGGTCAGGTTGTGTGGGGCGGGTCAGGTTATGTGGGGCGGGGCGGGGTGCGGGTCAGGTTGTGTGGGGCGGGTCAGGTTGTGTGGGGCGGGGCGGGGCGGGGTGCGGGTCAGGTTGTGTGGGGCGGGTCAGGTTGTGTGGGGCGGGGCGGGGCGGGGTGCGGGTCAGGTTGTGTGGGGCGGGTCAGGTTGTGTGGGGCGGGGCGGGGCGGGGTGCGGGTCAGGTTGTGTGGGGCGGGTCAGGTTGTGGGGGGCGGGGCGGGGCGCGCGGCCGCAGCGGGGTCCGGGCCGGCGCTGAAGGCTGAGCGTGGTGGCGGAGGCGGCACGCGCAGCTCTGCTTCCGGCTCGCGGCCGGCGCGGCCCTGGCGGGGGGCTGCCCGGCCGGCAGCCAATAGCGGCGCTCGGCGTACGGCGCTGTGGCCGCTGGTTGGCCGGGGCGGGGCCAGACGGGGGCGGGCGCAGAGCGGCCGCCAGGGCCGGTCGGTACCGCCGCCGGGACAGCGCCGGGATGCGGCTGCGCTCAGGGGTGTTCGCCTCCTCCTGCCTTCTCATTCAGGCTCTGGGCGTCGCGCTGTTCCTCCGCGGCTTCTTCCCGGTGCCCGTAAGGTCTCTGCCCCGCAGGGAGGCCCGTCCGGACCCTCCCGCCGAGCCGGCCCCGCCTGGCCCAGGTAACGTGAGCAGCTGCCGAGCGCGCCCTCCCTCGGTGCCGCGGACACCTTTCAGTCGTGCCTTCGCGTTTCCAGACCTGTTTCCGGCGTACTTTAGAACTTAACTGGTTTCCGTGTACTTGTCGATCACTGCGAGCAGCATCAGCTCACGGTCGCAAAAAGCCTCCAGCTGTCACGTCTTTGGAGGGTGTGCTTTCCTGTTTTATTCCCCTTCCCCTGGCGCTGATGTAGCCGTCATACCCGTCCTGTTTAGTGGCAAGCTGTATGAAATGATGCCGTCTCAGTTAAAACGTCTCAGTCTTGCTCTGCTAACGCGCTGGTTGTTGAGCCCCAGCTCAGTGTCTCTGGTGCTTCGGAGGTGTGTGAGTGTTTTAATGCCATCAGAGACACCTGAACGCCACAGCAGTGACAAAGCCACTGTATAGCAATGCAGTCTGCAATGTGCACAGCAGTGCTCTCCGCTATCATTTCTGTGAAATCACAATCTTTACAGGCCCTGCTCTATTCTGAGCTGAATTTGCGAAACCGAAGTTTTCAAGTGTCTTTTTAACGAGGAGTCAGAAGATGATGTGATGATAATGTAACTGTCTTATACATCCAGTCACAAGTTGTGTTAAAGTAATGTGAGGAAGAGGAATATGTACTTGAAGGAGTGTTCTTCACCAGTGTTTGAAGCTTGTGGGGTGAAACTTCAGGTTCAGTGAGCAGCTGAATCCAGTAGTATTTTGCTCATAGTTGTGCTTAGGATAACTGCTCGTGGAGTTACTAACTTGGTGGAACAAGACTGTAGCTACCAAACTGAGTCTTTATCTGCTTGTTATTTATTTTTATTCTTCTAAAGCATGTGACATTATTTGTTACATAATCATAGTGTATTCTGAGTTGGAAGGACCCACAAAGATCATTGAGTCGTTACTGAAATTGCGAGATATGGTGGAGGGAAGAGAAGGTTGTGTAATGTAAAGTATGATGTGTTCATATCGTTTAGCAGGAACACTGAAAGAATCTAAGCTGGTAACAGATGTGAGTGAATTCTGCTGAATGGCGTGTTGCTTTTTAGCTGGAGCTTGCCAAGTCTGCCAGAGGTGTTTGATAGGCTGCTGTGAGTGAAATGTTGCATTCACATATGATTATTAGCAGGAAACTGATGTAGAGAGAGACTGTTTGGATGGGAGGGAGAAGTCAAACAGTTGTGTTTTGAAAGGACTGGTCTATGGACTTTTATATACCCTGTTTTTGTTGCTTAGGAATGACTTCTAACTGGACCAAGATTCCTCCACCACTTTTCAATAAAGTTGTCATTGTGCTGATAGATGCTTTGAGAGATGACTTTGTGTTTGGATCCAAAGGGAAACAGTTCATGCCATACACTACACAAGTTATTGAAAAAGGGACTTCATACAGTTTTGTTGCTGAAGCGAAGCCACCCACTGTGACCATGCCTCGAATTAAGGTAAGTGGGTTTTTTTCTTTTTCATTTGAGAAAGTTTTGTAGTGTTTGTTTCATATGCTTGGAGTTGGCATAAGGGACAGGTATGTTGTCTGGCTGAACCTCTCTTTGCTATAGTAGTGTATGTGATAGCGTCCTCATTTGCCTTGGCCCAGAGGTTAAGGCCCCAGTGCCTGCACTTAATGATTGACGTAACCTAATTTTTTATTTTGTAATCATGGGAAGGCAGTAGCCTCTCAGTTGTCTTCTATCAAAGAACATTTTTATTGGTATTTCTCTGTGTTCTTGTAAATTCTGATAGAAAATCCAGTTTACTACTAAATTGTTTTGTCATAGGGATGTTTTAAAAGAGTTTAAAAAGGAAGTTATGTGAATTTCCAGGTAACTAAAAGATTAATTGTGGTGGTGCCGTCAAAATACTTAATCATCCAGGCTTGTCATTGATGGATCTAAGTGTCACTTCTGCATTGAAGGGGCTGAAGGAGTGATTTTTGGTAGATCAGTTGGAAGCCCAGTGAGAGGGCGAGGGGGAGACAGTCTGGTAACTCTTCACAGGTGGACTTCATTGCATTTTCTAGAGGTTTCTTACTTACTGTTTTGAATGTCCTATCATTATGAATATTGAGTCAATTTACTTAGACCTTCTAAACTGCTATCTTGGTGGTTTAATGATTTGAGTAAATGACACAAATTTCAACTGTCATATAAAGTCATTTTGATGTCCACTAAGTAAGACAATATTATTTTTAACTTTTGTAAAGCAGATGTTATGTCTGACATCAGCTGGCACTGTACTGTGGCAGGTGAGGTTATGTGTCAAGGCATCTTGTGTTCACTTTTACTTTGTTTTGTTTCTTTACTGAAAATATAATTTGCCTACCACGTGGTTTATTGGTTCCTTCCGCTTACACTTCTACTGTCTCCTGATTATTGGAAACTTCTTGTTTGACGTGTCTCTTTTCCTGTTTCATGTAGGCTTTGATGACAGGGAGCATACCTGGTTTCATTGATGTTATTGTGAACCTCAATTCTCCAGCTCTGTTGGATGACAATTTGATATGGCAGGCAAAAACAGCTGGGAAAAGAATAATCTTTTACGGTGACGATACATGGGTTAAATTGTTCCCAAAGCACTTTGTGGAGTATGATGGAACAACATCATTTTTTGTTTCAGACTTTACAGAGGTGAGAGGTTTTATATGATTCCAAGTTAAATAAATGGAATACAAATACACAGTGGCAACTTCTAAGGGTGAGCGAATAAAGCTATCCTTGTTCTGAAATATGCACCTGGCAATGAATAGAAATTGGAGTTACATATGTTTTTGGAAAGGCACTGGGAAGTTAAGCATTTCAGTCCTTTGTGCACATGCTGTTGAGAGTTTTTGGGTGATGCAGTAACCATCAAAGTGTGACTGTATAACTTTCCTAAACATACGATTTTCTTACAAAACTTCTTGTGATAGGAAGTTACACCAATTGCTTTGTTTAAAAATTCCACTGTCCACATTTCCATTTTACTGTCATATTTATATTTGCTAGTGCCATCTTGAAGAAGCCTGTTACTATATTATCTTGGTCTCCTGGAGGCTGACTTGTGTAGTATTGCATCACTTCTGTAATTGCAATGGGAGTAGTGTTTCATTATGTTATCTAAGAGGGAGCATAAAAAATAAGTGAAACACATTGTCCAAAAGTTTACTCTGTGCACATTAGAAAAGTAAATACTTCAGCAATTTTAGATCAGTTTTGAAGCTTTGTAATTTGTAAAACCTCAGGCCATTGACCCAGTACTGATGTATTTTATTATCATGTTTAAGGAAGTTAGAAAGGTCTGACATGGACTGGAAGACATTTCTAATTCGTTATGCTAATCAGACTTGCAAAAGCTGCAACATGGAGTAGAAAAATGCAAATATGCTGCTTGGTCTCTGACTATGTGGCTCTCAAGATTTTTATGCAGTCTTTATGTATCTGAATATAGTCCATTAAGTACACAGCTTTTTATAGTTTTTTCATAGTTATATCCAGAGTCAGCAAAGTGATATTGCATGTGAAATATTGTAAGAATTTTTAATATCCAGGGAGAAAATACACAACTGAAAGTGCATTGTCAGCTTAAACAGGAAAACAGACAAGTTAGGCCCCAAAAAGCACTTTTCAAATAATTTTTCTTTCTTGATATGTAACAATCTTTTTATGTTTCCACAGTAGCAAAAGTTGAATAGAAAAAAACAAATGTGGATTTTTTGTTGCCTTGTGATTCCAAGCACAAAACAGAGGCTTTTTCCTGTACTTAGGATACTTGATATACTTGATGTACTTTATCATTTGTGATCTGATAAACTAGGAATGTGAAGGATAAAACTGACTGAAAAATTCTTGAAACAGGTTTTAAAGTTTCAGTGGAAGCTTGGCAACCCATTTGCTGTGTTTGTATGTAATCTGATGCATAGTGACCTGAAAAGAGTAACTGGTGTGAAAAATCTCTTTTGTAAGAGAAATATTTTTGACTGCCTGACACTGAACTGATCAATCTGATCTTTTCTCTCATTAACATTGTGCGTGACTGTAATTCCCATCAGCTTCTACAGAATTTTCACGGGTAGCGCATGGGTAGTGTTTTCACAAGAGGGAAATTATTTTTACCCTTTAATGGTTTTCCTTTCCTTTGAGGTCGATGATAACGTTACCAGGCACTTGGATAGAGTGTTAAAGAGAGAAGACTGGGATCTCCTCATACTCCATTACCTGGGGCTGGACCATATTGGGCATATGACTGGGCCAAACAGCCCATTAGTGGGACCAAAACTTCGTGAAATGGATAACATACTAAAGAAGATTCATATTTCTCTTCTTGCAAAGGTAATAAGCTTCCTCTTGCATCACTCTTAGTTGTGGACTGACATTAAAATGCTTGTGGGTGGTTGTGGGTGATAGCTTGAGTATTCCTAGACTTAAGTGAGTATTTTGTTCCTTTCCTTCCCAGGCCAGTCCCCAGTTGTCAGTACAGTATAGCATTTTGAAGGATTTACTGACTGACTTTAGTAACATCTGTTAACAGCCTCTTCTGAGCAGCTGTAGGAAATAAGCCCCTCTTGGTGTGCAGGAATGCATCCCTAAATTTTCTCAATACTCCTGATCAGAATGGCCATTGGTGTGCTTTCTAGTAATGAAATTCAACAGGAGTAATGGGCATGTAGACCTAATGACTCTAATGTCTGCAATTATGAAGGCATATCTAATTAGATATTTGAAAAATTCAAATAGAAATGGTGTTTGTAAACTATATTTTTTCTTATCCTAAAAATAGCACATCTGAATCTGTTTTTAGGTTTGGAATATAGATTGTCACTTACCTAAACAGTATAGATGTTGAAATACCAAATCCTCATTCCAAGTGGCCTGAAGCATTTTTCTGGTTTGTTTTTGGCCACTGCAATTCAGAATAGCTGCTCATAAAATTTCAATAGCATTTTTAGACAAATGGATACTGTTGTATGAAAAGAGAGGTGAAATCCTTTGTGTGGAAGTTCCATGAATGCTGCAGTGGTTTTGATGCCGTTTTTTAGTATGTTTGCTTTTGTCAACTGTATGAAAGCCTTTATCTCAGTTTTGTGGTACAGAAATAATAAAGGCACTTTACTTTTTGGGTAGAACAGGTACAGATAATGACTAGAGATGACAAAAAGCTACTTTGTTGGGTTTTGACTGTTTTCTTCTACTGTCTTTGATTTGTTAGCTTAAAATTCTTGGACAGGCCTCACATATGTTTATGTTTATTTTTATTCAGAAACATACACATCATTTAGCATCAATCATGTCAGATTTCAACCCCAAAAGGACTTGAGACACTAGAGACTATTAGAAATAGAATTACGTTTCCATATTAGATTGGTATTATTTTTGTATTTACAATATTAATAATTCAGCATGTATATTAAAAACTCAGTGAAGCTGAAGAAATGAAGGGGGAAAATACTTTTCTATTAATGCTACTGTTCCTATATTCCTGATTTTTTTGCCACAGTCTGATAACCTTTATTTCATCTTTCAGTGAGTTTCTTGTGACTCTGTAAATTAGGGGTTTTCCAAAGTTTTTTTTTTTGTGGGCTTTTCTTCTATCATATTGACAAGTGTTTTAGTAAGTATATGCCTGAACTTCTAAAAGTATTATTGCTCAACATGGGGTCAAATGGGATCCACCCTAGGAGGAAGGGGGAGCTGGTGAAAGAGCTTGCCAAGCTGCTCTCTATCATCTTCCAACAGTCCTGGCTCTCTGGGGAAGTCCCAGATGATTGGAAGTTGGTGAATGTCACCCCAATCCACAAAAAGGGCTGCAAGGCTGACCCTGGCAACTACAGGCCTGTCAGCCTGACCTCGGTGCCTGGCAGGGTTATGGAGCAGTTCATCCCTAGTGCAGTCACACAGCACCTTGAGGGTGGACAAGGGATTAGTGCACTGTGCCCAGGTGGCCAAGGAAGCGAATGGCATCCTGTCCTGTATCGGGAATAGCGTGGCTAGCAGGACCAGGGAAGTGATCCTTCCCCTGTACTCTGTGTACACCTTGAGTATTGTGTTCAGTTCTGGGCCCCTCAGTTCAGGAAAGATATTGAGGTGCTGGAGCGGGTCCAGAGAAGAGCAACAAGGCTGGTGAAGAGACTTGAGCTCAAGTCCTGTGAGAAGAGACTGAGGGAGCTGGGGTTGTTTAGCCTGGAGAAGAGGAAGCTCAAGGGTGACGTGATTGCTCTCTACAACTACCAGAAAGGAGGTTGTAGCCAGGTGGGGGTTGGTCTCTTCTCCCAGGTAGCCAGCAGCAGAACCAGAGGACATGGGCTTGAGCTCTGCCAGGGAAGGTTTAGGTTAGGTATTAGAAAGAAATTCTTTACGTAGAGAGTAATCAGGCATTGGAATGGCCTGCCCAGATAGGTGGTGGATTCTCTGTCTCTGGAGGTTTTTGACATGAGACTGGATGTGGCACTTAGTCCCATGATCTGGTAATCACAGTGGTGTTGGATCAAGGGTTGGACTTGATGATCTCAGAGGTCTCTTCCAACTCAGTTGATTCTATGATTCTGTAATTTTATGATTTAGTTGCAGACATATCTTGTTATCTGCCCCGGGAGTTGTGAGCAAATTTAAAAACATGGAATTAATTTTGAGACATATTCATGTTTGAAAATTATAAAGATGGTGAACTGATATGTATGAATCGTGTTTGTACTATAACTTAAATTCTTTTCTGTGATTTGCAGGAGGAGGCTTCTTTGCCCAACTTACTAGTTGTTTGTGGGGATCATGGGATGTCTGAAACAGGTAGTCATGGTGGTTCTTCAGAAGGAGAAGTGCACACACCTCTGCTGTTTATCAGCTCTGCGTTTGAAAAGAGAAGTGGTAAGGATCAAAGAAGCATGACCTTTTTTAGAACTGTCTTGATTTCAGCTAGAATAGTGTTAATTTTCTTCTTAGTAGTTGGTATTGGGTTTAGATTCACTACGAGAATAATGTTGATAACACACTGATGTAGTGCTTACTCTGAATCAAGGACTTTTCTCTTTCCCATGCTCTGGCAGCAAGCAAGTGCAAAAGAAGCTGTGAAGGAGCATAGCTAGGACAGCTGGCCTGAACTGCCCAAAGGAATATTCCATACTGTGGAACATCATGCCCCATATATAAACTGGGGGCTGCTAGTTGCTCCTTGGGAATGGGCTGGACATTCGTCAGCAGGTGGTGAGCAATTTTATTGTGCACCACTTGTTTCTCTTGGATTCTCTCTCTGTCTCCTTTTCATTACTATTATTATAATATTTTATTTTGTTTCAGTTATCAAACTATTCTATTCTTAACCCATGAGGTTTACCCTTTCTTTCTGATTCTTTCTGAGTGGCTGTATGGTAGTTGGTATAAAGCTCTGGTGGATACCAGGCCATAGTGTACCCTAAAAGTCTTAGAATCATCATCCCATGGCTCGGCTTCGCGAACGAAGATTTGAGAAGGGCACTACCCAGGCTTGCTGCAAGCGTGCTGGTGGCTAAAAAGGCCGATACGGGATAGGCAGGTCTGGTCACAAAAGGCACAGTGGAACGTCTCCCTCGGTGACATTGGCAAGGAACGGTTCTTTCTGCGTTGTCTTTTCTCCTCAAGACTGACTCTCCGTGCATTCTCAAAGGAAGCAGCAGTGTCGTGAATGGTGTGTCTCCATGAATCCCGATTGGAGGCCAGAGTGGACCATTGATGGCAGTCAATATGGCCAAGGCTGAGCTGTTGTTTCAGGGAGTCCTTGTATCTCTTCTTCGGGGCTCCTCTCTTGCGGCAGCCGGTGGCGAGTTCACCATAGAGCACAATCTTTGGAAGGCAGTGATCCTCCATCCTGGAGACGTGCCCTGCCCAGCACAGCTGCGTTCTCATCAGCATGGCCTCGATACTGCTGACCCCTGCCTGTTCAAGAACAGATACACTGGTCACGTAATCAGACCAGTGGATGTTTAGGATTGAAGGGAGGCAGCGCTGATGGAAGCGTTCGAGAAGCCGCAGGTGGTGGCGGTAGATGACCCATGATTCAGACCCATATAAAAGAGTAGACAGTACAATGGCTCTGTAGACACTAATCTCTGTACTTTTCTTCAGGTGTTTATTGGACCAGACTCTTTTATGGAGTTTTCCGAAGGCTTTGTATGCCTTTGCTAGCCTGTTGTCTATCTCTTTGTCAGTCTTACTGTCTGAGGAAATTATGTTCCCAGGTAGGTGAACTGCTGGACTGACTTAAGCTCTGAATTGCCTATGGTGATGTGAGGATGATGGAAGACTTCTTGAGGTGCAGGTTGGTAGAGAACTTCCGTCTTCTTCAGGCTGACTTCCAGCCCAAAAAGCTCAGCAGCCTCTGCAAAGCAGGATGTTAAGTGCTGCAGAGCTGCTTCTGTGTGAGCAACGAGGGCAGCTCGGGGACAAGGTGATTCAGGGTCTTGGTGTGGGCCTTCAGTCGCCTTAGGTTGAATAGCCTTCCATCGGTACGATATCGGATGTAGATGCCATTTTCTTCATCAAGGTCTGCTGTGGCTCTTTGGACCATCATGCTGAAGAAGATTGTGAATAGAGTTGGTGCAAGAACGCAACCTTGTTTCACACCATTGGTTATTGGAAAGGGCTCAGAGAGTGCATCGCCATATCTGTCTTGTCCACGCTGATCCTCATGTAGCAGGATGATCATTTTGAGGAACTTGGGGGGACATCCTAAACGTTCCAAGATCTGCCACAGGCCTTTTCTGCTCACAGTGTCGAAAGCTTTGGTGAGGTCAACGAAGGTTACATAATGACCTTTGTTCTGTTCCCTACACTTCTCTTGCAGTTGTCTGAGAACAAACACCATGTCTGTGGTGCTCCTATTGGCTCTGAAACCACACTGACTTTCAGGTAGAAGATCTTCTGCAATAGTGGGTACTAATCTGTTCAGAAGTATTCTTGCAAGGATTTTACCAGCCATGGAGAGCAAAGTAATACCTCGGTAATTTGAGCAGTCTGATTTTTCTCCTTTCTTCTTGTACAGGGTGATAATGACTGCATCACAGAGATCTGGTGGTAGTTCCCCTTGTTCCCAGCAACACACAACAAGCTCGTGGAATTTGGCATGGAGTGCTTGACCTCCATGCTTCCAGATTTCAGGTGGAATTCCATCAGCCCCAGCTGCCTTGCCGGTTTTCACCTGTTGTATGGCCTTGAGTATCTCTCCCATAGTAGGGACTGCATCCAATTAATTTTTCACCAGTTGTTGTGTAATGTGCTGAATTGCTGAGCCTTGGACTACACGGTTGGCACTGAAGAGAGTCTGAAAGTGCTCAGACTGTCGGTTCAGGATGGAGGTTTTATCTGTTAGAAGCAGTTGACCATCTGCACTGAGTAGGGGACTTTGAACCTGGTGTGTGGGTCCGTACACTGCTTTCAGGGCCTCATAGAATCCTCTTTGGTCACCCAAATCTGCACATAGTTGTGTCTTTTCTGCTAGGTTGAGCCACCCTTTGTTCTGGATGTCTCGAAGTTTCTGTTGGAGCTTACTGCATGCAAGACGAAAGGCGGCTTTTTTTATATGGCAAGATGGCTGAGCAAGGTGTGCTTGGTGAGCAGTTCTCTTCTTCGTCAGTAATTCCTGGATCTCTTGATTGTTCTCATCAAACCAGTCTTTGTTTTTCTTGGAGGAGAACCCTAGGGACTCTTCAGAGGACTGCAGGATGCAACTTTTAATATGTTGCCAAAGTGCTTCAGGAGAGGGATCTATGGGATTATCTCTAAGTTAGTTTGAAGGTTTACCTGGAAGCTGTCTCTAACTGTGGCTGTTTGAAGATTGTTGACTTGGAGCCTCCTCCTTGGAGTGCCACCTCTCTTAGGTTTGGGCTTGAAGTGGAGGTTAAGTTTGCAGCGCACAAGGCGATGGTCTGTTTGACATTCTGCACTCGGCATCACTCGAGTATGACGGACATCACTGATATTTCTCTGTTGTACTAAGATATAGTCAGTGAGGTGCCAGTGCTTGGATCGAGGATGCATCCAGGTTGTCTTCAGGCTGTCTTTCTGTTGAAAAATAGTGTTGGTGATGGTGAACTGCCGTTCTGCGCAAAACTCTAGCAGGAGGCGTCCATTGTCGCTGCAGTTTCCAATGCCATGCTTGCCCAGGACTCCTTTCCAGGCTTCAGAATTCTTACCTACTCTGGCACTGAAGTCACCAAGGATTATGATCTTATCATCTGCAGGAACATTTTGGGTGAGGCAGCGCAGGTCTGTGTAGAATTTGTCTTTTTCCGCTGGGTCAGCTTGGAGAGTTGGGGCATATACGCTAAAAAGAACAACATGTTGCTTGTTGTGTAGAGGGAGGCATAAGGACATAATGCGATCGGAATGACCTGACGGCAGATTTTCAAGTTTGGAGGCAATGGAGTTTCTAATCATGAAGCCAACTCCTGAAAGGTGTCTTTCGGTTTTGGGTTTGCCTGACCAGTAGAGTGTGTAGCCAGCACCATGTTCTTTAAGGCTGCCTTCCTCATGAAGACGAACTTCACTGACAGCAGCAATGTCAATGTTGAGCCGTGACAGTTCGTGGGCAATTAGAGCAGAACAACGCTCAGGACATCCGCTATCCCCAGTATCAAGCATGGTTCTGATGTTCCAACATGCGAGTGTTAGTTTGAGCACACCTTTGCAGGCAGGTGTATGCCTTTGAAATCTCTTTGTTTTTGTTTGACCGCATGGAAGATGCCAGTTGGCCATGGTTATCCAACTGGGTGCGGAGATGACTTTTAGGCCACCTTTTCCAGACCCTTCTCCATGTGGAGCAAGCAGTGCTGTCCTTAGAAAAGGCTGCTTGTTCATTCAGGATGCTGCCTCAAGAGACTGTCATCTCTGGGGTCAAGTCTCTAATGACCCATATCCTGAACCGCCTGCATGCAGGGTTGGGTCTGCGGCTTCCAGCTGCTTCCTATCACCTGCCGTTTTCGACCCTCACCTGTCACTACAGGGCTTTACAATGTGGGTGAACCCTTCAAGCCTGCGCAATGGATTTTTTAGGTGAGGCACAGCGTGCGCAGAACTGGCCCCACCCTTTACTCCTAAGGTTCATCTGCCACGGCCTAGTGAGCTTGGACAGTGACAGCGAATACCTCAGGACGTAGGCTTGGTTAGAGTATCCTTCTCTTAGATGGATGGCCTTACAGGGCTAAATGAGCTCCATCTGCCTGGGTTTGGGGTTGGAGTTGTCCTTCTCCTAGGATGGTTGCCAGGCAGCTAGCGAGCCCATCCTGCCCGTGGACACACTTTGTCTGACCCTTCAGCTGAGACCTGTCTGGCATGGGAGACCCTACCGGCGGCACAAACCACCTCCAGCATAGCTCTCAACCTCATGAGGGCACGCAAGCTTCTCCCCCGCGACAAGGGGGTGTCCCCGGAGAAGAAAAGTCTTAGAATACTACTACCATATATGACTGTAACGGTAACAACAAGAATCATTGCATGTAGATAACAATAATTATTATTGTAATGAAAATGAGAGATGGAAAGGAATAAAACTCAAGAGAAACAAGTGATGCACAGAACAATTGCTCACCACCTGCTGACTGGTGCCTAGCCTGACCCCAGGCGGCAATGAACAGCCCTCAGTTAACTCCCTCTGGTTTGTGTAGTGGGTATGATACTCTGTCGTATGGACTGTTCCTTTGGCCAGTTCAGATCAGCTGTCCCAGTTGTGTTCCATCTCAGCTTCTCATGTACTTGCTCACTGGCAGAGCACAGGAAATGAAAAAGTCCTTTACTGTGGGTTAAGCTCTACTTATCAACAGCTAAAACATCAGTTTTATTGACATTATTCTCATACTGAATCCGAAACACAATCCTTTACCAGATACTAGGAAGAAAATTAACTCTATTCCAGCTGAAACCAGGCCAAAAACACATTGGCAACTTTAATTTATGATAGCTCTAGAATTCTTCCTGAAAAGTGCTTTGTTTTTTTCTATGGCTGTATGGCAAGGCCCCTGTGTGACCCAAAACTTCTGGTTTTAGCCAAAGTTAGCATCGGTATCCTGGTGACACCATGAGTTAAACTTTGTAACCACTGAGAGAACTGGGTGTTTTTCAGACAGTAATCTTTACAGTACTGCCCTCCTGAGCATTGAAAGCTGAGGTCTGTTGTCAGGATCCTGGGCAACTGGTAAATAAATAGGTTTAGAAGCAAAATCCCATTTGAAGTGAGTTTTAAATTTTGTCTTTCATGGCCACAGTATTTCCTTGGCCTCCATTCTTCCGTCTCAGACAGCTAGGACAGAGAAATAAATGACAATTTCTCACACTGAGACAACAGGAAAGAGCAAGAATTGCTATTGTGAAAGAGTGAGACGTGACAGGAGTGAAAACATGACTATTGATTACTAAACCTTAAGAAAGAATATGGAGTATGGGTGCCTTTACTGTATAGGCCAGGTAGTTAATTTTATATCATTGATGTGAGTTGGTTTGTTTCTGAAACTGATTTTCTACTTGTAGATGATAATAAAAAGATAAAAGTAAGATAGGTTAAGGTAAGAGGCAAGGAGGAAATGGAGTGGTAGAGACTTTGGTCTAATTGAATAGTAGTGCTTAAATAAACTTGACTGAGTGAAATGGTGAAATACAGTTATATCGGGAGTGAATATTTTCCTTGAAACAATATTTTCTTCTGCTTTTCATTCTGGCTCTTGCTCATTTCCATGTGATTTCTTTGCATTGAAAGCCTGTTTGCAGAACCTTGATTTGTTTATCTTGCTGGAGATTCCTGCAGCACAGTGGAAGTACATTTTTTTGTCTCTCACTTATAAAGTTGTTATTCAGCTGCAATAGGAAGGATTGCTTGAGGACTCATTGAACTTTCCTTGGGTCTGAAAACAAAGTCAAGAGTGGACCAAAGCTCTTGCTTTTGCTTTATGACTTGTGTCTGTGTGTGTTGACAGGCAGGCCATGAGAGTGTGGATTCTGCAAATGCAATCTCCTGTTCATTGGGATTGGTTTCTGTTAGGTTTAAAGTAAACATGCAGTTTTTACAATCCAGTGAAATATATCTCTTTACCTGTCTTGGGATAGAGTTTGTGATTTCTAATGATGTTTTCATAAATAACCAGCAGTTTACTTCTCGTTGGTAACAGTAATTAGGATTCTAGTGACTGCTCCTACTGTAAAGAAAATGTACTGTGGTTGGTTTGGTAGACTTCAAAATAGTAATCCTGTTGGCTTTTTGTGTTTAATATGCTGTCAGGATAGTACTTGTGTAGCCTTCTAAGAAACATGTCACCCATGATTGCCTAAATGCATTTGGTAGTTTTGCTTTTTTTAACCAGTTAAGAACTTGCCTTTAGAGTTAAAATCTGAAAACTGCTGACATACAGGCACTGATGCAAAGAGGCTTTATGGATTATAGATGACATTCTGTAAAAATACAGGATTAATCAGAGCTAGATGAGAAATGAGAGAATTTCTAATGCTCTTAAAGGGAGCCTTGAGAGTAATAAAAGCTATATAGAATACTTTCTTTACTGTACTTAAGTCAAAACACTCTGTGCCTGGAGTTACAAAGAGGACAAAATAGAAGTGTAACAGAAAAACACTGTTATGTAAGTAGTTCTGCATGCAAAAGAACAATTAGCAAAACAATCCTAAATAAAAAGTTCCTTATGTTAATGAAATCATTCATGTGTGTAGATGTCTGTGGGCTTGAAGGCTAATCCTGTTAACTGCCACAAGTTAATGGGATCCTGCACAGAACCTTTTAAAAATCACTGAGGTTGCCTGTGAGTAGCCATGGATTGTGAGCCTCAACATGCTTTACCTGATCTCCAGTTCTGTTTGCCTAGCAACCTGATATTAATGAAATCTTGAATTGTTGTCATTATATAGGGAAGCTTCTAGAGTGCTGTCAACATTATTTCAGATTGTCATTCTTTGTTATTCATGCATTAAATTAGCCCACTGTAGTGCTTTCTACTATTTTTAATGTAAAAGTTATGAAACCCTCTTAGGATGTGGGCTGCAGCTTGATGTTAAGGTGAGCTCCTGGACCATCTGTTTTCGTACTTGTGTAATACTCATGTTGTGTTCACAGTAATTGTTAGCATTGAAGAGTGATACTGGCTAAGGATTTAATGAATTTTGGATTTACAGCAGCAGAGGACAGCAGCTGACAGTCAGCTCTCTGTAGACCACTTGAAATAGCTGAGCTAACACCAATGAAAAAATTTTGAAACTAATAAGGTGCCATCTCTCTCTGGAGAAATAGAACAGACCTTTTGTTGAATTAGTTCTTTACCTCTCTCATTATTTTTCTCCATTCTTTTTTTTTTCTCCATTGTAGGTTCTCTAACCAAACCCAAGCGTGTGCAACAAACAGATTTAGCCAGCACACTGGCAGTAGGTCTCGGTCTACCCATTTCAAGAAACAGTGTTGGGAACCTTATATTGCCAGTTGTTGGAGGCAAGACAATGAGAGAACAACTACGTTTTGTGCACTTGAATGGGTTCCAGCTTAGCAGGTTGCTGCAAGAGAATACACCTGCATATGAAAAAGGTAAATTTGCTAGGAAAAAAAAATGTTACTTATATCCTAAAAGAAGATTGTTTATTAAACAGTTTGGACTTTTAGATTCAAGCGTACTGCAAAGTAGCTATTAATTTGAGAGCAGTGTTCAGAGGAATGATACCAAGTTCAGTACTGTAAGTTACTTTCATACACTGCCTCTGAATAGTTTTTTTAATGACCAGAAATATTCCTAGTAGGCAAAAGAACAGAAACAATGATGAAGGAGTAAGATTAAAGTAAAACTGTCAGTGTGGTTAAATCTTGGTGTTTCATAACTGCTCTTTGTGAGGTGTCCTACACAGGGCACTTATTTGGAGTTATTTGGAGAATTATCACAATGAAGTGAATTTTCTAGTATAAGTAAAAGGTGCTTCAAGTAAAACTGGGAAATAATTTAGGGTGAGTTATCTTTTTCTTTTATTCTTATGTACAAATTTATTTGGAGTGAGAACCTAGAGAACTGCAGAATTGCTTATTAAAAATATGTGCATATGTGTGTATTTGGAGGAAAGAATAAAAAGCAAGTGAAAAAAATAACCCCAGTCCAGCAAAATGTAGTATTTTGTTAAGAGGCATGGTACAAACTACGATATAAATAGGGAAGTTAATACGATAATGATGTGGAAAAATTAAGTCAAAGGATGGAGGAGAGTATTTTACCATAGACATTAGAAGATGTTGTATTAAAGTGACTGTGAAACTTGTCACTTGATTTATAATCTGTTGAATCATTAAAATGAACAGATGAGAATGCAGAGCTGTGTTACAGCTATAAATAATTAAAGTGGATAACAATGTAAATTTTAGCAAGATGGATCATTGTAGGTCAAGAATCAATTATCTTTCAACATCACAGCTTCTAATTGTAATTAAACCCTGCTTAAGAACTCAGCAAAAAATGCTGCTTATGATAGCAACATGTCAATAGCAGGACCTATGCTCTGTCTATTCTTAACATTTTTTCTTGCACGGATTTCCTCACTTAACCCATTTGTGTCAAGTGAGAAACTTGCCTTGTTGGGGGTGTTCAGGACATGTCTGTGTTGCTGAAAATTGTATCACAAAACTCTGTCTGACCATATTTCTGCGAGCACTGGTGAAACAAACTGAAGTTTCTACCAGCATTTGGCTTAAATCTTCACTTTCATTTTACTTCTTGTCTGGAAACAGATTAATTTCAACTTGTAGCTTTCATCTGAGAAATGAAATCAAAATTACTGAGTATGAAAATGCAAGAAATTTTTATGCTGCTTCCTTGTGACTGCAAACTGCTACTACAGTTGTGCCTTACTGGAAAGCGGTTGGGAGGCAAAGCATCCACAGTGAGTTTCTCTCCTTTCACTGATGGAAAGTCTCGTCACAATCAAAGTCACAATGGTAGCTTTTTTATGGAGTCTAAATGTCAATTCCCCTTGTTTAAACTTCTTAGAGGGGTCTTGTCTTTCTTAAGCTACAAGACTGTAGCTTAATGATTTGGTCAGTAGGATTTAGATTGGCAGGGAAATGTTATGTGCTGTTTGTTTAATGTTGTTTGATTGATGTGGATACTTTGAGCCCTAGAAATACTAAAGGAAAGATCACTAACTTGGTGACTAGTATATGTAATTTAAAAGCACACATGAATGGCCATTTGTTTTCCATGGCTTTTAAGTGAAGATAAATGCTGTTCCCACCTATTCCACTACAGGCACACACAGACACGTATATCTGTTGTGACTCCCGTAGAAGGAGTTACCTTGCAAAGAAGTCATTCTATTAGCAATCCAATTAATTTTTGAGAAGGTTGCCCTGTTTTTACAAAGGGTAAACAAGAGGACCATGGGAACTACTTAGCAGTCAGTCTCATCTTTGTGCGTGGTAAGATCATGAAACAGATCCTTCTGGAAGTCATGTCAAAACACAGAGAAGACAAGAAGGTTATTAGAGATGGCCAACGCTGCTTTGCTAAGGGCAGATTGTGTCTGACTAATTTAGTGTCATGTGATGGGGTAAAGAGAAATGCTATCTATGTCATTTATGTAGACTTCTGTAAGGCCTTTGGTAAGGCTTCTCTCAACATTCCTGCTACTGTTATTGGAGTTACACGGGTTTGACAGGTGGACTCCTAAATGAATATAGAAATGGTCATGCAGCCAACTTCTTAAAGTCAGTGTCTCAATGTTCAAGTGGAAACCAATAATAAGTGGTGATTTAGTGAAAGATGTCTCTGTCTTACGGTGCTGGTGATGAACTAGATGATCTTTAAAGGTATCTTCCCTTCCAACCTGAACCATTCTGTGATTTTAAGTTGGGACGGTGAAGTGAGAGAGATGCTGTTTATGTGATGATGTGATGGCTGTCATGGAGCTCTGCCTGGGACTGGATGTTTAAATAGTTGAGAACTTCCGGGTCACGATTAGTGCACAGGCCAGCATGGACAATATTGTTATGGATGTCTAATACAAACAGTCTGATTGGGAAGAATTGGGAGGTGTTCAGACAACTAGAGGAAACCCCATATTCACCATCCATACTGCTCATATGGTGCTTCAGCCATCCTATTGCAGTTCAGGTTTCAGGTTACATAACTGGACAGTGAGATGGACTGAAAAGGGGCTAAGCTGCTGGGCTCATGTGTTTGTGATCAGTAGCACAAAGTCCACCTGAAGGCCAGTCATCGATGATCAACCACAGGGCTTGACACAGGCAGCACTATTCAACATCTTAATTAATGACCTGGGTGATGGGGCAGAGTGCCCCCTCAAGGAAGGGGAGGACACAATACAGAACTGGGAGTGACTGAATGAAAAGCAGCTTCTTGGTGAACCAGCAAAGGGTCCTTGGGATCAGCAGATTGAACACCAGCCAGCAATGCACCCAAACCAATAGCTTCCAAGGCTACATTAAGAAAACAATGGTTAGTGGGTCAATCCTTCCTCTTACCAGCTGTGAGGAGTCCCTGTCTAGGGTCCTGTGTCTGGTTCTAGGCTCCTCAGTATAAGAAAGACATGGACATAATGTAGGGAGAACAGTGAATGGCCATGAAGGGTGATGAAGGGATTGAACTATCTGTTATGGGGAGTCTGAGAATGGTACAACTGTTCAGCTTGGTTAGGCAAAGACTCAGCAGGGATCTCATCAATGTAGGTAATATGTGTAATGGGAGGGAATAAAGAAGATTGAACCAGGGTCTAATTGGTTGTCCTCACAAAAAAATTTGTTTGAATTTTTTGTGTAAGGTTTGTGAAACACTGGAATGAGTTGCCCAAAGAGGTTGTGGAGGCTTCATACCTGAAAATATTCCAGACTTAACTGGACACAGATCTGAGCAATCTGCTTTAGCTCACCCTGCTCAGAGCCTTTGATTTTTATTTGTAGAAGATCTGGACACTCGTCAGAATCGTGCTAAGAGGTCTTGAGCCATATAATTTCTGCATTCCACAGACAAGGTCTGCTGCAAGATTTTTGAGGGAAAGAAAACCCAGAGGATGAGTCACTCTTGTTTGCTGCTGTAGGTTCAAGCTTCCCAGTGCAGATTCTCAGCTAGTAGCAACTGGTGGATCATAATGTTTCAGTTGAATGTTCAGAGAAATGTCCATAATTGGAGCTTTAGTTCAAAGTGAAAGATACTTGCAGGGATAGCCTAGGCCTTGGTGCTTTTTAGAAAAAATCAATTATTAGTATTTTCAACTCTCATATTTAAAAAATATTAGGCTCTTCTGAAAGGCAAAACATGGGATTCCTCTGCAGAGTGTTATCATTTGCAGCACAGAGAGGTTAGGGCACCAGCTGTTAGGACCATGAGGATGATGACTGTCAGTAATACTAAGAAAAGATTCACCCGTTGTAAGCTATAGCATAACATACACATTCATTTTTGGTGCAATATGAGTTTCCTTTTTAATGCAATAAGATGAAATCAGATGTCAATTGAGTTGAATTGCAGTCAGATGGGAAGGCAGAATGACCTCTACAAGCTGTTTCATGAAGAAGCCATGGAGTTCCCTGGATTCAGCTGCTCCAATGTTAAGACTAAACTGGAACAGTATACAAAAATATCTGTCTTCAAATGTATTTTAAATAAATCAATTAATAAAGACCAGAAGAAAGGCAGGTCAGTAACTTCTTTCCCCCTCCAGTATTTGTTACATAAACATGTGTTTTCTAAGCAAGAGATGGTGCAACATTTCATTGGAATTGGGTTGAGATTTATTGATGTACAAAGGAACCATCACAGTTAAACCTGTCTTCAAGTAAATTAAGTTTTACTTGAGGAACCTGAAGATTGACTAAGGGTTTTATTATTTTAAAAGTAACTTTTCGAAACATACTAATAAATGCTAATGTCAGGCATTAGGTTTTATTTTGATAGAATTGGGTGCATGCAAGTAAGGAAAAAGTCTGAAAAAGGACAATAGAAAGAGCTGGCAGAAATGAAGAAGCCAGAAGGAGAAGTATCTAAAAACACACTTTGGGGTTTTGAAGAAGTTCATATCTCAGTGTAAGGTAGGCAGGCAGCTCTAAGTACCTGGCAATGCTTCCCTCATGTTCTGAACTTTAGAACGTGCACTTGAATGTTAAACTAGGACTTTTTTTTGGAAAAGCACTGCACAGTGGAATGAAGAGTCATGGTAGAGAATAAGTTGGATGTTGTTATCAAAATGAGTGCCAGCCTTTCAGTTTGGGACTGATCCTGAACTTCTGGTAGAAGCATATGTTGATTGACATAATTTGAGTGTTACTGGAACATTTCTATATTGAAACTGAAGAAGTCACTTCTACATTATTCATTCTTTTTATAATTCTTTTTAAGTGATTGTTGCCTGTGACTGGAACTCAGTGATGTTTTTGTCAAACAGATGCTTGTGAAGCATAGCCACCTGCATGTGATAAGATGGTAGTGAGGCTGATGCACAAATTGCTAATTAATAGTGTGCAAGTAAACCATTTCTAGTGCTTTGGGAACTGGGCAATCTTACTTTGGATTTTGCCTTGTTGAACAAGTTTAACTTGTCTAATGAGTATCCCATGCAGGAGTGACTTGCCAGTATTACCTGCCAGTTACCAAAATGCTTCTTCAACAGTTTAGTCCCCATGACCCTTCTTACTTTGTACTTACTGCATACAACGTGCCTTTGAAGAGATATCACAGAAGTTTGGTAACTGTCATCCTTTATTCCTGTCTTCAAGATCTTTCACTCATATACAGGTTTAACTAGAACAGTCATGTTAGATAATATGAGCAAGATGAGTTTGGTGGGCAGTAACACTGAATGAGGTAGATGAGAATGAAAGAAAAATGCCAAAAGGAATGAATAGGGAGACTGGGCAAGAAGCATGTAAAGTGAGCAGAACAGGAGCAGAAGATGTGGATGAAATTTATTTATGTTTCAAAATATAGATTGAACTCATTTCAGTGTTCTGTATAGAGAAATAGTGACATGTCAAATCTCAATATGATTAAAGCTCATTTTACATGATCCTTTATAGATGCCCTCATAAGCATGAATATTTAACTCTTATTTCAAATATACTGTAAGCGAAACTTTACAGGGCGTGCATTGTTTGAAGGCCTACTGAAGTCCCCTGTGTGCCCTGGCAGCTCTCCTGATACTCAGGTGTTTGCTGCTGGCTGAATTTTGCTTTCTAGCAGATATCTGTATGCCTCCTGCCTAGCAGGCTCAACATGCTTTGGAGTTTGATAGAACCCTTGGGAGAACAGACTGGACATTGTGATTTAAACATTGGTTTCTACAATTCTCACTCTGAATTCAGTAAGTCGATCACAAAGTGTCTTGTATGATAAGCGACATACAAATGGTAGGCACAATTCTTTCATAACTGTACAAGAATTGTGAATAGGAATACTTCATTCATCTTCAATCACTTGAAACAAAATTAGAAATGTTTCTGGATTTAATAATGAACTTTTGCTGAAAAGGCTTAACAAAAAATATAGTGGTTTTTTTCCAAGTGTGATACACTGTTCATTTACTAAGAGTAAAAATGAGCTGTAATTTAAGACTTTGCGACACCAAAGTTATTTCAGTTGTTGCTTTAACCTGTATTGTCTGAAACTATGCAGCAAATGTTTTACCCTACTTTTAGCTAAGAAGGGAAATGTTACAAGTTATATAAAAAAATTCCAAATTGACCTTTTTACACTTAAGTTATCATTAACTTTGAAATGAAATTACAGGGAAATAGTAAGAACTGTTAATCTTAAGTGGAACTAAACATTTTTTCCCTCTGATGCCGTGAATGACCCTTCCCCCCAAAAACAGGACTTCAAGCCACATTAGTGTAGGGTAAGATAAAAAGTAAAGGTCCTTTAATAACACAGGGCCTACAGCCCACAGGAATACAGGATGACATGCATGTGTCTCAGTTCTTGTTTCCATGGCTTTTATAATAAGATCCCTCCAATCATTGCTTTACACATTTCTCAGTCCAGCCCCAGTCCCACCCCTGGTCCAACCCCCTGGAATTGGGTCTGGGGTCGTCAAGACCCTCTGTCTTCATCAAATCTTCTTCTTCAGGCACACAAAGGTCTCTTGGAGTTCATTCAGTCCTGGCTTTTGGGTCACTCTGACCTATATTTATGTTTCATTCTGTAGGCCTTCTGATATCCTTCAGCTCTTTACCTTGGAAAGGAGTCTAAACAAGACTAATTAACTAAAGGAATTTGAGCTCCCTGTTCTGGAACAGGGGTAGTGATAGAAAGGCATTAAACTTAAACTGTTAGAAATATTAACCCTCTAAAAATCTACAACTACTGTGTTCCTAAAATCTACAAAATGTGAAGATCAGAACAAAAACCCTTTCAGCGTCACCTCCAAAATACTAGTAAATGTGAATATTTGTGCACAGCATAATGTTCAGTGAGATGCAGTTTCTGCAAGTTAGTCTTGCTTTCCATATGTTGTCAACTGAATTTCTGTTGTGAATGCATAGTGTACTCAGTGATCAATATTTTAAAAACAGAATCACAAATTGGATAAGGTAGAGATGGATCACTGCAGGTCATCTAGTCAAATCTCCCTGCTCAAGCAAGGTCTCCTACAACATATTACTCAGGAATGTGTCCAGGTACCTTTTGTGTATCTCCAGAGAAGGGCTCTGCAACGTCTCTGTGCAACCTGTTCCAGTGCTTGGTCACTTGCACAGTAAAGTTCTTCCTCACTTTCTGCCAGTTGCCTTTTGTCCTATTGCTCAGCACCGATGAGAAGCGTCAGGCTCCATCCTCTTCACACCCTACCTTCAGGTACTGGTATGCATTGAATAACTCTCCTCTCAGTTGTTTATTCTTAAGGCTGAACAGGCCCTGTTCCCTCAGCCTTTCCTTGCAAGAGAGATGCTCCCTTAATCATCTTTGTTGCCCTATGCTGGACCTGCTGCAGGAGTGCCATGTTTCTCTTGTCCTGAGGAGCCCAGAACTGGACACAGCACTCCAGATGTGTCTCATCAGGTCTGAATAGAGGGGAAGGATCACCTCCTTCAACCTGCTGGCAGTGTTCTTCCTAAGGGACCCCTGTTTCTCACTGGTTTTCTTAGCCACAGGGGCATATAGCTGGCTCATGGACAGCTTGTTGTCCACCAGGACCCCCCCGGGTCCTTCTCCACAGAGCTGCTTTCCAGCAGGTTTGCCCCCAACCTGTTCTGGTGCCTGGAGTTATTCCTTCCCCAGGAGCAGGACCCCACACTTGCCTTTGTTGAACTTCAGATGATTCTTCTCTGCCCAACTCTTCAGCCTGTTACTGTCCTTCTGAGGGGCTGCACAGACCTCTGGAGTATAGATCACTCCTCCCAGCTTTTTGTCATCAGCAGAGGTGCTGAAGAGGCATCTGCCCCTTCGTCCAACTCATTGATAAAGTCAAACTACACTGGACCCAGTATCGACCCTTGCGTCACACCACTAGTGAAGGCCTCCAACTAGACTTTGCACTGCTCATCACAGTCCTTTAAGCTCTGCCATTCGTTCAGTTTTCAATTCACCATCCACTCACCCAGCCAGCACTGCCAGCTAATGTAGTGTGTCTGTCTCTTTTGGTGTTTCCTCTAGAGACTGGCTATTTGAGCTTTTCCCACTTAGCTTGTACAATATGCCCTTGATAATGAGCGGTTCCAGTGGAAAACACTGGGTTTTTTTTATGATGATCTGAAGCATTTGAATTGTTTGTCTTGGAAACATTTTGTAAAAGTGAATGGATATTTTAAAATATTGTTGGTTGTCAGAGGTCTTGATATACTATAGGTTAGGGATTAATTGTTTTTATTCTGAGTAACTGGCTTATCATGGTATTGCTACAGGAAGATGATGTAACTAGATGTGAAAAAAGTTTCAACTCCCATAGCAATTATATATTTTTATATATTAGACAAGCAAATATAAAAATACGATCCCAACTCTAATTCTCCTTTGTTCATGTATCCTGTTGCTGATTTTATTTTCTCCCACTCCCCCAGATCCCGGATATGAACATTTTAAGATAGCAGAAAAATCCCATGGTAATTGGATCAAGCTGTATTTAGAGGGAAATAATTCAGAAATACTCTTAAATCTTGGCAAAAAGGTCTTGAAGCAATACTTGGAGGCCCTCAAGACTCTCAGTTCTTCACTAAGCAAACAAGTGGCACAGTATGACATGTATTCTGTGATGGTGGGGACTGTGATCATTATGGAGGTATGAAAATAGATCTTTCTGTAATAAGGTTAAGTGTACAAAAGTAAAAGTATCTTGGTTTTGACTATTTAATGTATATTCTTATGGGTCTTAAAAATTACCAAACGTGAATTCTTAGAGTTGGCTGACATTCTGTTTGGATGAGGTTAATACACTTTTTTAATAATTTGGCCTTTAAAATGGTTCAGGAGTGCTTTTGATGCAAATCACTAATGTTTTGAAGTATCTGGTTGCAGTGCATATGCAGATGTGCTGCAACTTAAATTACTCATATATTAGTTAGCTTTCTCTTTTTAAGTGGCTTTGCTGCTTTAAAGAAAATTCTGGCAAGTAAATTCCTAACTATTCCTCTTTGTCTAACACTGAGCATAGGTGCTCAAAACAGGCAACACCTTAGATGGACAATTTTCACAGTTCCAGGAATTGTTCTTTGTACTGATAGTTTTGGAGCCCTGAAATAAACACTTGCTGTGAGGTGGTGGATTACCGCTTCGTATCTCTTGTAGGAATAAAGATAAGATATGACATGTCTGGAATTTTAAGTGGATCTCTCCAATATGTTTTGGGCAAAACTCAAATAGCCTCAAAAGCTCAAAAGCCTGAAAATAGTGTAATGCTTTGAGAACTGTGCTAAAGGGATTCCATGCCTGGACACTGAACTTCTGTGTACCAAAGTTGGTGCTGACCTTTTAGATAACGAGATTACTAACTTTTGTAAGTATGGTTCCCTGGGATGGAGGTACCTACTACAAGCTTAGTCCTTCAATATGTGGTGCTGTATGAGGCTCTGTTCCTGTTCAGTGCCTGAAACGGGTAACAGTATGTGAGTAGCTAGTTAATATTTGAGTCTCCTCTGTGCTGGCAGGGCTCAGTGCCTTGTCTCCTTGCATACAGAGTACTTCTGAAATGGCTTTCTGGTAGACTTCTTGGTGGGACTTGTCACTCTGCTGATCACTTCACAGCAGTGAGCTCCACAGTGCCCTTGGGGAGATGAGATGGTAGGTTCTGTTCCTGTTCTACAGATGGGAAATCTAAAGGTGAACAAAGTTCAGTGCAAAACTGAAGTGCTTGTATTTCTTTTTTGTTCCTTTGTTTCGGAAACTTATGCATTCGAGCTATTGACGGCTGAAGCACTGACTGGCTTGTTTTTTTTCTTCTGGAATGCTTGTAGGTGCTTACTGTTTCTAGAAAACAAAACCTAAATGGGCCTTCATCAAAGAAACATGCAGCTATTAACAATGGAAATTTTCAAATTTTTGTTGAGAAATGTCTATTCAGTTTTTCACTTTTTCAAGTGCAATACTCAAGAAACTACCTTGCTTTGCAAAATCGTTTTCTTTTGATGTTTATTTTCCACCTTCACTGAATAAATAAGAGTAGGGAAACTCACATGTCACTGCAAACTACACCATACTATAGATGCCAATTATCCCGTATTTCACATGAAGACAGTACCTCTGGGACATGAACTGGTAATAACTGCATTTGCTCAAAAGACCTAAATTTAGTTTTGTAGGTAACTACAATTTGAGCATTTCCATACCATGAGTTCTGTCCTTGTTTTAGTTATAAGTGCGGTGTTGAAATGTGTGACCTAAGCCAGTTTGATACTCTGTATACTTTCATAACCAAATTGAATATGAAGTACAATATGAAGAAGCAGCAAATGAGTGCAGTACATTGGTATTTTTTGTCTGTTTTACTGTATCTCACTGTATCATGGGAAAACTTTTAGGCAGAAGTCTTCCCAAGTGACAGTGAAAGATTAAAGGTTGTCAGTGGTCTGGTTTTATCTTCATTTGCTTTAATCTTGCCCTAGCACAAGCTGATTGAGGTCAGTCTAGTCCTAGTTCCATCTGTTCAGCTTGCAAAGCATTTCAGCACGTGATTGAAGTTTCCTATTCTTTGTAAAGGTTTGTACATAAGTAGCAGAAATTTTCATTGTATTATTCATCTCCACTGCTGCACTTACCTGAGAGAAAACTTGGAATTCTGCCAGATCTGTGTGCAGGTTAGAGCAAAGTGAAAGTAAAACCAGTGAATTAAATTAAAATGAGGGGAAGTACAAAAAAAATACTGGCAAAATTCGTAAGCCTGAAATTCAGCATACGCTTGTGTATGAGAACTTCCCCTGGTTTGTGGAGCTTTTTAACTCAGCAGCATCTTACATATATATGTGTATCTCTCATACAGGAGGTAAATTGCCTTTGACAGAGTATATGTGATTTCAGGCATTTACAGGTGGCAAATAATGGGTCAAATTTTTTACTTAAAAACTATTTTGGTATTAGGAGTTAAAGCTCTTAAAGGGAATAAAGATCATACATATTATCATTTACCATAGGTGAGGAGGCAAATGGTAATGTGTTAAACTTGGGAACTCATATGTCCAAGCCCTTAAATTAAAACACCATCTCGGATTCTCACATTTATATGGTAATAACTTACTGGGAAGAAATCCAGTATGGTTCCTCACAGGTTTTTTTGATGAAGTATGTATACTAGCAGAGCGACATGGATGGCAACAGCATTATTTTTTGTGTGAATTCTCACTGCACATGTTAACTAACCCTAAGTTTTAAAGTATTAATTGTCTATTTTTTTTCCTAGGTTCTGCTGCTGCTTTTGCTCAGTGTTCCAAAAGCCCTGAGCAAGCGGGCAGAATTTGAAGTGCCCCTCTCTCCTCCACTCTTCTCTCTGCTGTTTTACTTGATGTGTCTGATGCTGTGTGCAGTTCATGTTACTGTATGCACATCAGCAGAAAGTTTGTGCTATTTCTGCAGTATGTCCTGGTTAACAGCAGTTGGAGTGATGATGCTGATTTCTGCACTCATGTGTGGTCTTTTATCTGCTATTGCAAAGATCTTTGAGAATTCCCTACCTCCACAGAAGGTGAGATCATGCATTAATTATGATTCAAAATGTTTACCTTCTAATGGCATACTTTCAGTTAAAATTTTGTTAGTTTTTCTCTCTGTGTGCTTAAGGAAATTTTTATTTTGTCAGGTAATTTGATTTTAAGTTGTAATTGAAATGTGCTGTTTTCACTGTGGCATGATACTGATCGCTGTAAGAAGGATCACAGAAGTGCTTATTTTGACATGGCTTGAAGAAATGTTCTAAATATTGTAAAATATTTTCCATTTGACTTTGTGGAATCAGAAACAGTTATGCTGCGTACAAATTCTACATTGTTGCACAGTGATGTTTTACAACTGTAATTAAAGCAAGATGTGTGGTACTTTAAAACAATATGCACTGGTCATGGTCTGTCCTTTCCCAAATACAGCAGACATTAATGCTCTGAGAAGAAAATACTTTGCCAATACCCTTTCTTACATTGGTATTATTAATGTGTTTTTTTGAATAGTTTTGAAAATGCAACAGAAAGAGCTAATTTAATCTATCTATTCTACTTCTTAGGTTTAACAAATGTATTTTCTTACAATCTTTGGAATTCTTAGAAACATTCTCAGTTGTGCAAGTAGTTGTCTTTCTGTAACTTACTGGATGAGTTTTATTGTTGTGTTGAATAGAGTTCAGGTAGTTTCAAGGAAACAGATTTTGCCATGTCTTTCTTTTCTTACATTGTGAAACTTAGTATGCCAAGAGCTGTCAGTCACACCGTAAAGTCAGCTTCTAGCTGTTTTTATTAGTTCTCATTAGTCATATCTTTCTAAGGTGTCTGAAGTTGATTGCTTTAATGGTCATTAGTACCCCATTAGATGGTGCAGCCTCTGGGCAGTAAGTCCTTTGTTAGTCTGTGTTTCTTATAATCATTTGGGGTGTTAGTATGTTTTTGGGAGTGTGTGATAAAGTATAGCAAGTACATTGCTTTAATGATACAACCACATACAGCTTTCTGACATAGGCAAAGATTTAATAATAGCTTTTTTTTTTGCAATTCAGAAAATTCAGTAGTTCCTGAGTGAAGATTAATTTTGCACTTTGTGCAAATATGTGCTGTAATTCCTGAGCTTAGTTGTAAATTTAAATTCTGCTGCTAGTATTTATACAACTTCATAATTTTTCTGTAATTTATGGATTTGTATTATTCTTTCTTGGAAATGGTACCTATCTGTGAGAACTCTTGGACTAAAAATAATGCCCTTTTTTTCCTAAAGAGAGATTTTACTTTCAATTTTCTTCAGTGCATTTCACTTCAGTATATAAAGTGATGAAAAAGGGAGATGTTGATAGAACTTGTAACATTCTTATGTTTGTATTCATCGTTCAGGTAAGACTTAGACATGTCTGATCATTTAGGTAGACTGAAATAGAGGAACAAATCAGCTATGAATATCTGTTTTCTGAAATCAGAGAAGGAAGTTTCATCTCAGGTATAGCTACTAATAGAATACTCTTTGTAAGTATAAATCACAGTTTCATTTTGGTACACTGAAGTTTTTGTGTCGAAGTAGTAGTAATGTTTTGCTGCCAACGCTAGTGATGCTGGTGTGGGTCATTTTTAAAATCAAATAAAGAGAGTAAAATTCATCAACATGAATGGAGAAATCTTCTGAATGAGATGTCTAGTTTTACAGTTTACCACAGTTGGTACATAGGGGTATGTTGGTTTCTAAAAGGACTCAGTTCACTTCTGCCATTTCTGATTTGCTCTGCTTTATACCTTTATTAACTTTCTGTATTTTATTGTAAATGAGGTAAAATTGTTCTTAGAAAAAGAATGTGGCCTTGAAATAACTCATGCTCTGGTGTGTTCTGTAGCAACCTCACATTTACTTGTTGTACAGTGACAAACACAACTAGGAAAAATAAGTGCATTTTCCATCCTTTTACCAGTTTTTCTAATTTGAGTAAACAGTAGGAATCTAAACGTGATGACTTTCTAGATCTGTATAAAATTTACAGACATACCATTTCAATGCAATGAGAAGAGATGACATGTTTCTCTCCAGGTGGGTAGTCTCAAAGGATCTGGGTTGTAAGGAACCCGAGAGAGCATCCAGTTCCAAACCCTTTCTATGGTCAGGGATACCTTTCACTAAACTAGGGTGCTCAGAGCCACTTGCAGGGAAGTGGCATCCACAGCTTCTCTGGGCAGCCTGTTCCAGTGCCTCACCACCCTTACTTGAAACAGATTTATCTGCTGCAAGTTGATGATACACAAATGAGGAGGTTTTCAGCAATGTTTTCCATGTTTGCATATGTCTTTGTGTGTTCAAGTCTGAGGCATCCCACATCTATCTGTGATCACATTCCTACCTGAGATGATCTGAAAATGTGTGAAGGTTAAGTGTGTCTTATGAAGGGTAGGTAGTAATAATTGTGGTTGAGGCAGACGTGACTTTATATTCAGACCTGTAGAAATACATTTTTGTCCTCCTGTCTTCAGTTCTGTTCCACAGGTGACTGCATTACTGAGTGTGTCTCATCTCATCAAAGTAAGATGGTCTTTGCTGTCTCTCTGCAAGTTCCAAAGGAAATTTGAAATATTTTGTATGTTTAGTTAGTATGTACCTTCATTCCAGACATGGATAAAAGCAGCAATCTGGGTTTGATTAACATTTTTACCAGTCTCAGAGCTATTGTAGAATGATAGTGTGGGTTTTTTTTTGGGTCACTGCTTATACAAATGTAGAGCATGGAGAAGATGAAACAAGCCATGTATCATCTACTGCAGCTTGCAGTGTGGATGTCTCCCAAACATTTACCTCCATCTTTCATCCCCTTTTCCAATAGAATGCGTAGACTTTGGGGGAGAAACTAGTTGTCTTTGTATGATGTAGGTTGATCCTCAGGGGCCTTCCATGTGAATTAGGAACACCGCTAAAGTGCTAAAGTATCTCTAAACCCAAGAGTGGGTGACTGGTGTGTCTCCAAAGTGCAAATCTCTGTTTAGGGTCCACTTTCAAAAGAGCTCTGAAGCCCTGATCTTCTGGTGGCAGGAGTAGAATCCTGAATCATCCTTGTGCTGGTTAAATAAAGGTAAAAAGCCTTTTGTAATCTCAAGCTATACGATAAAATGTAGGTATTTTAGACGTAATTAAGATAAATTCTGCTGTTAATGGCTTCAGAGCTTCTTCCTTCAAATTGTTTCCATTCACATCTAAAGATTTCTCTGAAGTGCTTTTCATTTGTAATGCTTTTTCCCCCCACTGTGGCTGAATATAGAAACTGATTACCAAGTTCATGAATCTTCTGAAGACCAGTGCAGTCAGTGTTAGCATCTGCTTCCTGACTGTTATTTATAGATTCTGATTGCTATGTTTCTAGCAGCACCAGTCCTTTCTTTTAATGATACTTAATGCTTTAAATAATTCTGCAGCCCATCATGAATTCCATAAAATCATTGAAAATTCTAACTGCTTGTTCAAAGCCTCACTGTAATCGCGTTTTAGTTAAGTATGGTATTTGCTTCTACTAGTTGTGTTTTTGTTCTCCTTTTCTCATAGAAATAACAACTAATAGGTTTTTTTTAAACTAGAGCACCAAAGTTATAGCTTGTCAAATACAGTTTTTGAGAATTTTCATTATGCAGAATTACAGTGATTTTTATTGCATAAAGAAACTGTTCCTCTTTCAGTTTATTTGAAAGTATCCTGTTCATCTTACAGTATTTTTGGGTTTCCTCCTCTGTGTGATTTTCTTGCTGAATTGAACAATGATACATTTTTATGGAATTGCACCTAAATTTTTATTTTTTGACTTGAGAGAGAAAAAAGGAGATTGAGCGGTGTTTTTATCAGATAGCTTTCAAAAATGATCCCAAACTGCTCTGCAAATGTAGGAGCAAGTATTTCCTGTAGTACTTTGCTGTGGGAAAGGTACCATCACAGGGAATTAAGACTCAAGGGATTCAGGGTTCAGGGGGCTCAAGTGTCGTAAGGGAAGAGAACGTTAATTGTTTAAATTGTGAGTGATAGTAAGCATGAAAAATAAAATATTTCTTATCTGAAAAATGATTGCAAAATTCCTCAAGTATTAACTGTAAGTGGACTCAGAATACAGACTACAGGAGGTTTTATTTCAAAGGGAAGAAGTTTCAAAACTTCCTGGTCAGAGATGCACATATTCTATTGTTTATGTAGTGACACGCAAGCTGGTGAAATATATTCAAAGATAGGGCAAAAAGGTCAGTTTCTGTATTACTTAATTGCTAATGCTAATACATTAGCTGTTAAAGCTGCATTGGCTAGGGAGATGATATGCTTCGATTTGAAGCCTTGGATCTATAAATTGCTGCACAAAAGATTTTGTATTAAGTTTGCTTGCCAGCTTATCAGTGAGAGGCATATGGGTCTTTTAGTATCCAGAGCATCTTCCAAGTTCCTGAGGATTGGACCTGTTCTGCAACTGAAAACACAGAGCTGTGAATATCAGAGTAAGGTCTACATTTCTAGAGTGTCGACCTGCTGGAAGGCAGGAGAGCTCTGCAGAGGGATCTGGATAGACTTGAGAGATGGGCTGATTCCAATGGGATGAAGTTCAACAAGGCCAAGTACCGGGTCCTGCACTTTGGCCACAACAACCCCATGCAGCGCTACAGGCTGGGGACAGAGTGGCTGGAGAGCAGCCAGGCAGAAAGGGACCTGGGGGTACTAATTGACAGGAAGCTCAACATGAGCCAATGGTGTGTCCAGGTGGCCAAGAAGGCCAATGGGATCCTGGCCTGTATCAAAAATAATGTGGCCAGCAGGACCAGGGAAGTGATGCTTCCCCTGTACTCTGCATTGGTGAGGCCACACCTTGAGTACTGTGTTCAGTTCTGGGCCCCTCAGTTCAGAAAGGATATTGAGGTGCTGGAGCGGGTCCAGAGAAGGGTGATGAGGAGTGTGAAGGGACTGGAACACAAGTCCTGTGGGGAGAGGCTGAGGGAGCTGAGGTTGTTTAGCCTGGAGAAGAGGAGGCTCAGAGGTGACCTTATCACTGTCTGTAACTCCCTAAAGGGAAGTTCTAGCTAGGTGGAGGTTGGTCTCTTCTCCCAGGCACTCAGCAATAGGACAAGGGGGCACGGGCTTAAGCTCTGCCAGGGGAAATTTAAGGTGGGTATCAGGAAAAAATTCTTAACAGAATAATCAGGCATTGGAATGGCCTGCCCAGAGAGGTGATGGATTCACCATCCCTGGAGATTTTTAAACGCAGTTTGGACATGGCACTGAGTGCCATGATCTAGTAAATGGACTGGAGTTGGACCAAGGGTTGGACTTGATGATCTCGGAGGTCTTTTCCAACGCAATCGATTCTATGATTCTATGATTCTATGCCTTTAAACTAAATCTAAAAACTAAGTACTATCTAAGTAATTCAAAGTCAGACTGCGTATACCACTGTACTCATGACATTCCTGATAAAGCACTGTTCATTTATAAGGGATTATCAGGAAATTTAGAAAACCCTGATGGATATATTTTCAGAATTTTTTAGATTATCAAGGCTCAGGAGATTACAATTTGCAGCATAGCGTTTCATTTTGCATAGTGATCTAATTCTGATCTGAAATGTGGTTTATCAATAAATGTAACTGGATTTTAATTCTTTGATAAAAGTGTAAGACTAATGTTTTTCTCTTTTCACTGGAGTTGTGAGAGACAAGCAAGCAAGAAATACAGGTTTTGTCCCTGGGACATTTCACACTAACACTGTTGTTTTCATGAAGGTTTTGTATATTCCCCATTGATAGTGCATCACTTCTTCAGTTTTCATATCAACAGGTGACAGCAACCACATACAAGAGACCAATACTTGTATAGATTCTATGTCTTCTAAAGGAGATGTATATTGAAGACTTGTTCATTGTCATTTATTGAGAATCTCAGATTCCTTTGTGTCTGCAAGCAGATGGTACTTATATGGTCATTATTTAGTTAGCCAAGATCTTTAAGGTCAAGATGATGAAATTATTGGAATTTAAACGTTCTGTAGTTCAGTCATGCACTGTTCTTGTCTCAACTTTGTGAATTTCATGCTCTTTGGTCTTTGCACAGACTACCTTGTCCTTTCATTCCAAATACCAGCTTATGGTATTTGCTTTTCAGAATAGAGTACTAAACAAATCAGAGTGGTCTTTAGAGCATCAAAGAAATTTCAAATGCTAGTAAATGTAGATGCCCTGGGCATTTTTTCAGTTTATAATATTTTCCCCTCCACTATTGTTGTGTGTAACCTCATTAAGGACTTTTTTGGTTGTGTGTTATTTGTTTTGTGTTGGTTTGGGTTTTTTGAGGGGGAAGTGGGTTTTGGTTTTTAATTGAAGAGCTTTGTTGTAATGTATTCTTTAAAACACAAGAAATGAAGGGAACAAATAGGTGATAACCTATATATATGTCCTGCATTCTTTCACATACATCTCATAAAACTTTGATTTGCAAAAATTGTTTTCCCCAAAGCAAAATTCCAGATAGTGTTAGCTAGCTTCTTGCACCAAGTGTGTTTGTCATCCTCTCCATGTTACATGGTCTTGCTTATTAAATAACAGTAGATATGTTGCTGTCAGTAATTCATAAACACAAGTGAGACTTGCATCTAAGATGCCCTGAGATACTTGTGTTGTTTACACCTGCTTTCTGGTTACTCACTCCAAGATTAGTGAGTTTCAATGTTCTTCTAACACATGATTTAAACAGTTCAAGAACTGTATACACTGTGCATTTTTAATGGGAATACTCTGTGAAATTTATGAATATTCATGATGTTTTTTAAAAGTTTGTTCATAGGTCAAATGTAGGAGGATGATATGGTTGAAATATGCAGTTAAAGAAATGAACATGACAGTAGGTTCAGAGATCTTTGTTCTGAAGTAAAAATGGCATGCAGTAGTTTCGATTTGGCTTTTAAATTGTTGTTTATCAGGTCCTTAAAATACCAGTTTAAGAGATATTCTGTCATATTCTGTAATAGAGCAAAAATCAAGAAATAAAATGGTAATGGATGATTTTTGGCTGTGTTTTTCTCAAAATACTTCACGAGTATGTAACCCTATTTGTTAAGGTGTGTTAGGAAGCTCTTGGTGACTCTGGTGTCCTCCAGGGCTGGGGTGTTTGTCTTGCCTTGCTGTTGGAGCCGAGCTGCCCATGCCCATCTTGTTTCCCTGTCCCCACCTGTGGCTCTGATTTAGAGAGTAGATTAAACAGACAGACTCTCCAGGCAGTGGCCCTGTAACTTCTCATACACAGATGTGTACTCTGGGCGCTCCAGTTCCTGATGCAGGCCTGCAAGCTTGGTGATCCATAGTTGCTTTTCCTGTTGCTGACACCCTGACCTGTCTTGTGTGTGCTTTGATGTCTTCAGCTGCTGGCACTTAGGGCTCACAGTCATGATGGCCAGTGGTCTCCACTGCAGTTGGTCTGGCACAGGGACTGTCACATGCTGCAGTTGGTGGCACTACAGATGTGTGAGTCCAATGACCTGTAATCCTGCTCCAGCTGCTGTCATTTGCTTTTACTTACTCTCCGCTCAAGGTATTGACATGCAGGCTGGTCCCCAGCTATTTGCAGTGGCATCTTGCAGCACTCACAGATGGGACAAGAGTGGAGTTGCACAGAAAGACAGGAGAGGATTTAATAAATGGGATAGACCACACTGACCAGGCACTGGGTCAGTCAGAAAAGTTCATTGACTGGCTCCTGGTTACATGTAACTGGCTCCTTTATCCTTTTTCGTCTCACTTTGCTCCCTGCTTCCATCCTATTCCTCATCACCCCTCCTTCCCTGTGTTTGACACCTTGAAGTGTTGCTTAATGAGTTGGTGTAGAGGCACAGACACTATCAGATGTCCATAATACCCATTCTGTCACCCCTTATCTGCTAAGAGGTCCAGACTGATGCTCTTCAGAGCTATGCCTGTGATTTCTCAGTGGCCTGTCAGTTAATGGCTGAAAAGTTTTGGTGATCTTTATGGTCTCTCTCAGTGCTTACTTACCATGTTTGTGTCTCAGTGTGGTCTTTCCCTGTGTGACTTTCCCTGTGTGCTGAAATGGTTCTTTACCTGAAAGCATCAGGGAACTGGGTGCTCTCAAATTCCACATGCCCTTATGCTCTCTTTTTAGCCCTGTCATTGAGGGTAGTGATGATGAGGTGATTCCAATTTGCTGCTAGAAGAGGAAATCAAACTAATGGAGGCATTAGACAGAAAATACTCTGGTTTTAGACAGGCACAGTATGGGTGGTAAATAATAGATGGATAAGGTTTAAAAGTAGATTTCATGATGAAAGACACATTTAAAGCTAAGCAAGGTTAAGGGGTGCCATCAGACAGTACCTTTTGTTTATTTGAGTAGTGAAGGCTGTCACTGTGTTGACAGTACCACAGATCTAAACTACTGGAAAATTACCTATTATCTATATCTCAAGTTTGATTTCTGCAGGATTTCTATTTTTACTTCTTCAAATGTGCAACAGGGAGTGAAGTTTGTTTAGAACCTTCTGTCACAGGGTGGTAGGCAATCTGTACTGTTGAGATGATTATTCAGAGAAAAGTTCTATTCCTTGAATAGAATGCAATTTTTAAAATTATTATATGTTGTAATGCTAGCTAAATATGCTACACTGAAATAATTCTTTTATAAGTTTTTCAGATTTCTTAAGATAAAAATAACTTGTCTCATGATTTTTTTTGTTTTCTTAGAGGAAATTGCTGTAAGCTCACTATGAATACTTAGACAAGTGAAATTTTTATACCCTTTCACCACTCCTATATTTTTTTTTGTTTGCAGAATTCAGTTGTGTCCCATTCTAGCTGGTCAGAAATAGATGTGCTGATTCTGGCTGGAACAATTGGCCACGTTTTGAGTTTGGGGGCAAGCAGTTTTATCGAAGAGGAACATCAAACCTGGTATTTTCTTATCAATACGCTTTGTTTGGTGCTTTGTCAGGAACTTTGTAGAAATACTTTTCTCCAAAAAGAATGTGACCCTCAATATAGTGCCAATGTGAAAGAAAATTTTAATAGTTTCGGGGAAACCTCTGAATGCAAGAATATAGACATTCCAGCAACAGATAGTTCAAAACTGGGCAAGGCCACCTCTTCATCTGAATTCATGATGGGATCAGAGAAGTGGATAAGCTTAGCAACTCCATGGATCATCCTTATTTGCTGTCGGCTGCTTCGATCCTTGAATCAGACAGGTGTCCAGTGGGCTCATCGTCCAGACTTTGGGCATTGGTTGACAAGGTGGGTATCTGATTTATTGTCACACTTTCAGTTTTATTTGAAAAGTATTGTATCGTTCCTTTGGTGAAATACATACGTATCTCTATACAGTCTGTGATTAGAACATGCTGCAAACATGCAAAGCAGACAAACAGTGAAGTAACATAAGGAATTTTTCACTGCTATTTCATGCAGTGGTAATTCCTTGTGTACTATCAGTAGTTTATAATCTTTGCCCTACACTATGACTTACCTAATTAATGTCAATTACTTATGATAGGCTTATCAGAAGCAAAAAATTATTTTTTCGTATGTAAGTCAACAGTGTCTGGTTTGAGAAATTAAAAATCACTTACTAGAATTAAACCCTTGAAATAAAGGCAGAAAGATTCTGCATAATTCCATACTGTATGAAGTCACAGGAGAAGATGCCACACATAGAATTTTTCTTTGTCTATCACAGGCTTTCTATGGGTGGGTGGAAAACTGAAGAAATTTTTTGAGTGTAGTATGATAAAGAAGAAGAGGAATTTTTTATAATTTGAAGTACACCAGAGAAGAGCTTCTGTTTTTTCTAATACCTTTTAGTATTTTGCAGAAATACAGTCACTATTCAGTGATAAAAAGTACATGATATTTTGAACTGTCTTCTGTAGTTCAGTTGGTGGATGGAGAAGTGATACTTTGTGCCTGACTAGTCAAGGTTTTGCAGTCAGTGGATGAAGACGCTGTGCTGAGTAAGATAAATAGATTTCTTACCAGTATCTTAACACACATGGATGAAATGTCATTCATCATTCATTAAAAATGACATGAGCAAATGTACTAATTTGAGGCTTGTTATTTATTGGCAGCATCACAGATGAAGTGCTTGTTGCTGTGACAGGCATGAGTGCTGAAAGATGTGAGTTAGGAGGGAATTTATGGCATTATAGCAGTTGTTCTGTACCAGAGCTTTCACCATGCATTTGTGCTCTAGAGAAGAGGTGAGGGTTTGAGGAAAAAATACTGTATTTCCTACATCAAGGCCACATGATAACTCTTCATTGTAAGCTAAAGCAGTGTGTGAGCAGGATGAGGCATGATTTGGTGTGACTGTGAGGATTTTTACAATTAATCTTGAGCTTCTGCCAAAGATCTATGTGCCAAAGCCATCCTGAGCCAGATGTTTTCTTCAGACTGTCAGCTGTTTTCTTGGCAATGTACTGGTGCCACAAATGCATGAAACAAGGACCTTACACTCTTGCAGCTGAAAAATTGTGGTTTTTTCAGATATATGCTTCTACTCATGTGATCCCCCAGGAATCTTTACTGACTCTTGCAAATGTTATCAGCCTTCTAAAAATTTTGTATGCGTGTTTGGACTTAAATTCCAAATATCCTGCTTCAGTTTAATATGCTTTGACATCTGATTTCATGGTGCTAGATATGCCCTATGGAGCAGCAAAATCTATTACAGCGTTTGGCTGTGGCATCTCAGGGAGATAGCACAGGTAGAGCTGAGTCTGCAGACAGAAAAAGTGCTTATAGGGAAATTCTAGGAAATCCTGTATGCCCAGCTGTAACACTGCTGGCTGTCAGGAGCTTCAAAGTGACCAGCTCAGGTAAACCCAAGACTTTTTGCACTTGTTCTGACTTACTCTGGGGTTTTTTGTTGTTGAGGAGGGAGTTGGGGGAAGGGAGTGGACTATTTTTGTGTTTCATTTTTGTTCCTATAAATCGGAATTGATTTGAATTCAAATACATTAATATCTTTCTCTGTACTGAGTAACTCATAACTGCACCCAGGGTTGAACACCGGGGGAAGCAATATCCTTTCTCAGTCTTCTGGTAATGTTTTTCATGATGCATCTCCAAATCCTGTTGCCTGTCTTTGCTGGAAAGGGACATTGTGTGCTGATTATCAAGTCAGCATCCATCTGAAAAGATGGTCAGCCCCTAGTCTGTCCTGATATATGTAGGTAATTGTTCCAAGGTGAAGGACTTGCCTCTTGCCCCTCTTGAACTTCATTAAGATCTCAGACGGGCCATTTCTCCAGCCTGCCGAGCAGCCTTTGAGTGTCAGCAGATCCACCTACTGTATTGGCCACTCCTCTCAGTTCTGTGTTGTGTGCAGACTGATCAAAGGGGTGCTCTGCCCCATTGCTCAGGTCATTAATGAAGACATTAAATAGTATTGGCCCCAGTGTAAACTCCTGAGGTTGACAGCTAGAGGCTGGCCTTCAGGTGGACTTTGTGCTTCTGATAGCAACCCTGTGAATCCAGCATTTGAGTAGTTTTCAGTCCATGTGACTGTCAAATTTTCCTAGCCTGTGCCACAACATGTTGTCTGTGGGGATGTTACGGGAGGTGGTGTTAAAAGCCTTGTTAAAGCACAGATAAACAACAATGCCTACTTTATGCTCTTCCAGTGAGCTTGTCATCTCATCTCAAAAGTCTGTCATCACAACCCTATTCAAGCTGTCTGCTTCCCCCTTCAGTAAGGCTGAAGTACAGCAGCTAGATAGCAAAAAAACAAAAACTTCAGAATTTATGGGTGAATTGCTCCCTATGTTCTATATCAGATTATGGCCTCACATTGGGTATATTTGCTTGAGTCTTGAAGCAAATAGAAGAGAAAAGGTTCTACAGCTATAGTCTTATAGTTCTACAGCTATTATCCTACTCTGATGTTTTGGCTATAATAGTATATTATAGGAGGTCTTGCCATACAAAGCAAGGTACTTGCTCTCTTACTCTTCCTCTCACTGGCCCTGTATCTTACCTGTTCCTGTGTCAGTATGGTGAACTAAATCCTTGAATAGATGTGTCTGGAAAAATAACTCAAGATAGCTTGAGAAACACTTTGCTTTCAGTTGGATCACATCGCACTCTGATTTACCATCAGGCTTCACAGGCAAGTGGGCCGACTAGTGACAGGAGTGCAGGAAGGGAAGGGAAGAGTGTGCAGGTCAGCACTGCTGTTGTTGAAATTACTGTGGAAACAGAAGGTGGCAGTATCTTTTGAAGTGCTGCAAACATAAACATTTTTTTCTTTCTGCCATTGTCAAGCATTCCTTACAAGAACTCACATGCCTTTCAAATCAGATTGAGAAAGAATCAATGATGCACAAACTCGTATTTTGGGGGCCTTAAAAAAGCTGTTCAACAGTCCAGAGTGCTATGGCAGGCCAGGAGGATATCTGATTAGGGCTGTCACAGTTCTGCCTTCTCCCTTTCATTGGTGTAACTATTTCTGCTGTGTGTAGGGAGCAAATGGAAGAGGAGAACCCTGGCAGCCCTGGCACAGGTTGGCTTGGGCTGCTGTGGAGCTATACCCCGACTTTAACAATGGAGTAGTTTTTAGCCTAACAGGAGAATATAATACACAGCACCATGCTGACATATAGTTCAGCTGCCTTTAAAAGATTAGCAGCATTTTAAATAGACAGTTTTTGGACTTGAGGGATGAGATGTAGTTGAGTTCTTGAGTCTGCCATGGTTCACTGGACGAGCTTCAGGAAGATCAGTCAATGATGCAACTAAATTTTTGCACATCCTGGGGTTTGTAAAGTGTCTGTGAATTCCTATTTGGCAAGCATGCTTGCATTTTCTTTTGTTGGAGGTTTTAATGTCTTTGTTTCTTCTTCTTCACAAGAGAACAAGGTGGTAGAGATTTCTCTTTCCCTGGTGTTTTGATCAAGATTGAGATGATGTTTTCCTTAACAGCATGAATGAGAAGTTGGTGATAAGCTGAGTTGCATTAAGCACTTTTTCCTCTTCCCAAAATGCATTGCTAGTCTACAAGGTTGATTGTTACTTTATTTTTAGTATGAGTTTAATTTGCATAGTTATGTCTTAATAACATGCTTTTTACTAGTGAGTATTTAGAACCTTATATCATGTTTATACTTGTTAGTTTGAGTTAAACCTACTCACACTTTTTCTAGCCAGCCTTCTATTTTGTCTCTAAAATAAACTAATGAACTGCTCTCTTTTTTTATTACCCTGTATTGACCTTTTAGACTTCTATGCTCATGCTCAGACTCAATATTTTGCTTATCTGGACAGTGTTTCACGGCCTCAGCATTTGAGACAGAGAGACTGTGAAGAGAAACATCAAGACTACATTTTCTCTCCTGCAGTATTCTAGATCTTAATCCTCTCACTTTTCTCCACTGGCTTGCAGAGGGCCGTGCATTTCTTGGGAGTCTTGTTAAGTTCTATGGACTACTTGATTGGGTCCTGCATGGAGGACTGGCAGGGCAATTTTTCTGCCCCATAACCTTTCCTTTGGGATTTTTCAAGCACAATGCTGAAACAGCTATTGGTCAAACCCCGGATCATCCATATACTAGGGAATAGGAAAGTAAACCCCTTTGAAGTATAATAATTTTTATTAAATTAGAGGTAAAACTGGGATTTCATAAGTGCAGGTAGATTTAATGCAGGTAACAGCCAAGGCTGGCTGTTAGATTCCTGAAGTTAGTGATCTTTTATCTTCGCATTTTCAATTGTGGAAGACAGAAGACAGATCCCTTGGCTCTTGCACTCTACATGATGTTCTTAAGATAAATCTAACAAAAAACAGTGGGTTTATGTCTTTTGGAGTACTGGGAATAGTTGCAGTAGTCATGGGTTGGCAATTCTTGGACTAAAGTGGGCTTTCTGAAACTGTACAGGTACTTACGGTAGGAGTTGCGGCAGATCTTTCCTTTACCCCTTTACATTTTGCAGTGCTAATTCATACGACTGAAAATTTAAATACATGACATTGGCAGCATGCTCAGTGAAATGCCCTTGGTTCTGGAATGGGTGTTACCTATCTGGGATGCAGAGGAAGAAACAAACTTTATGGGTAATAGTCTGTGTCAATTATGCAAATTTTTTGTCTTTATCTCTTGTATGTATTGACACAGTACAAGGTGCTGTAGTTGCATAAGCGAATTAATGAATTTGTGTATGTGTATTTTGAACTATGTAAGTATATTTCTGGTCATTCTAGGTAAGTAGTGTGTTCTGTGTCAACAAATCAAATACATGTGTAGTAATTTCAAAAGACAGAATAGTTCTAATCCCACAGTGCAAAAATAATTTCTGTTGTGCTATAAATGAAAAGCTGTGGTATAAACAAAACACACTGTTTCAGAATGTATGTAACAAAACCCTACTTTAAAAGCATTAGACCCTTTTCCATGTTGCAATATGCAACTCACTTTTTATATAATTTACAGAAAAACTAGCATATGGTGGAACACAATAATTATACTTTTAAATATGCATGCTTGAATGGAAAAACCATATTAATAAAACTGCTTTTCTAAAAATACTACAATATTTTACCATACCTCTTGGCAAGTTCATAACAGATATCAGTGCAGTGATTAATTTTGTGCTGCATGAATTAGTACAGTTTATTAAGTGATTAATACAGTACTCTAGCTAAGGCTCTATCAAATGTGTTTAGCACTAATGTCTGTTTTCAGAGTTTTTTGTTTGTTTGTTTGTTTTTTCCCAGCTCTGAACATAAACCTGAACTCTCCTTCTTGGCTGCGATCTCCCTGCTTATGATCTTCTTTCTGGTTCAAAGAAGATGCTCCCTGGTTTCAAAAATTGCTATGGCACTTGGACTCCTGGGAGTCTACAGTTACCGGGCAGCAATTGGAAATATCGTATTTCCATGGCAACATGGTGGCAAAGATATTTCAAAGTAAGTCAATCAACAGATACATAACTCTGTTTTTAGTGAGGTGTTACCACTCTGGGTATCAGGGGATGAGGTAGAGGGGACTAGGTTGGAATTACATTCTTATGAGTAGAACTCTGGTTTGTAGGTGAGCAATATGCAGTTTTTGTGGTGTGTGCTTAATTTTAAGCCCCAAGAATAGTCCTTTCGCTGTGACAGATCAGAAGTCAGTCAGATCAGAAATTATGTTTTTGCTACAAAGAAGCTCCAAATGCACCATCTCCTGTTGGATAGACTTGCCACATTTAGCAGAGCATATGCCAAGCTCACTTCTTAGTTTCAGAAGTGCTCAGACAGTAGTTCAGAGAGCTGCCTTTCCATACCTTGGATTTGTAGTTGAGTCTCTTGTAGTATATGGTCTTTCAATACGTAACCGTGTCCTTCTTGAGGTCTCACCTGTGCAGTATAGTGCATACTAAGGTTTTTTAGGCTGATTTTAAGTTTCTTAGAGAACTAGTCTGTAACTGTAAGAAGCTGTTAACTCTTTCACCAATGACTGCTTTTGGATTATACTTAAATGGCTTTAGTTTCTAGTTGTACTTTTCACTATTGTATTGTACCTGGCTCTGCAGCCCCAAGTTTTGCTAAATGTCAGAGAGCTACAGAAAACCTCTGGAGTCAGAGCAATCGATGAGAAGTAAGAAATTATGGAAGAGAAGTTGTTGAAACTGTTGTCTTCTCGATATAATAAACATTCTCTTGCACCCATTTGGAATTTTATATGGATACAAATGGCTTCTATTGGAACTTCCTAGTCAGGGGCCAGAGATTCACAAGATGTGCAGAGATGTAAAAAGACATGCAGAGTAAGATTTTACGACATACAGAAAATCAAGTTTGCTAATGTGGCATATTTCATCACAAATATTTGTAAGGATGTGTATCTGGATACATTTACATATGTTCGATCTCTTCAAATATTGAGGATAATTCTAGTTGTATACTAGCTGTTTAGTTAACATTGTGTGTTAGTTGTGCTGCCTGAGAAAGTAATGGTAATCTTTACTTGGTCTGCAGAATTTGGATCCAAGTTTGAAACATGCTTGGATTTTGAGTGTAATCTCTAGTTTTGCTTTGTGTTTGAGTAAAATCTTTAAAGAATAATACTGTCTTTGCAATAAGAATTAAAATACTGTGGTGTGGGACAAAACATTAAATATAGCAATTGACCCACAAATAAAATGTGATTAGAGAAATAAGTGGAGTACTTAAATACTGAAGTCAAACATTTACTTGAAACTTGTTCATTTTACTGATCTCAGTTATAACAAGATACAGGCTTTTTGTATTATTTCACTTTAAAATAAATAGCACATATGGTGATTTGCTTAAATTATGTTAGAGCTTTATATACACCCCAGCTGAATCTTCCCATGGCGCACTGTGACACATGGGGTACATCTGAGGAGAGGTTCTGCCTCCTTCCCATACCATGGTGCCTTTTATTTTGTGTAAAAACAAAACAGCAAACAACAAACCAAAACCATGTGTCTAATCCTGCCAGGCTGGGACATTATTGCTGTCCTAGTACCTGTTGGTACACAAAACAAGCAGGCATAGTGGTTCCAGCATGGTCCCTTGCAGCCACAACTCATGCTAACGTGGGCTTCTCAGGGGTAAAGTACAAGGCCTGATAGAGAGACATGGTTTGCCCAAGAACAGTAAGTCATCAAACATTATCTTCATGTCAAAAAAGATAGTAGACACAACTTAGTAGATTTCAGATGATAGGTGTTGACGCGGTAATGCTAACTTACCGTTATTAGATGCCTGATGGGATACATTTGGTAAAAGCCTAGATAAAATGCCACCAGGATTAAAACCAGGACCTTCTTTTAAATGTGTCTAGAGGTATCTTTAGTGTATTCATGGTCTGGAATAGCTCCAGATCCAGGGCCAAGGTTAAGGTGTAATGTCAGAAAAAGCTGTGGGCAACCAATGCGTTTTTCATGCATAATGCATTCTTCTGTAGTATGGGGAATCTTTGCTTTCAAATGCTCCCTCTCTGTACACTTTACTACAGGTTTTCTCTGAATGTGACAAATACTGGGAGGTGGATGAGGGAGGAGAGGCAAATTGTTCTCTGTTTTCTGTGGCTTACACTAAGATAGCCTCTAAGTTAAAAAATGCAAAAAAGTAATGTAGCCTTCTGTTTTCTTCAGAGTTATTTGTACAGTGAAAAGGAGGAGTATATGCTGTACTAATACAAACAAAATAATAGTAATGCATTTTCTGAGAAATATTGTTTTATTTGAATATATATCAGCTGGTTCATTTCACTTTTCACTTAACTTATCGAAGAGAAAAATATCCCAAACTAGTTCCTAAAGTTGTATAAATATATTTGATGTAATTATTACCACAAAATATTCAGTTACCAGTGACAAAAGTCGCTGAATCTCTGCATTAGCGAGAAACAGAGGAACTCTCTAAACTTTACTGGTTTTTACTTTTTCCAATGAGCTTTACAGGGTTTTTACAAAGGGCTTGCTATTTAAGGAAATAAAATAATAGTAAAGGCATTTTGTATAGGCCATTAGATATAAATTTGAACCTTTGAAAGCTAAACCACAGAACAGTGTATTGTATTCAGGTTTTGAGAAGACTATATCACAGTGTCATATGGTGGTTTTTCTTTTTTTTCTTCATTCTGTGAATGCAAAAAGAAAATTATATGTGTAAATGCTTGTGATTATTGTTTTTCCTCTTGCTTTTTCTTTCCTATATGTGAAAAAAGAGATTGAATTCGTTAAGAAGGAAGTTGACCTTCCAAAGACAAAAAAAAAATTTGAAGTTTTAATTTTAATTATTATTTATTTATAAAATTATTATATTGGTTATTTATAAAATTTATTTTTAGACATCTTGACTAGTGCTGTTTTTTTGTGGTCAGCTAGTTACACTGGTTAGATGAGTATATGCTTTTACTATTTTTAGAGTTCTGGTCTGATCCTCCATATATGACTAAGTTCTGATGACTCAAGAATCCTCACTTCTGAGTGGATTATATTAACTTCGTAGGAGGCCATGTTCATTTATTACTCATATATAAAGTGATTGGTAGTGAGAGTTTGACTGGTGGAGCTGCTCTCCACCATGCCTTAGACAAACTGACCTACCACCTACTTCACAATAAGTAATGGTCTCCCACCCTCTCACCACCAGGTGGAAGGTCCTTAGGGATGGAGGGGAATAGAAATGGTTTCCTGCTCCTGACCTGCCTCATCTTCTCAGGTGCCCTTACACAATAGAAAAGAGGCCCTGGAATCAGAGAAGCAGAGAAATGAGGGCCAGAGAAATGAGAATGTGGGTGAAGGTCCATCCAGGTTAAAGAGGTTGCCTAGGGCAGGGCAGCTTACCCTCTGAATCACCACCTCCCCAGTTAAGAATAAAAGAATGTTAGTAATCATTGTTGACTCCCTTCTGAGAGGAATGAAGGACCTGATATGCCAACTGCATAAAATCCATAGGAAGGTGTGTTGCCTCCCTGGGCCCTGGGTAAGGGACATCACCAAGAAACTTCCCAGCCTAGTACAGCCCACTGACAGCCACCCACTACTGGTTTGCCATGTGGGTAATGACAAACTTCTAACCAGGAGTCTTTGAACAATCAAGAGGGATCTCAGGGCCTTGGGACAAACTGGTCAAGGGATCTGAAGCACAAGTTGAGTTCTCTCCTGCTAGTTTCAGGGGCTGATGGGGCAAGAAGCAGGAAAATAATGCTGATGAACATCTGGCTTTGAAACTGCAGTTACCAGCAGAATTTTGAGTGTTTTGATCGTGCGTTAGTTTATATGACACCATCTGCTGGCAACAAATGAAGTTCCCCTGTCTCAAAGAGGAGATCATAGCTTAGGAGTTCACAGGGCTAGTTGAGAGAGCTTTAAACTAGACTTGAAGGTGGCTGGGGACTTAGCCTGGCTTGACAGAGATAAGATGTGGGAAGGGGAGGAGTATGGGACCCATACAAGTAGCAAAAGGAGTCTTAAGAGGGGATACCTCAAGAAAACACAATCAAACAAAGACATAGCCACAAGACAGGACTGTGGATTATCCCTTTGTACCTCCCACTAAGATATTGACACAAATCAAATACTTCTATATAGAAAATGCTTCTATATAGAACCTGTATCCCAATGCAGTATGGGGAACCAGAAAGAGGAACTAGAGAATCTGTGAGCAGTCACAGGGCTTTGATCTCACTGTGATTATGGAGATGTGGTGGGATAGCTCACGTGACTGGAATGTTGTCATGAACGACCACATGCTGCTTAGGAAAGACAGACCAGGAAGGCACAGCGACCGAGTTGCCATCTGTGTGAGGCAACATTTGAAATGTATCGAGCTCTACCTTGGGGTGGATGAGCAAGTGAAGAGTTTATGGATTAGGATAAAAGGGCAGACTAGTAAGGGTGACATTGTTGTGTGTGTTTGCTACAGTCTGCCTGATCAGGAGGAGGAAGTGGATAAGGCAGCTTGAAGCAGCCTCAAAGTCACAGGCTTTGGGTTTTGTGGGGGACATTAACCCTGACACCTGCTGGAGAAGCAACACAACAAAGCAGACAGTCCAGGAGGTTCCTGGAAAGCATTGATGACACCTGACACAGGTAGTGGAGAATCCCACAAGGAATGGTTTGCTGCTTGACCCTATATTAGCAAATAGGGAAAGCTTTGCTGGGGATGTGAAGGTTGGAGGCAGCCTTGGCTGTAGTGTCCATGCGCTTGTGGAGTTCAGTGTTGGGCAAAGAGGAAGCAGGGCAACAAGCAACCATGGACTTCAGGAGTTCTAACTTTAGCCTCTCTAAGAAGCTTCTTGGAAGTATCCCATGGGAATGAACAGGTCCTGCAGGGAAGAGGAGTCCAAGAGAGCTGGTTGATATTCAAGGATCACTTCCTCCAGGCTTAAAAGCAACATACCCTGATGAGAAGGAAAGAGGCTTGTGTGGATGAACAAGGAACTCATGTCACTGCTTAAGCACAAGCAGAAAACAGGAGATGAAAGCAGGGTCAGATCACTTGGAATGAATGTAGAGAGGTTGTCAGAGAAGGCAGAAACAAAACAAGGAAGTTAAAGGTCCATCTGCATTTACATCTGGCCAAGAATGTAAACGACAACAAGAAGGGCTTCTTCAAATACATGAATAACAAAAGGAAGGATAACATGAGTCCATTACTAAATGGAGGGTAATGGTAACAGGATGGTAACAGGACACAGAGAAGGCAGAGTTACCGAATGCCGCCTTTGTATCCGTCTTCACTGATGGGATCAGCCATCAGGAATCTGTGACCCAGGAGACCAGGGAGAAAAGAGAACTTTCCTTTGGTCTGGGAGGAGCAGATTAGGGAACACCTAGGCCAGTTTGACATCCATAAGTCCATGAGCCCTGATAGAATGCATCTCTGACTGCTGAGAGAGCTGGTGGACACCATAGTGATGCTGCTTATGATTAACTTTGAAAGATGATGGTGATCAGGAGGGATGCCTGAGGACTAGAAGAAAGCAAATGTTACCCCAGTCTGGGGAAGATGTGGAAGGAAGATGCAGGGAACTACTGGCCACCTCAAACAACCTCACCTCAATCCCAAGAAAGGTGATGAAGCACTTCATTCTGGAGGCCATCTCTACCCACATGGATAAAAAGAAGGTGATATGAGTAGTCAGCATGGATTCACTAAAGGTCAGTAATTCTTGACCAACCTGATAGCCTTCTGCAGTCAACTACTACCTGGATGGATCAGGGGAGAGCAATGGGTATTGTCTGTCTTGACTTCAGCAAGGATTTTGACATTGTCTCTCATGACAGCCTCATAGGCAAACTCAGGAAGTGTGAACTGGTTGAGAGGACAGTGAAGTGGATTGAGAACTGGCTGAACTCAGATCCCATAGTGTCATGATTAGTGGCACAAGGTCTAGTTAGAGACCTGTCAGTAGTGGTGTCCCCCAGGATTCTATACTGAGCCCAGTATTGTTTAATTTATTCATCAATGACTTGCATGAAGGGGCAGATGCCTCCTCAGCAACCCTGCTGATGACAAAAAGCTGGGAGGAGTGGCTTCAGAAGGACATAGACAGGCTGGAGAGTTGGGCAGAGAAGAACCTTCTGAAATTCAACCAAGGTAAATGCAGGGTCCTGCATCTGGATGGGGCATTGAACTACTGGAAAGCAGCTATGTGGAGAAAGACATGGGGGTCCTGGTATCGTGGATTGTATTAGGAAAAACATGGCCAGGAGGTCAAGGGAGATCATCCTGCTGGATCCTACTCGGCCCTCGTGTGGTATATCCAGTTCTGGGCTCTTTAGGACAAGAGAGTGATGGAGCTCCTGAAGCAGGTTCAGCATAGGGTGACAAGAATGATTAAGGGATTTGAGCATCTCTCTTACGAGGAAGGGCTGAGAAAACAGGGCCTGGTCAGCCTTGAGGACAGATGACTGAGAGGGGCCCTCATCAATGTGTGTAATTATCTGAAAAGAGAGTATGAAGAAAATGAAACCAGACTTCTTGGTGGTGCCAAGCCATATGACCAGGGGCAACATCAGAAAATGGAACAGAGGAAGTTCCACCTAAACATGAGGAAAATCTTCTTTCCTGTGAGTGACCAAGCACTGGAACAGGTTGTACAAAGGGATTGTGTAGTCTCCCTCACTGGAGATATTCAAGAACTGTCTGTACACAATCGTCTGCCATGTGCTCTGGGATGACCCTGCATGAGCATGGGGTTTGGACCAGATGAGACTCTCTGTAGTCGCTTTCAACCTGACCCATTCTGTGAGTCTGTGATACTGTGAAACCTAAGGATAATGTATATTAAATTACAGATAAGGTGTGTAGATTATGTGCATTTTTATTTTTTACAAGATAAAACCACAGATCTATAAGAATAGATTTTTTCATATGCCCATTTGATGAAGTCATTGGATTATTGCTATGGCCTAGCACACATTAATGTGATCTGTGACTTTTTTATCCAAAAACCATGAGAATGTCACTACATTTTGGTGGATATTTGCTTTCAGTTTCTTAGTTTTTCAGACCTTGCACTTCTAGAATAGCAGGTCACAGTTCTTAAGCTAACTGTTCCTTGTCCTTGTCAGCTTTTTGGGTGACATACTGTGTTTTCTTCAGAAGCTGCCTTTTGCTGGAAATCAGGAGGCAAATGAATTAATAGGTGGTTTGAAAATAGTGCAAATTCCAGTTACACTTAGTACTTAAAACATTCAATGTTTTTGTAGTGGAATTCCTTAGGAATTTGAAATGTCTGTACAGTTACAAGGAACAAGTGTGCTGGTATAAACCAGCACATATGTGTACCTGTGCAGTTGTGTCAGGTGAGAAAACATCTGAAGTGCGCAAAGATTTCAGACTGAAACAGGGGTCTTCAAATACTATCACTGACATTTTGATTCTCTAAAAAGAAATGTGTGTTTATGTAAATGAGTTGTGAAAAATCGCTGTGCAATTTAAAAGAAATAGAAATTTTGAAGTCAATTTCTGAAATAAAGTTTCCATATCACTCTAAGGAATATTTTTTTGGAATTTCATCATGCTGTATAAATGGCATATTTATATGTATATATTTATGCATCTAGACCTTGAATAGTATTAGCAAAAATTTATTTTTGGTTACGTTAATTGTTCCGTCTCTTTGTGGGCCAGTCACTGAAGAGACTCTGAGTCTCTTCCAATTCAGAATATTCTGTAAAATCTGTGAAATACAGTTGTATTTTTATATTTTAGATTAATTTAGTTTATTAGCACCAGCTTTTTTTTTTGCTGACGTTGATTTGGAGTTGTTTTCATTTAAGTATGAACCTTTCCTAGAGTTTATGTAATTGGGAAAGCTCTCTCCTGAAGTTGGCCAGTACCAGCCTTAGATTTTGACCTGTTTGGCAGAACTGGTTGGTCCTGACCTCTCTTGAAATAGGCATTAGTAAATAACTCATCTCTCTGTTTTAGCTATTTATTAATATTTTTGTTCAATTTTATTTTCTCTTTAGGGGGATTACTGAAGCACATTTTGTTTATGTCTTTGTTCTTGGCATAGTCTTCACTGGCACTAAAGATTTACTAAAGTCACAGGTTATTTCTGCAGACTCCAGCATGAAGAGCACAGGATTATGGGAAGTATACAGTGGATTGGTTCTGCTAGCAGCCCTTCTATTTAGACCTCACAATTTATTGGTCTTGGTGTTTTGCCTGCTGATTCAGACAATGATGACAAAATATATTTGGAGACCTCTGAAATTTGATGCAGCACAGATTACTATCATGCACTACTGGTTTGGCCAAGCTTTCTTCTATTTTCAGGTAAGATGAATACTGTCCCTGCTGCAGAGGTGGAAGGGGGAATAGTTTTTAAAGAAATATTGTCCATAAAATGCTAGCTAAATATTAGAGAGGAAGAGTTTACTGAGTTCTCAGATGAGTTTAGTTTCTAATTGTTTTATTAATGTTTTGTTTGTAGAAACCTTGGTGTCTTATCCTCAAAACAGATTTCCAGAAAAGTTACAAGGATCAGATACCCATACCAGCATGATTTTGATCTGTTGATGGGCCTTATAAGTACTGTTCACATGATAATGAATTTAAAAATGTCATCTGAATTGATTATACCAATAAAAAGCAGATTTTTTTTTCACTGATTCTTGAGGCTTACAAGCCTTTGGTTGCATCACAATAGATCTATATACAGTTTAAGACTGAAGGAAAGCTCCGAGGCATGTAGTAGCTTTTGTATCAGCACTGATTTTCTTTCTTATTGTATCAAATTATATCTTCTTTCCTGAGAAGCCTTACTGTTTCAGTAATATAGTTCTCTGCATTGAAAATAAGGGTGGAATTCCACAAATACCTTTGAAGGAAAGGATCTTTAGCATGGAAGAGGATCTTTCTACGTCTAATAATGTTGGAAACAGTGTAGCAGCATCTAAATTAATATTGATAAGTTGAGAGTCAGGTTGTTTCTGTTTAAGAGGAGAGGTTGAGGATTTGTTACAAAATTCGGTGGTGAGTCCTGTGTTGTCTTGGCTTCTGAGGCTTGGCTGGGGATGTTAAAACTTTGATAGAGCTTTGGGTACTTCCTACTTTGTAACTACAGACTGAGGGTTGGCTGGAGTGTTCTGAGCGTATGTGTCTGGATAGGAACCTGCTGATGCAGGTAAGATCATCATGATTCTTCTCTTCTACCCAGTTTTCCTGCTCAAAGCATGTAACATTTCTTGGTTGAATGGCTTTTCATGCTTTGAATGTTACTGTTCAGGCAGTTAGCTTTGATTAAGGCCTTCTGAGAGCAGCTCTTAGTGCAGTTTGCAGGAGGCCGAAGAGACGGCCCTCAATACGGAGGTACCAACTGAAAACACCTGCCAGAAATTTAATGGTGGATAGGCTGGCAAGAAAATCCTAGTTATTGGAAAATGGCCAATAAAAAGTGGTTTGAATCTTTTTGTAAAGCAATCAATTTCAATGAGTTCTTGCTATGCTTGGCTGAGAATTTAACAAAACCATGAAATTACAGAAGAGTTGAGGCTGGAATATGCCTCTGGAGATGATTCAATTCACGCTTCCCCCACCTAAGAGCAGGTCAAATAGATAAGGTTGGCCTGGACTGTGTCCACTCCTGATCCCAGTGCTTGACCACCCTACCTAGTAAAAAGCTTTTTTTAATGTTTAAACAAAATGTCTTGTATTTCAGTTTGTGTGTATTGCTTTTTGTCCTTCTGCTAATCATTCCTGAGTGACTGAGAATGTCAGAGTCTGACTACATTTTTTGAACTACCCCCTTATCAGTATTAATACACATTGTTACTGAGCCTTCTTCTTTTGAGACTAAACAGACCCAGCTCTTTCAGATAGTTGTTTGTAGGACAGATGCTTTGTTTCTATTATCATTTTTGTATTGTGCTTCAGTGGACTTTCTCCAGTACACCCGTGGCTGTCCTGTGGTGACAACCCCAGAACTGAACCCAGGCACTCTACTGTGATCTGGGTTAATAGAAGGAATGGAGTATCTCCCTCAACCAACTAGCGAGGCTCTCCTAGTTCCAGGTGCTATTGGTCTTTGCACAGAAGGCAAATGACTGGCTGATTTCTTCCAAGCTGCTTTCCATACACTTAGTTCCCAGTGTGGAAATGCATTGTTTCATTCCTCCCCAGGTGCTGGATTTGATACTTCCTTTTGCTGAACTTTGTGAGTTTCTTTTGAGTCCATTTCTCTAGTGTGTTGAGGTGCCTCTGAGTGGCAGCACACCCATCTAACGTATCAACCACTCCTCCCAGTTCTGTGTTGTGTGTCAATACTTGTGGTTCATTTGCTACAGTTACCGTGCTCCTAAAATCTACAAAATGTGAAAATCAAAATCAAAAACCCCTTTGGCAACACTAGTGATTGGCCTCCAGGTAGACTTCATGCTGCCGATGGCAACCCTGTGGGCTCAGCATTTGAGCAGTTTTCATTCCACTTGACTTTCTACTTTCTTAGCCTGGACTGCATCAATTTGCCCATGGCGATGTGATGAGAGATGGTCTTAAAAGCTATTGTGAGATGAAAGTGCATTAGATACATGTAGCCCATGTATCTGTAGTCAGTGTGGTGTGATGAAATAGAAAATAAGTAAAATAAGGACTTCTTGAAGTAATAGTTTGGTTGTGAAAGTCTAATAATGATTTGCACCTTCAGCTGTCCTTACAATTGTCGTTTTTGGGTTTTAGAAGGCTGAAAGAAGTGCTTTCCATTTTCCTTGGCTACAGATTGTGTTGTTGGGTGTCTTGCAGTTTCAGAGCATTTGCCCAGGCCCCATCACTCTGCTGGCATTTTTGACATTTCTTCTAGAAGTGTTTCCTTTGGAAATAATAAATTCCAGTGTGATACAGATTTCAGCAAACTAAAGGATATTTTAAAAGTTATCTCTGACAAAGAAATTTCTTGCACACAGACTGCTGCTGAATCACAGCATCCAAACCTCTGAAATGAAAAATGTTCCATTGCTTTGTTGTGAACCAGATTTCTAAGTCAGTCTTTGTGCATCTTCTGTCACTGTAAGACCTAGGGAATGACCTGGGTGATAGTTACTTACCAAAACTTCTCGTAGAAAGAGACCAAAGCTTTTTTGCCCCCATGTTGTTTTCCATGCTGGTTTGTATGAAAGAGAGCAGGCCCAGATAATAAGCTGCCTTTTTGTGTCCCATCACATGCCTGTAAACTCCAGCTTTGAAGAGACATGTCACATCATTGTCAGAAGTGAAACCTGTGACTGGAGTGCCCTGTTGGATGGTTACAGGCTCTTCAGGAGGGATGGACAGCGCAGAAGAGGTGAAAGGACAGCACTGTATAATAGAAGGGTTAGAATGTGTAGAGCTCACAGTTGGGAATAGCACAATTGAGACCTCTGGGTAAGAGTCAAAGGGCAAACAAATAATGAGGATGTCATCATGGGAGGATACTGCTGCTGCTGCTGAATTCCTTTGAGGAACTAAGGGACACTTCCAAATCAACTGCGCTTGTCTGTATGGGGGACTTCAACTTGCCAGAAATTAACTGGGAGGATCACACAGCTGGTACAACCTGGGCCAGAAGAATCCTAAAATCCTGGATGGCAACTCTGTGGAACAAGTCCTAAAGGAGCTGACTGTGAAAGATGGTCTCCTCGATCTGCTTCTTGTCAACAGAGAGGATCTTGTGAGTGAAGTAGAGATAGGCAGCCTCTTGGCCACAGTGACCACAGAGTCACTGAGATTAAAATTCCTGCTGACAGGAGGAAATGTGCCAGCAAAACCTCAACTCTGTGCATGATGAGAGCAAAATTCAGGCTGTTCAAGGAATTAGTAAGGTCCCCTGAGAAAATGTTTTTGCGTGTGCTGGGGTCCATCAATGCTGGTCATTTTTAAACATCACTTTCTAAGGGCACAGGAGCAGGAAATTCCCAAATGTCAGAAGTCAAGCAGGTGAGGCAGAAGGCCAGCTTGGTTGGGCAGGGATCTTTTAGAGATAATGCAAAAAAGAAAGGTGTATGCCCAGTGAAAGCAAGGTCAAGTGACATGGGGAAGAATTCAGAGATGCTGCTTGCTGCTGTGGGGTGAAAATTCATGCTACCAAAGCTCAAATGAAGTTGAATATGGCCAAAAATAATATGGGGAGATTAAAAAGAGTTTTTTCAAATATATTAATGGCTGGAGAACATTGTCCTGATGTGCAAAAAGGGCAAGAAGCAGGACTTTAGAAACTACAGGCCTTTCAGTCTCACTTCAGTCCTGGTGAAATTTGTGGAGAAGATTATTCTGGGAGACACTGAAAAACACTTGAAATCTACACAGTTGTGGATCAGAGCCAGCACAGCTTCATGAGAGCTTATCAAACCTCATTTCTTTCTATGAAAATGTAACCCATCTAGCTAATCAAGGGAAGCCAGTTGATGTAATCTTTTTGGATTTCAGTAAAGGTTTCAGTACTGTCTCTCGCAGGATCCTTCTGGATGCAGCTGGATAAACACATCGTGTGGTGGGTGAGCAATTGGCTCACAGGTTGAGCACAGAGGGTGATAATGAATGGAGTAACATCAAAGTGGTTACCTGACGTTAGTGGGGTTCCACAGGGCTTCATCTTGGGCCCTGTGCTCTTCAACATCTTCATTGACAACTTGGACGCAGTACTGGAAGGGACACTAAGCAAGTCTGCAGATCACATAAAACTCGGAGGATCTGTTGACTCCCTTGAAGGCAGGGAGGCCCTGTAGAGAGACGTCAACAAATTAGAGGACTGGGCAGTCACCAACCATGCGAAGCTCAACAAGGGCAAATGCCAGTTTCTGCACCTGGAATAGGGCAACCCTGGATGTACAGAGAGACTGGGAAATGAGATGCTGAAAAGCAATGCTGTGGAAAGAGACCTGAAGGTCCTGGTCGATGGCAGGTTCAGTCTGAGTCAGCAGTGCCCTGGCAGCCAGGAGGGGGTCTTGGAAGGCATCAGGCACAGCATCACCAGCCAGTCGAGGGAGGTGGTTGTCTCATTCTGCTCTGCACTGGAGTGGTCTCACCTTGAATAGTGTGGAGTTTTGGGCATTGCAATATATGTTTACTAAGCTATTAAAGAATGTTCAAAGGAGGGCAATGAGGACGGTGAAGGGCCTTGAGGGGAAGCCGTATGAGGAGCAGCTGAGGTCACTTAGTTTTTCAACCTGGAGGACACTGAGGGGAGGCCTCATTGCAGTTACAACTTCCTTGTGAGAGGAAGAGGAGGAGCAAGTACTGATCTCTTCTTTATGGTGACCAGTGACAGGATCCAAGAGAATGTCCTGAAGTTTTGTGAGGGGAGGTTTAGTTGGGTATTAGAAAAGGGTTCTTCACCCAGAGAGTGTTTGGGCACTGGAACAGACTCCCTATGGAAGTGGTCACAGCGCAAAGCCTGACAGAGCTCAAGAAGCATTTCGATGATGCTCTCAGGCACATGATGTGAGGCTTACGGTTCATCCTGGGCAGGGCCAGGAGCTGGACTCAGTGATCCTTGTGGGACCCTTCCAACTCAGAATAGCCTGTGATTCTGTGATTTAGCAACAGCTTAGAAAAACTTCTGGCAAATTCTTAACGCTCTTTAGCATAGGACTTTCTAAAATCTGTCAATTTCAAAAGAACATGCCAACAGTCTTTTATAAAAAAGTATTTTTCGTGTCTGTCTACTGGGAAAACTAAGATGTGTGCCTATTCGTCATGCTTAAGACTGGTTTAAATGGCAAATGAATTGTAGTAGAACAGAAAGATAGTTTTGCTTGGGTCCTACTTCTCTGTTTTCTCTATTTCTCTTTTTTTCCGTTTTCAAAACATCTTGGAGATGTTAGATAGAGAAATCAATTCTGATAGGGAAAAAGTGCTTTTAAAAGTCTAGACAGATAGTATTTTCTTTTATATACATCCCATTTCTTAGAGAACAAATTTTCAGTTCTCTTTTAAAAATGTTTTAAGTACATTTACATTAGATGCGCTTTTTAGGATGGAGATTAAGAGTTTGACCAAAATACCAGTCTTTGGATGTTAACTTTATTCTTTTATTCTCTGACAAAAAAAATGTTCTGAAGATATGAAAAGAAACAAATGGAGTCATTCAAAGCTAAGAGGGGCTTTTTTTTTTCTGTTCACAATTGTTATCTGATGTACAAAGTCTTAGCATAGAAAAGCAGAATAGTCGAGCTGGTAGTTCATAAAATTGCAGAGGCTACAAATGCCCCTCAAAATGTAACTAATGCACTCTCTTCATTTGGTAAATTTCTCTCAATGTATTCCCAGAATAACTTTTCCAGTCTGGGACTGTAGGTTCAAAAATAGAAGAAACTTCCTGCAGAAATTATGTTTAATTTCATGCCCTTTTTATGCTGTCTTGCTCAGTATGCAGCCTTCTGATCTGCACTACCAAGTAAAATAGTTAAAAAGCTGACAACCTTAAAAAACACACTGCTTCATTAATTTTTTAATTTCTTTTTTTAATTTATACCCATTTAAGTTTCTCATTTCTATGAGTCAGCATGACTTGTTGCAAGAGAAAAATGGCCCAGTTTGTGTAGCTTGAAGTCAGGATTGAAATTTCTTACTGTTTTATTAGTGATGCACAATTAATTGACAATGATATATTGATAATTGACTGTCAGTCACTGAATTATAAATGCAGGATACATACCAGATATACAGCAGGTGAACATTTACCGATTTCTATGCTATTTTCTGTACCTCTTTTGGAAAAAAAATCTATCCCCTGCACCGGGAATCCCCTCTCCCAAACACGTAGGGTTAACCTCCTAGTCAGGTGTGTTACAGTCTCTTGTCATGGCAATTAGGTTTTCCTGTTTACTCACATCTCTTGTGACAAATGCAGGCATTCAAGCTTTAAGTCTTTTTGTATGTCTGGAGGGTACCATAGACAAGTGACCTCAGGTGAAAGCCATAAGTGATTTTGCGAGGTTATGTACATTTTCTAACTTTTCCTTAACTGGGTGATGAAAGGTGGAACTCTGAAAGTGCTCATGGTTTAGTAACAGATTTTAATTGTTTGAATAAAACATTTTCCTTTACTTTCTGGGAAAACCAGGAAGATCTTTGCTTGGTAATGGCTTGCAGATCCCGTTCCTTACTTCTGTGCCTTCCAGTGGCATGACATGGTTTTTACTGAGTGAAGTGTAGGCGTCCCAGGTTTAGCAACTACCTGTCCTGCCCATGACCATGAACACTGAGGTCTTACACTTTCACTGACTTAGGCAAGGGTCTTTCAGACAGGGCATTACATAAACATTAGGGAAGTACAACTGGGCTGTTGCTGCTGGAGAAGTCCATGAAATTCTCATCTTCTGTATTGACTTCTGTTCAGCCTGCCTTGGTAACAGTGAGTGACTTGTTTACTGTCTCAGGAGAGAGTTATCTATTCTAGATTCTAGGATATGAAGGAAGCACAAATGTATTACTGGGGATTGTGCACTGTGGGCATGGATTTAAATGTGTTCCCTGAGTTTGTTTCCTCAGGTTTTGTGGTTACTAGAGCTATCTCTATTAAACTGACTGGGTTTAGAGTGGTTGGTGCTGGGGTTTAATTTCCAGACAGGCATAAAAATCTAATGTGGCATATAAAAATGATAGCAGGTTTATAGTACAAATACAAAAATTGAAAATTTGTTGTTGGTGTAGATCAGATTGGATACTGAATTTAAACTGTGTTAGCTAAATGAGGCTGGACAAGAGAAATATGAACTAAATATGAAACACTTCCATTGGAAGTAGGAGATATATTTTTTAGAGAACTGCTTTTTGCACATGTCATAGTGTGATTATGAAGTGAATGAGACTTCTTGCCTGTGTTGCTGAGCCTTATTAAATCTTGGTAGACAAGAGGGTATGTAATGACAAAAGCAGTAACTCTGTCTGGCTGAGTGTGGAATATAAGTGCTGGCCTTTTGAATATGATGCTGAGTAAAAATAGCTTTGTTCAGGATAGCTTATTTAATGAAAGAGGCAGTGTTCTTGCAAAAAAGTACTGTAGGGTCCTTCAACACTTTATGGAAGTAGAGCAGTGAAAATCCTAAGTTTACAGAGTAAACAAGGTTCATAGGAATGGGTACTATTTTTTATCAATCCTCAGGCTTGGAGGTTTTTAGAGATTGTCTGGATAAAGTCCTGTGTTATTTATGTAGAACTGAGTGAAACCACTTTGTTTTATAATCTTGTTTTAGTAGGTAAGATCTTTGCTTTATTTGTAATTTTTAGCAAATTGATGAAGAGAAGTTAAAAATATTCCAGTATTGTCAAAAATATATGAAATTAATACATTTTGTCAGAATGCTACTTATTTGTCAAGACAGAATTGCAAACTCAAGGACTCCTTGATGAATTTTTCAATGAGCTTGAATGGTTTGATTGTTTTCTCCTAAGCTCTTGAGTTGTCCACATCTCATAACTCATCAGTAACTTCCCAAAAGTATACTGCATCTTTAGCATTGCCACATACCCTTCAAATGCAGTGAGAAGAGAAGTAAATGACTTGGTTGTTTCTCTTCACTAAAGCAGCTCCTAAAAAATCTGTTTTGCAGTAAATTTCTAAAAATTGCAGTATTTCTAAAAATGTTTTCATTACCTTGGATGAAAGCTTGTAAATGAACAAAAATTCCCTGTATTTATTTATTAATCTTATGTGGTTTTGTTCCCTTTCTTAGTGCAGTATATCTGCAGAACAGAAGAAAGAAAATATAATCTCAAAACCTTTAAAGTTTGTTTATTTATACTTTCTGGGGCTTTTTATCACTGGAGGAAATCAGAATACGTTTCTACCTTTTTAGAATCCCTTAGGTCTAATTCATCTTGCCTCTAGGTAAAGAGACGGACTGAGTGATATTTTAAAATGGCTTGTAGCATTCTCTTGTTACGATTTCAAAGCATTGTAGGATGATTTACATTGGAGAGGACTTCAGAAGGCCCACAAGTTTCACCCCATTTTCAGAGCAGCATCAGCTGTGAGGTCAAACCAGATTGCTCAGGATCTTTAAACCTCCAAGGTCTGTGTAGAGACAGCAGAACTTTTTTCATCGTAAATTATTTGCTACAAGTAATTAAAATAAATTCCTCAATATAGAATTCCAGTGACCAGGAAGGCATACAAGTGCCAGTACGTGAAGAGCACAGTGGAAGTCTGGTAAACGTCTGCTGTGTTAAAGCAGTCATATCTTGCGCTTCTGTACTTCTCAGTTCAGAGGAAGTAATTGAGATACTCAATTAATGCCTCATCTTTGGTAAATGGTGTAGTATCTGAAAAATTTTCAGTAAAGTCATTGCAGCTTTGAAAAGGTTGTTTTCATTTCTGTCTATGGAGGGATCCTTCTCTGCTACTGTAGCAAATATTCTGGGTAGTTTCTCTAGCCAGTGTCCTTATATATGTGCTTCATTGATTTTGATCATGAGGGATTATGGAATGCTTTTATGCAATAATGCATTATCTCCTTCTGTTCTTTGCCCTTTGCAAAATAAACTATTGCATTGTTTGAAATAATTCAGTGATATGTTAAAAGGAGACACTTTGAATTGTCAATTATTTATGTATTGTGTAGAGTATTAGAATTTATAAACTATGACAATTTGGTTTAAACATATGAAGCAGTCTTGGAGAAACATGTCCAGTCTGAAGGAAAAGTGCTTCTTACTGCTCCGCAGGGCTCTTCCAGTAGTAGCTGTGGCACCATCCATCAGTCTCACAAGATTTAAGAGTGGGGTGTTTTGACACCTAACAGTGTGGTTGGAGTTAAAAGTGTATGAATCCAAATGTGTGCATCCTTGATCTCATTGTTCTTCTGCTACATCACTTCAAACAAATTTAGAGACAGACCAAGTGAGTCTGGTGCAGGGGAAACAAGGAGCTGAGGAGAAGGGCGAGAGCACAGTTCCTTCCTAGTTCCTTCCTTTGCCCTCACTAGCTTCCAGAGGCGAGTACATCATTTTGCCCTGTTCCACAGGACCAGTGATATGCACTGCAGTGCTGTGTTTATTCCTGCCCCTTCTCATAATGAAGTGGGATGGGGGGTTGGCCCAGGGGGCCGAGAATCAACCATGTGCAGGTGGAGTGAACAGTGTTAAGAGGCATTTCAGCTCTTCATGACATGAACAGGATCTCCTGATGTCTCAGCTTTTCTACTCTGCACACATCATGCAGAGAAGGAGGGGAGTAAAAAATAAGTAGGTTGGGGTGGGGAAAAGACCTGTCCTTGTGGACAAGGATGGGAGGAAAAGATAGCAGGTTTCCTCTCTACCTGTCCCTGTCAAACTTGTTTGTAGAGGAGCAGCAACATGTCCTATTCTCAAAGTGCTACAGTTGACCTCTCTGCTCTTGCCATGACCTCTGGCTGTAGTCCTTAAACCTGAAGAGTACCATTAATTTACATCTTTCTTTTCCAGTCTCATCTTAAAGGTTCTAGGGCACAGATAGGCTTTTTCTTTAGCTGCTCATTATTAGTTAATCTTTCCTCTGTTCCTGCCCTTGCTGAACATTACACTAATTGCGTAACAATAATTTATTACACCTGTGCAGCATAATGGTAAGTTACTACAGTGGTGCATGTTGAATGTCAAAATGAGGAAGACTGAGGGTCATAATTCAAGACTTTTCTACTGTATGATATCTTTGTAAAATTCATATTTTACTGCCCTCTTTACAACTTTAAACTCCCCTTACATTGTGAGGATATCTACATGGTAGCATCCATGGGACAGTTACTACTTTGTATGAGCTCTGAATGGTTCTGTCAGCATGGATGGCTTTTTTGTCTTAGTGTTTAGAGCTGTTTCAGAACAGGTGTTTTTTGCTGTCACTGGTGCCTAGTTACTTATGTATCTGAAAAAGCTACCTAATTTTTGTGCTTCCCTGTATTCTCTGGGCTTTATGACAGATATGTATTTAATGGTATCACTTCCTTGCTGGATTAACTTGCAGTTCAAGAAGACTGCAGTCACTATGGTGAGTGCAGGTCAGGTTTGAGGGAAATGTGGAACCATCACTCCTCATATGCTCTGCTGGAAGTGAGTCTAAGGGTATTAGTGATTACAGCCCTTACATTAGGGTTGTTCTGGGATTCTCTAGGTGGAAAAAGAGACTTTGATAGCTGTTAGAATATCAGTGCTGTACAAACCTATCAGTTTCTCCAGGTACAGTAAGAATATCTCAGAGCTTTCTCACTGGTCTGATGAAACTTACCTGTGACCTGCTAAGGTAAGAAGTATTCTGCTTAATCACAGGATGTATTTGCTACTTTAGGTATTTGAATAAAGTTAAATATTTGAAGATTTTCAGTTGAAAACACTTCCTTAAATTTTTTATTATTTATTGTTATTTAGTGATTTTGGTCATTGGAAGAGAAAGGTACATAAAGTATACAAGTCTTAGACAGCTCTTGATACTTTAATTGCTGTATGTTCCTTTTGTTTTTTTGCTTACTAGGTTTTGAAAGCCTTTTATTGATGGTTCAGGCTATCTAGGCTGACTTTTGGTCTATCTCAATGAAATCTTTTGCGGTACAGAGACGTGGGAAGCAGAAACCTTTCTAAATTTGCCTGTCTTAATCTGTTTACATGCAGGTGCTGGTGCCATGGGGCAGGCAAATGGGCGATGTGGCATTCTGTTACAGCTCTAATTAGATTCCTATTGTCTCTAAGGGCAAGAAATATTTATTTCCTGATGTAATTTTAGGCAGCAGGTCTACAATATTGTGTTTGAAGCATGTGTGATGAAAAATGCCTTTTTTTCATTAGATCAGCTAGTGTAGCTCTTTTCTTTATTTTTGAAATATCATTTATTAAACAGTAGCTGGGTTAATTTACAGGTTATGCAAAATAGATGCTGTTTATGCCTTCATTAGCCTGTAAATCCTAAATAAAAGCATTTGTTTGGTAAGCTATTTTATTGAAATTCAGATGTAAAGAATATGTCTGTAGTGTAAAGTGGGTTAAAGAGTAAATCTTTAACTGATGCAATAATTAATATTCATTCCAATGTATTCTAAATGTGTCTTTGGAGATATTTGAATATTTACTCTTTTTTCCCTTTTTTAGGGAAATTCAAATGGCATTGCTACTGTAGATGTGTCAGCAGGTTTTGTGGGACTGGAAAGCTATGTGGAGATACCTGCTATCTTCCTTACGGCATTTGCAACATATGCAGGACCTTTTCTTTGGGCCATTCATCTGCTGTGCTACTTAAGTTCTGAAGTCAGCAGGTAATCATGTTTTCAACTAAAGTAGTGCTCCTCTGTGTACTGAAGATATAAATACCATCCATAAAGTGTATACTTTTTCAGAGATATAGAATAGTTTTTGTTCACATAATTTTTTTCTTTGAAAGTTAGTTTTCTATTAACAAAATACATGTTCTTTTTTGGGTATGATTGTGTGTCAACTAACTCTTTCAGTTTCATTTTATCTGCAGAAGTTTTGCACTGGGAATATACATGTATGTTTTACTAATTTTTTTCTCATAGTGCATTCTCAGTTTGCTGTGCTAAATTACTTTAAATTTTATTGCATTTTGTTGTGACAGCATGTTCTGCCTAAAAACATTCTTTTTGGAACCTATTAAGTCAGAGACCTGAAAAAGACTTTTTAAAGTAATAGAATAGAATTCTAGCTTAACTAATGTGATGTTCTTTGAATGTCTGTCCTTTGACATAGTGACATGCAACACTTTATAAACAAAACATACTTATTTTATTGTATGTAACTGGTTATGGCAGTCATTTGTAGCTAAAATATTTGTATTCTGGGTATCCTGTGTGTGGATTAGTTGAAACAAAATTAATTAATGCATTGAAATATGAAGAAGACAGTTGAAAAATGCCAAAGTTACTTAAGAGTGTTCATATAAAACCCAGTTGGACTCTCTAAAATTATTTTTAGCTCATCATTGAGGATATTCAGAGTGATGCTGTATGTTAAAATAGAGAGAGGAGTTGTGAGTTCTGTATCATATCAGTGCCCAAATGCAAAAAGTTGATGTATTTTCACAGAAATAACATTTAGCAGTGACTAAATTCCTACCATCTCGGACTCTTTTCTCAGTTATCTATGGAATTGAAATACACATTTTTTCTTTAATGATGAAAATGTTGCAGTGGGCTTGGCAGGTAGGATTTTAGACAGTATTTAGTTTATCACAGCTTTTTGCTTTATGCATTGTCATCCTCTGTAAACCTCTTACTGCCTTTTACCTACAGAGTATCATCCAGTCTCATTGTGTCAGTATTTTTTGTTTTTTGGCTTTTCTCTTCTGCTTGTTTTGGGCTATTCCTAAAGGGGTAAAGAGATAGGACCCCATCTGACCAAGCTGCATTGACTAGTGGAGGGTTTTGAGCCAGCAGGGACCTGGTCTAACAAACTAAATCCCCGCACAGACACTGTGTCCACTGTACTGTATTAATAGGAACCTTTAATAGGTATTCACAGTGATTAACCTTTATTGTCTTATTTGCCTGTGTGCTATATTGCTGTCTAAAGATGTCTAGCACTCTCTACTTGGTTCCTGTGGAATTATGCAGCCCAGTGCTGGACCAATGCATTGCTCTAGTGATGCACTCCTTTAGTGTAGATGACACTCACTGTAGAACACTGCCTCTTAGTGGGAGGCCAGCCAGCCTGAAGTCATCTTGGGTCTTACATAGATTGGTAGGGTTTAAGTACTGGTGTTCTTATATAACACTTCCAAAAGCCAGTCTTTTCTCTGTTCTTTCTGGTATTTTTTTGTTTCAGGAGGAGTAGATGTGGAATACTCTAATTATTGGTGCCCTGATTTGTATAACCTAAGAGATCCTTTTCTTAAATTTTCCTTACTACCTGGTGACTTGACACCAGACTGAGTTTTAACTCTGTTTGTAATGCTTCTCAGTTTAGCTGTAATTACTTCATCAATACATTTTCCTAGTATCCAAGCTCTTCAATTTTCTCCATTCTTTCAAGTGCTTTCTAAGAGTGATCATGTACGTAGTAAAAGTGCTGCCACTTGTCTTCTAGGAAATATGTGACCCATGTACCTGCTTACATTCTACTAATGTCCCGTTTTTCTCAGTTTCTTTATATCACTGTCATGCTTTGTTTAAAATAGTACTATATGGTTGCCATGTTCCTGTCATGTTGGGGGCTTTTTTTGGCAGTCCCACTCTCCATTCTTCATTATTACACTGTAGGTGCTTTGGAATTTTTTGCTTGATCTTGGAAGACTCCGAGCGAGGGAGAAAGAGTAAGAGTTCTCATAATTTAAAGAGCTGCATTTTTAATGTAGTTCAAAACCTAGGCTGCAGACTGTGATGAACACTAACATACAGTGAAGAGAAAATGACACCATATAGCATGTTTTTCAAAAACTCTTCTAGCAAAATAATGAAAAACTTTCTGTAATAAAATCTTTGAGTATCTGTACCTGTTTAATTGTGTTTCAAATAGTATGCCTCTGTAGTAGTGTTGGTTGTTCTGATATTTTCTTGGTTGAATTTTTGCAGATTAAAAGGTCAGCTAGTAGTGTTGTCAGGTACAGTGCTGGTTTAACCTGCACTCAAGTGGGTAGCTGTGGCCTGTAATACCTACATCACTTATGTAAGTAGATTCCATCAAACAGCTTGTGTCTGTAGCCATTTTAAGGTTCATTTGGGTCAACTGCTAAAGTTGTGTCCTCCACAGTGCATAGAAGTGAATTGGAATCTCTAGCTGTTGGGACTTGATTAAATTGGTATGTTAATCTGCTCAGAACTTGGTCTGTATGCTTTTTATTTTACTCTTGTGCTTTACCATTGCTGTCTAAATGATTGTCTCATTATTTTGTTGATATTCACTGGAACCAAAGCCAGAACTGCAGAAGGCAGAGGGTCAGCTGCTTCATGTGTTTTCTTAAATGTATGGGAAACTGGACTTGTGAAAAACCTGCTAGATGCTTTAGGATGTTCTTTATAGAACCTTAGTAACTGTCTTATAAGCAATATGCCTTGGTCAGTGAAATTCAAACTTTTCTTTTTAATGTGATCCTGAGAGCAAGATGAAGATCCTTTCCCCACTTCCTCCAGACAGGAAAATGTAAAAGAATCCAGCAGCCCTTAGTTTTTGGAGTATGCTGAATGGGCCCCCTTGGATTGCCACAGGATGTTGTCAGGTTTCCTGGCCCATCCTGGTACAGTCTTAGCTGAATGGATGTGCCCAGAACCACTCAGCAGTGCCATTCTTAGCAAAGAGCCTAGCATCTTGCAGCCTGTTTTAGAGCTGTTGCATCTGAGGTAGTTGACCTGGACAGGGAAACCTGACTTCAGGGCTATCTTCGTTTATTCCAGCCACTTAGCAGAACTCACGTAATATATAGCTGCATCAGTTGTGTTGGCTTACCAGAGCTTCTTGCTCAAGTTCTTTGATGCTGAGTTTCACTGGTCATCACTGCCTAGGGGCAAATGCACATGCATACTCTTCTCTATTTTTGCACTTTGCATTTATGAAACCACAGAAATGCTTGAGTCTGGAGTCCAACCCTTCTGTCCAAAGGAGGGTCATCCAGAGAAAGTAGGGGTACTCCAGGGTCTCCTTGATCAACCTATCCCAGTGTATGGCAACACGTGCAGTTAAACAGTTGTTTATTAGCGTTTAAGGGGAATTTGTTGTGTATCAGTTTGTGTCCATCAACCTTTCATTGAGAACCAGTGAGAAGAGTCTGAATACACCTTCTTCACTTCTGCCCATGAGACATATATGAATGTTGGTGAGAACCCTGCTGAGCTTACTCCACTGAAAGCTAAACAATCCCAGCTTTCTCAGCCTCTCATTATGTGTTAGATGCTCCAATCCCTTAATCATCTCTGTGAGCTTTCAGTGGACTTACATCAGTATGCCTGTGTCTGTCTTGTACTGGGGAGCTCACAACTGGATTGAGAACCCCAGACGTGATCTCACCACTGCTCAGCAGAGAGGAAAGATCTCTTTCTTCAACCTACTAGCTCTACTTTTGAACTGCGGCTCTGGGTTGTTTCATGGAAACATTGCTTGCTTAAGCTTAGCTTGTCCAGCAGTAGTAACATATGTTGTTCTCTGCCAAGCTGCTTTCCAGATGGTCAGCTCGCAGCCTGTTCTGATGCATAGATTTATTTTTCCCCAGGTGCAGTATTTGGCATCTCCCTTTGTTAAACTTCTTGAGTTTCTTGTCAGTTCATTTCTCTAGGCTGTGGAGATGCCTCTGAGTGGCAGCAGACCATCTGCAGACCCACCTTGTGCACAGACCTCTCCTCCCAGTTGTGTTGTGTGCAGACTGGCTGAGGGGGGCACTCTGCCCCATCACCCAGATCATTAATGAAGACATGAAACAGTGCTGGCCCCAGTATGCCATCCTGTTGATCACTGGGGACTGCCTTCAGGTAGACTTCATGCAGCATCTGAACAGTTTTCAGTTTACCTGACTATCCACATTTCCTAGCCTGGACTGGATCAGTTTGCCTGTGGGGATGCAATGAGAGACATAATGTGAGGTGAAAAGTGCATTAGGTACATGTGGCCTGTGTATAAATGTGGCCAGTATGGTAAGGTGAAGTGGAAGATAATGCGGTTTTCAGATAATACATTTGCTGTGGAAATGTGGTTGGAAGTCCTTAAATAACTTGCTTCCATCTGATCAAACATGTGAAACTGTAAGTGATTCTCCTCATATGGAAAGGTAAATATGTTTCCAAAACAATTAAGTGGCATGTGATAGACACTTACATGGATATAACTGCCACTTTTAATCCTTCAGGTTCTCCTGAGAAACTTGGCAGCTTAAATGTGATGGGATTTTCACAGACAGAAATAGAAAGAAGAACTCTTTAAGTTCAGTCTCCATGGAAACTGCAATAACTCTTGAAACTATTTTAGAGACAGGGAGTACTGATTAAACTGATGCCTGAACTTAACCGAGTGTTCTGTGTGTGACTTGCATAAATTCCAGGGAGCACCTCGTTCATGTGAAGGGTAGTTTTTACAGTGACTACTTTGTTACTCTGATGGGAAGTCAAACGTTGGATTTTTGGATCCTTGTGACTGGAAAAGGGTTTTGTTGTTGGACAATCTGACCTATATTGTATGACCTCACTGTGCAGTACACTCCAGATGGATTCAGTTTTCAAGCTCCTGCCCAAGCAAAATTGTTACGTGGGTGATGTTCACAGCATTCAGCTACACATCAGGATAGTTTTCAGATTACCTGCACTTTGCCATCTGTGTTTTAATTGGTTTAATGTGTTAAGTGTCAGAGTGGACTGGTAACTCTGTCCTACCATTGAAGGCTGCATACCTATTGCCTCTTCTTCTTTAATGTTTCTGAATGCTGCTTACAAAAAGGAGTTCGTTAAGTGTTAATACACACATAAGCTGGTTGAGTATTTTAAGAGTACCAACATTACTGATGTTGAGCATGAGTAACTTAGGGGAAATTTTGTGATCCAATGGTAAGCACTCAAAGTATCCTCAATGAGTAAGGACAGTCTAGTCAGAAACTGCTAACAGGATTCTAGGAGGACTTGAAAAGCTACTGAAAAGGTGAAAAAATTATTGAAAGTAATGTTGGTTATGTTTTGTGTCTTTAAATAAACTTAACAGCAGTCCTTCCTCTTGTTACTGAACCATGGCTACTCGAATACAACAGAGGAAAACTAACTTTTGTCAGAATTACAGGATGACAGGTGACCATGGGACATGTTGTTTTCAAGAACTGTAGGCAGTGGGTATGGAATTTTAGCAAATTCTGGTGAAAAGGGTTAGGTTTGTCTGTTACTGTCATCTTAAGAAGGTTTTGATTAGCCCAAATAACTGATAGTAGAGGAAAGGCTGTGAAGCTTGGTGCTGCTATAAAATGAAGGTACACTTTTCTGTGTGCTTTCCTTCTCTCTTTCTGACTCACTATCCTTCATTATCTCTTGTTTGCTATCTCTTCTCTCTTTCACTCAGTTACCCTTTCTTTACCCTGCTTGTATCCTCCCTATCCCTCTCTTGCTATCCCCTCACCACCACCACACTTACCTTGCCCCAAACTTCCCTTCTCTCTTAGACACACTTTATATCTTTTTTCATACTTTGCCTCTCACTTGCATGTGCTTTGCCTCTCTCCTTCTCACACTTGCAGCGTGACGAGACTGCTCCATTCAGACTGAGGAGAGAGACCAGGACAGAAACCATAGAATTACAAGAGTACATACTTATTCATGCACATGAGGTGTCCCAGCCAAACTAGGGCACCTGGATGTGATTTTACACAGCATTCTTACACCTTTGTTCATGCTTCTCTCTCGCTATCCAAGTCTGTGTCTCTGTTTTGCACTACGCCTGTCTTCTCCCCCCACCCCAGCTATTCCTCTCTCTTGCTTTCTTAGGCTGTTACAGACACTTGCCCTCCTGATGTACTGGTGTACTTTTCCTGTCTCTCATGCCTATGCTTTCATCATCCCTCATGTTTGTATGTTCCCTGCCTCTTGTGTGTAGACTTTTCTCACCTCTCACACGTGTGCTTCCTGTCTCTCACGGACGTGCTTCCTCTCCTTGCAGTTGCTGACCTCTCTCTCATGGGCTTCCCCACACCTGTGCGTTCCTCCCAAATTCATTTCTGTCCCTCTTAATACTTCTGTTCCTTTGCATGTGTGCTTCTCCCTGTCTTGTGCTTCCATATGTGCTTTCCTCTTCATGTACTCTCTCCCTCACACTTCTCCTTTCGTGATTCCCCATCATGCTTTTCCCCTCTCTCATGCTCACTTTCTCCCTCTCCCACTCATACTTTCTCCTTCTCGTGCGTGCATTCTCCCTGCCCTGTGTGCTCTTTTGACTTTCTCTTAACACACTTCTCTGCCTCTCATACAGCCTTCTACCTTCTCTCATGCACTTCCACCTTTTCTCACGTGCCTCTCTCTCTCTTGCCTACTTCCCTCACCTTTATGCTCTTCCCCAGGCTGGCACACTCCTATCTTTTGTGTGCTCTTCTCCTCCTTTGTGTTTTCCTATCTTGCAGCTTCCCTCTTGCACGCTTTCCCTCTCATGCATGCGCTCTTCTTGTACATGCAGTTTCTCCCTCTTACATACACATGAATGCTCTCCCTCTCTCGCTTGAATGTGCTTGTCTTTCCCGTGCTTGCTTTCTTGTGCACATTTGGTGTCGTGTCTTTGTCTTGTGCATCCTTCCCTCACTTGTTTTTCCTTTTTGTGTCTTCCTTTCACTTCTCTAGCTTTTCTCCTTTATTGCGTTCTTTCCCATGTCTCACTCTTATTCCAGCTCACACACACACTCAAATGCTTTCAAATTCCTTGCACTCTCCCTTTCTGTCCCATGTTAAATCTTTTACCTGGGGCCTTCTCTTCTACCTTTTCTCTCCCACAAGCCTTTTCTTCCTCTAGCACTTCCCTCCCTCATTCCCAGTTTGCCTCTTTGTCTCTTACTTTCCTCTGTATGCTATCTAGTCTCTGACAGACTTTCTTGCAGGCATCCCTCTCTTAAGCTTGCAGAATCTCTCTTGTGCTTTGTCCTTCCCACTCACTCTCTGCGCCTTCTATCTGTATAGCTTTTCCTCTAAATCTGTAGAGCTTCTCCCAACCATACCTTGCATTTGACTTGTCTTGAACCTGATTTGTGTTTTCTCTCCCTTAGGGATTTCCTGTCTCTGTCTTTTCAAGCTTTCTTGAGTCCTACCTCACACACAGTGGCTTCTCCTCCTGTCTCCCTCCCTCTGTCATTATCTTCCCTTGTTTCTCTTCCTCTTCTCTGTGGTTCCTTCCCACATCTCTCCCCATCTCACATTCCCTCCCATGCTGGGGCTTACCCTCTCTTTCTCTCTGCACTCCTTTTCCCTGACAGCCTTTGCCTTTTTCTAATGTGCTTTGCCTGTCCCTCATCTATATCCTTATCAATGTATGAGAGGATTGAGTGCATCTTCAGTCAGTTTGCAGATGCAACCAAGTTGGGTGGGAGTGTTGATCTACTGGAGGGTGGAAAGGCTCTGCAGAGGAATCTGGAGAAGCTGGATTGATGGGCCAAGACAATTGTATGAGGTTCAACAAGGTCAATGTCAGGTCCTAAACTTCAGCCAGAATAACTCTGTAGTGTTACAGGCTGGGGAAAGGGTGACTGGACAGCTGTCCGGCAGAAAAGGACCCCTGTCCACAGTCAGGAGCCATCAGTGTGGTGAGGTGGCCAAGAAGGCCAATGACATCCTGGCCTGTTTCAACAATAGTGTGGCAAGTAGGACCAGGGCAGTGATTGCCCCTCTGTAATCAGCACTGGCGAGGCCAAACCTCAAATCCTGTGTTCATTGTTGGGCCCCTCCCTGCAAGAAAGACAGTGAAGTACTGGAATGTGTCCAGAGAAGGGCAACAAAGATGGTGAAGGTTCTGGGGCACAAGCATTATGAGGAGCAGCTGAGAGAATGGGGTTGTTTAGCCTGGAGCAAAAGAGGCTGTCATTCTCTACAAATACCAGAGAAGGGTTAGCAAGGTGGCAGTCTGTCCCAAATATCAAGTGATAGGGCAAAAGGAAATGACCTCAAGCTGTGCCAAGGGAAGTTTAGATTGGATATTAGGAAAACAAATCTTCACTGAAATGATTGTGGAGCATTGGAACAAGCTGCCCAGGGAAGCAGTTGAGTCATCATCCCTGGAGGTATTTAGATGTGAATAACTGGCACTTTGGGACATCATTTAGGGGTGGACTTGGCACTGCTGGGTTAATGGTTGTACATGAAGATCTTAAGATCTTTTCCAACTTAGATTATTTGCTATGTTCTGCCTCTTGCATGTATGTTCCCTCTCATGCTTTCTCTTGCATGTTTCACCTCTCCTGCCTTTCACCTATATATTGTGCTGTGCCTCCCTCATGTGCCTTTTTCCTTGTAATTCTGTACTTCTCTGTCTCATACTGTCACTTTGCCCTTGTGCTTTACCCTTTGCCTCTTGTGTGTACTTCCCTTCACTTGTGTGGTTCCCCTTGTACATATTTTCCCCCTCTTGCACACTTCCCCTCTTAGGTCTTCTTTATGTGCATGTTGTCTCTGTCTCACACACTTTGCCTTTCATGTGGGCTTTACTCTTTTATGTGTTCTGCCACTCCCTTGTGCCTTGCCTCTCATGTGGATATACTTCACCTTTCTCTCTGTTTCGTGTGAACACATGCTCTCTCTCTTTCCCTCTCTCTTCTCAACCTTTTGTGCTCATGCTTTACCTCTTGTGCATGTGAGCTTTACCTCTCGTGTGCATGCTTTGCTTCTCTCCCCCTCTTATATGCATTTTGCTTGTCTTACATGCTTTGATGTTGATGTGTAAATTTAGGCACTTTATTCTCCTGTCTTGCTTCTGTGTCTGTCATTCTTTCCTGACCACTTCTGCATTTCCATTTCTCAGTTTTTCTCTCTTAGCACGTGTCTCCCTCAAGCTTTCTGTCTATTCTCCTTGTCTCACTTGCTGTCCTATTCTCTGTCTCACTATACTTCTCTCTTCTGCTCACTATCCCTCTCTCTCAATCACACCCCGCAACCATTTCTTTCCCTCTTGAACTTTTGATCTCATTCTCAATATCTTTTTTCTCACCTCTCTCCCCCTCTCAGTCTGTCTCACTCTGGCTTCTCTCCTTTGCTACCTCCATTTCTTCTGCTCTGTCTCCTATCTTTCCCTCTCCATGAGATGTGCTTGTCCTCTCTCAGTTGTGTCCCTGCTCCCCTGCTTTCCTTCTCTTCTGGATATGTTTTATCTCTCTCCCTCACTTACTTTGCTTCTCTCATGGTTTGTTTTCTCTTGTGCTTGCCTTTTTGCATTATCCCTTGCTTTGCTTCTTGTATTTTCTCCATTCCTCATGTGCTTTCCCACCTCTTGATACATTCTTGCAATTACTTTCCCTCATGCTTTCAGTACCTTACTTGTGCTTTCCTTTCACTGCTTGCTATTTCTCTGTTACTCCCCCTCCCTCCTTCTTGCTCTCAGCATCCCACTCTCTCTCCCCCTTTCTATCTCCCATCTCTTGGACTTTGTTTTAGACATGCTGTCTCTCGCCCCACCTCACAAATTACCCCCCTCTCCCACTTTTATGTTTCTTCTATTTGTTTAGCTTCTTCCTCTTTGTCTTTGCTTGCCTTGGGCTTTCTCTGGACTCCCTGTCTCTGCCCTTCCATTTGTCTCATTCCCTTAGATATGCTTTCTCTCATGGCAGTGTACTTTTTCATTGTCTCCATTCCCTCTGGCCTCCCAACCTTTCCCAATTCCCAACCTCTTGGCCGTGTTCCCCATCCCCTCACAGAAATCCTGTTTTCCTTGTGTAGATATGCTTTCCCTCCCATTCTGATCGGCCACCTCTTTCACAGACCCTTCCACTCTCCTACAGCCTTAAACGCATCTGCTCTCTTTGACGTATATTGCCTCACACACATGCATTGCCTCTCTTGCTTTCCATATCTCTTACATTCTTGTGAGCATCTATGCTTTTGAATATTTATTTTCTATTTTCTGTTTCTTCTGTGTTCTCCACATTTTCTCTCTGCTGTCTTCCCATTGTTCTCTATTTTTCTTGCTCTCACCATCTCTATGTGTTTTTCTCTCTTTGCCCCAATTTCCCCTTCTTTTTCACATATGCTTTCTTTCTCTCTCTGATAGGTTCTTCCTCTTTCTCTAACATGTTCCCACTTTTGAATTTTTCCTCTTTTCCTATTTTGAAAGCACTTTTCTACTTGCACTTTCTTTTGCTTGTGCTATTCCATGCTGTCTGTTGTTGTCCCTCTCTCATATTGTCCTTTGCTCTTGCTTTCCCTCTTTCTCTTTCTTTCCCTCTTTCTCTGTTGCTCTTCTCCTCAGTCTTATATTTTATCCATCCCTTGCATATTTGTCCATCTCTGAAACATGTCCTTTGTTGTGTGTACTTTATCTCATTTATGTTTTCAGTCCCTCTCTCATGCCTTCCTCTCTCTGTGGTTCTTTATCCCTCCCTCTAATGCACAGCATGCCCCACACTATCCCCGTCTCTTGGATGCATTTTGCTTCCTTACACACACTTTGGCACTCTCTTATGCTATCCTTTATTATCTCATGTGCTTTGTCTTTCTTTGTTCTCTTCTGGTTTTTTCAATCTTGTGCTTTTTCCTTCTCTGCCTTACATTCCCACTTTCTCTTTCCTCATCCTGCGTGCTTTCTTCCCATTGCACAATTTTCATATTTCCTCCTTTCGGTTTTCCTTTTGTTCATGCTTCCTGTACTTTGTGATTTTCCGCCCTTTCTTCTGCTACCCTTGCTAACCCTTGCTATCCATGTATCTCTCTTGCTTGTGCCTTTCACGCTCACACTGTCTTTTTCTCTCTCCCATCTCAGTTTATTTTCCTTTTATTTTCACTTCTTCTTACTTGCCCCTTCATTTGCCCTCTCTCCCTCTGAGATGCCTTTTGCATATAATCTTTTTTCTCTGGCATAGTTTCTTTCCCTTCCCTCTCCTTTCCATAGTTTCTCAAATTCAGATGCTTTCTTCTCTCTTAGCCTCATCTCTCTCAGGTGCCCTTTCCCGGTCACATGCACTTTGCATCTCACTGTAGTTTCCCAGCCTTGCATGAGCTTTTCTTTATTTTGCACTTCCTGATCCTTCTCTCTCCCTCTCCCTCTGCCTCTCCCTTCCCTCTCCCCAACATGCTTTCTTTAGCACAATCCCTTTTTCTCCTGCTGGTACCTTCCCTCCCTCATGCTTTGTGTCTTGGTGCTTCCCTACCTTCTTTCCTGCTATCCCTCTCTCCCCAAATTAGTTTTTCTCAATTCCCTTCTTTCTTGCATTTTCCATTCTCAATCTCTTGTTCCCTCTTCCTCCTCTCCCTTCCTCCTCATCTATCATTCCTTGGACACTCCCATCTCTCCACTCTGTATCTCTCTTCACCCTCCTTGCTTTAACTCTTTCTCAGACATTTTTCCATTTCACTTTTCCTCTCTCATGTGCTCTTTGTTCTTCTTTACTTTCTTTGCCTTTCTCACACTGCTTCTGTCATGTCCTTCCTTCTTTTGGATGCTTTCCCTCTTGACTGCTGTTACTTTCTTTTGCACTTCCTTCTCGCCACTCCCACTTCTCTCTTTCATCCCCTTTGTGTACTTTTCCATCTAGGACACATTTTTGTACTTTGGTACATGCATTTTCACCGTTGCTCATGCTTGCAGTCTTTGTCGCTTGCAATCTCTGTTCTTACTGCTTTCTACCCCTATTGCTCCATAAGTATTGTGTTCCCCTTGTTATTCCTCCCTCTTTGTCTCTCTCGTTTTCCTATTGCCTCAGCCATGCTTTTCCTCTCTCTCTGATGTGCTTGCTCTCCCCTTTCCCCTCTGTGTTTCTCTCTCAAGCAATGCCCCTGTCTTGATCACCCCATCTGACGTGCTTCATCTCTTGTATGCACTTTGCCTATCTCGTTCTCATGCTTTGCCTCATTCACATGTTTGCTTGCTCTTGGGGATTTGGTTTGCCTCTCTCATATGCAGTTACACTCTCTGGCATACTTACCTTCTCTCTGATGTGATTTCCTGCTTGCTTCTGCTTTCCTGATGTAATTTCCCTCTTGCCTCTGCTTTCAGTGTCTTAGGTGGGTTTTTCTTCCCTCTCTTGTGCTATCCCTGGCCACCCTCTCTCTGGTGCCTTCTTCCCCACTAGTGCTCTCCACCTTTCTCCCTTTCCCTCCCCATGCCTTCTCTCCCTTCCCTGTCCCACATGCATTCCCTCTCCCACTGGCATACCTCACATGTCTCTGCCATTCCATCTGCATGTCTCTCTCTCACAGGTCACACCTCTCTATCTTCTTTCTCAAACATACCTTACCTCCCTCGTGTTTTCCCTCTTATTTTGCCTCACTCACTTGCCATTTTTCTTGTGCCTTTGCTGTCCTGTGTGTTTATGCTTTCTCAGGTGCTTCCTTTTCTGTTCTTAACTTTTCCTCTGGCATTTTCCTTCTCTCATGTGCTTCGTCTGTCTCTCACGCAGTTCTCCTCTCTTTTGATTGCAGTTTTCCTCTTGCTTGCATGTTTACTTGGGCTTTTTCTCCTTCCACCTCCTGCTCTCCCTGTTTGCTTTGACTTTCTGATGCTTTTCCTCTTTTCCTTTTCTGCACTTCTACTTTTTCTCTCACTCTTTGCCTTTCGCAGGCTTCCTGCACCCTTTTCCTCCTTCTGTTGTGCCCTTTACCTCTTTGTGATGCATCTTGAGCCTTCTGTTTCAACAGCCTCCCTCTTGTATGCATTCTTCTTTCTTTCTCTCACGTACTTCCTCTCTCACATGAATTCTGCCTGTCATACTTGCATTATCTCCCATGTGTGCTCACTACTCAGATTCTCTTGCACTCTCTCATGTGTCTTACTACTTTCCATTTCTGTCCTTCTCCCTCTCTTCCATGCTTTCTATCTCACACAATTACGCTGCCTGTTTGCACTTTCAGTGTCACTCATGTTTTTTGTCTCATCTAGTGCCATTCTTCCTTCTCCGTTCTGCTATGATTATTGGCTCTGTCCTGCTCGCTTTCTTTTTCTCTAGCTTTCCCCCTTTCATCTCATTCCCTCTTCATATTGTCCTCAGTTCCCCCCTACTTCTCTCCTTCTTCAGCTCCCACCCTCTGTCACTTGCCTCCTCTTCCTCACACACTTTCCCAGAAGCACATGATTTGCCTCCCACTCACTTGCTATGCCTCTCTCTGTCTTGTGCTTTCCCTGAACTTAATATCATTTGCCGATGTCATGCTCCCCTAACTTTGTGCTTTTCCCATCTCCGCCTCATGTTCCCTCTCTCACACACATCTTCCCTCCTGCTGTCACGCAGTTTGACCATCTAGTATGTGTTTTTTGTCTTGGACGTGCACTTTGTGCTCACTCTGTCATGGTTTCCTTCCCTTGCATGCATTTCCTTTCCCTTGTGCTTTACTGTTTCCCTTTTTAAGTCATGTAATGTCTTTGTCAGTAACCTCCTCTCTTATGCTTTCCCACCTTTCTTACATTTTTCCTCTTTCTTGCATTTACTTTGCCTTTCACTTGTGCTTTCAATCTCTGGCTAAAGCTTTCCCCCTCTAGCTTGCTATTTCCCTCTTTATTGCTCTCTGTCCTTATCCTGATTGCTACACTTCTATAGCTTTATGTCTCTCACTGTATGTTTCACTCTGTCATATGGCTCTACTGCTGTCTTGGATGTTCATGTTCTCTCTCTTGAATGGACTCTGACCCCTTCTCTTGCTTTCTGTATCTCTCTTGTGTGTCTTCACTCGATTGTGTTGTCATCATTCTCTTGCACACCCTTGCCCTTTCTTTGTTACTTTGCTCTTCTGCTGCCCCCCTTTCTTGTATTGTTGTACAAGGCACACAGTTCTCTCTTGCACTTATTCTACTCCTGCTGTTGGTTTCCTCCCTCTTTCTCACACTGTCCCTTTTGATCTCTCATTGTCCCATCTTCCTTTCTCTTCCTCTTGATTTCCTTTCCTCTCTCACACGCACTCCTGGTTTCCTCCATCTTCCCTATGCTCTTCCCACTATCATGCTTTCTCACGTCACTTCTTGTAGTTCTCTCCCTCACTTTTATGCCTCACTGTCTCTCACTTTTGCTTTACCCCCTGCACATTCTGTCACTCTTGCTGGTGCTTTTCCTGTCTTTCACTTACTAGCTTTCATCTCACTGTCTACTTAGTAGTTACCTCTCACTCTGCATTCCTCTCCTCCATATATTCATCTTGCTGCCCCCTTACTTTCCCTCTAAAATTCTCTCCAGCACTTCCTTTCTTGCTTCCTTCCTCTCTTTGCTTCTCACATACCTATGCACTCGCTGTCATACACAGGGTCTGTCAGTCTCACATGCTCTTCCCCCATTAGTTCTCTCTTCTCTCTCTCTCTCAATCTCTCAATCTCTCTCTCCCTTGCACTTCCTTCACCCTGTCTGGCTCTCCCTTCCTCCCACCCTCACTGTCCCTTTGGCTCCCCCTATCTCTCCCTCCTTTTCTTTTTCACACACTTCCCTCTCTCTCTTGCTTGCTTTCTCACACTTTACCCGCAGGGCTTCCCTGCCTAGCATGGTTTCCTTGGCTTCTACACTTCTGCATATGCTTTTCCCTATCCTTACTGCACTCCTTACATTTTTTTTTCCTTTTCTTGTGAGGTCTCTCTCACACATTTCATTTCTCTTTTATACTTCACTGTCTTTAATGCTTTCCCTTTATCACATTCAGTTTTTGTTGAACAGTCTCCCAATCTCTTTTGCTTGTTCTGCCTTCATGTACACTGCCTCTCTCTTTGCCCTTCCTTCACTTGGTCTTTCACTTCTCTTCTGCTCTTTTGCTCGTGCTTTCTGTCCCTCTTTTACACATTCCATCCCTTTCCATTTTCACACTTTTAGTTAATGCTTTCAATTTCTAGAATGCTCTCCATCTCATATGTGCTCTTACTTTGTTGCATGTGTTTTGTCATTTGTCTAGTGCAGTTTTCCTTGCTCATCCATGTACATTTCTTGTTGTGTGTGCTTCCCCTCTCTGTTTTCCTCTCAATTTACCATTTGTTTCCTCCTGTTCATTTTCCTTCTCTTGCATGCATGCTTTTCTTTCTGTAGTGCCTTCCCCCTCCTCTGCATGTGTTCTTCCAATCTTGCACACTTTCTCATTCTCACAGCCTTTCACTTTCCCTGTATTGATTGTTCCTACATGCACATATATGCCCTCTCTCAGATTTTCCTATCTATTTTCCCCTTTCTGACACCTTTTCATTCTTTCTGTTGCACCTTTCCTCTCTCATGTGCACATTCCCTTCCTCCCTTCCCCATATGCGCACACCTTCCCCATTCACTTTCAGTTTCTGTTTTTGGTATGCTTTCCCTCTTTTTCTCTGACGTTTTTCATCTTTCATACTTTTGATACATCTCTCAGGTGCTTTCTCTTCAGTCAGTGTCCTGCTCTATCATGCGCATTCTCTCTCTGATACACTCTTTCACTTTCTCATACATGCTTTGCCTTTTGTTTGCTCAAGCGTTCCTTGTCTCTGATGTGAATGTTTATCACTTTCATGCTCTCTCAGTCTCTCTCGTTCAAGATATGTTCCCCTCTTGTGCCTACTTCCCCTCTCAAATTATTTCCTTTTTGGTCGAACATCTCTCTCACCCTGTTTCACTCCTTTTTGCATGCTTTATCTTCCTCCCTATTGTGTAAGGTTCCCTCCCCTCCCATATGTGCTTTAACTCTGTTCTGTACATCTGTTCCTCACTCGGACACTCTTCACACTTTCCAGTAATTCCTTGATTTCTCTTTCCCCCTCTCTCTCTTCCAACCACTTCTCTGTCATGCACTGTTGCTTTAATGGGTGACATCTCCCTCCCTTTCTGGCACACAGCACACATCCTCTCCCTTTCACCACCCCTCTCTCTCTCACTGATGCACTTTCCTGCTCTTTCTTCCTTCGTTCTCTTAGGCACATTTACCCTTTTCTCTGTCACATTCCTTATCACAATTGCTATCTCTTCATGCCTCCCCTTTTTCCTTGGTCCATTTTCTTGCAATGTCTTCACTTTCCCCTGCACTTCACACATCTTACATGTGCTTTTCTCATTTTTACTTTGTCTACCTTGCTGTTTCTTCTGTTAACAATCTCACTTTCGCTTCCTATCTTACACGCTTTCTCTGTGTCAGGCTTTCTCGACATCTCATGTTTACCTCCTGTACACACTTGCAGGTTCGCATGCTTGCTCCCTCTCTCATACAAACTCTGTCTTTAACGTTTTCTCTCTCATCTGTCTGCTTTCCTCATAGACGTTGTAGTTTCACTCTCTTGTGTATTCTTTTCCTTAATTTCAGGTGCTTATCTCTCACACATGCATTCTGTCCTTTTCTCTTACATGTCATTTCCCTCTTTTTCCTTGTGCTCCCTCTCTGTTGTGCTCTTCCTTCTTTCTGTCATGTTCTTTCCCTCTTTCTTGCATGTGAGGGCTTTCCCTCTCTCCTGACCACATTCTGTCTTGCGTGTTATTTCTTTCTGTCCTGGGCGTTTTTGTCTCTCTCTCTTGCAATTTTTCTTCTTTACCTCATGTCATGCTCATTGTCTTAACCTGCTGCCTCTTTGCTTCCGCGTCCTTCTCTCTTGTTCATTCCCTGTCAATCTCTGCTTATGCTTTGCCCTTTCCCTCTCACTCTTCTTTCCTTCTTGCTTCCTGCCTTACCTTTGCTTTTCTTTCCTTCTGCCTGACTCATTTTATTCCCTTCTCACTCTTTTCTATCTGCTCTTTTTTCTTTTAATCACATTCTGCTTTCCTCGCTCTGCTTCTGTTTATATTTCTTTGCCTCTCAGTCACTCCGTCTATCCCACATGCTCCTTTCCAAGTCACTGGCACTCTCAGTAGTCCTGTTTTCTTTGCATATCTTGTTGCCTTGCTTGCTCTTTCCTTCTGCAATTACTGTGCTACTCCATCTTTGCATCTTCCTCTTCACTGCCCTCTTGTTCAATCCCATGTTTGCTCCTCCTTTCCCCTTGATCCCCTCATCTTTCTCACACCCCCTCTACCCACTCATCATCTCTCCCAACATCACACTACACACAGCGCTACCATCCATTCTCTTCCTTGCCTCTCTCTCTCTCCCTCTCCCTCCCTCTCTCTCTCTCTCTCTCTCGCTGCCTTTCTATCTCTCCCCTTTTTCCCCCTTAGTCTGTGCTTCTTTTGATCTCAGCATGCCTCCACCTCAACTCCCTCTTGTGCCAATTTTTGTTTTTCTGCCTTCCCCTCTTTCTCTCTCCCTCTTGCTCCTCTCTCTTTTCCTTCCTTCCTTCCTTCCTTCCTTCCTTCCTTCCTTCCTTCCTTCCTTCCTTCCTTCCTTCCTTCCTTCCTTCCTTCCTTCCTTCCTTCCTTCCTTCCTTCCTTCCTTCCTTCCTTCCTTCCTTCCTTCCTTCCTTCCTTCCTTCCTTCCTTCCTTCCTTCCTTCCTTCCTTCCTTCCTTCCTTCCTTCCTTCCTTCCTTCCTTCCTTCCTTCCTTCCTTCCTTCCTTCCTTCCTTCCTTCCTTCCTTCCTTCCTTCCTTCCTTCCTTCCTTCCTTCCTTCCTTCCTTCCTCCCTTCCTCCCTTCCTCCCTTCCTCCCTCCCTCCCTCCCTCCCTCCCTCCCTCCCTCCCTCCCTCCCTCCCTCCCTCCCTCCCTCCCTCCCTCCCTCCCTCCCTCCCTCCCTCCCTCCCTCCCTCCCTCTTCCTTCCAGTCCTCTTGCTGTCTCCTTCTTGTCCTCTTTCTCCTTTCTGTCCTCTTTCTCTCATTGTATTGCTTTTTTCCTCACTTCCCCCTCTCTTCTGCCTTTCTCTATCAAACTTAGTTTCTCCCATTCTCTTCCTTCTTTGTACCTCATCCTCTGTCCTCATTGTTTGTCTTCCTTTTGTGTCTTCCACCTTCTCCTCCTTCTCTTATTTCTTCTCTCGCCCTTCTTTTCCCCCATTTCCCTTTTCCTTGCTTTTTTTGTCAGTCTTTCTTTATCTCTCTCTTTACTTTTCTCTCAGTCTCTTTGAAGGCTCTCTTTCGACCGTCCCCTTTTGCCTTTTCCCTTTCCTGTCACCCCCTTGCCCTTTCCCCCCATTTTTCACTCCAGACCCTTCTCTCTGTCTTCTCTTTTCAATACTTGGCTCTCACAGTCTCTCCATAAAGCCTTCCATCTTTTATCTCTTTCCTGCCCTGCTCTCTCTTTCCCCTATGTGTACTTCTTTCCCTTTGTTTGCCTCCTTCTTTAGCCTTTGTTTTTGGGTCTTCACCTTTCTGTTATTTCCTCTTGCCTCTACATTTGTTCTCTGTATCCATATCTCCTCACTCACACTCCCTTCATCTTCTGTCTAGGGGTCACTGTGAGTGCATCCCTTAAGGAAAGCAGTTTAGAGTTCTCCTTTAAAGGGAAGAGAGCTACCTGGAATGTGTGTGGGGTCCTGTGACCAATGAGATGCTTTGGTGAATGTGAGGTGAATGGGCTAGTCAATAATGTCATGACATGTTGGATGTGAGAGGATGTAAAAGAGAATATAAGATCTACTAATATTACTTCTATAACTACTACTACTACTACTATGATCTATGAGCTATGAGGAAACTGTCTGTGAAACTATCTTGAATCAACTCTTGTAAGTCTTCTGATCAGCCTTCTGATGCCTGCTGTGCCTGAGCTCTTCTGACTGTCATTCACGCTGCCCCCTTACTCGGGATAAGGGGACCCCAATAAATGGTGACCCCGAATGTGCCCCAATACTTCTGCTTATTTTCTTCCTCTCATTCTGCTTTCTCTCTCTCTTGCTCTTCCACTCCTGCACTCTGATGTCTCTGTTTCCCACTCTCTCTCCCCGTTCTGCTCTCAAGCTCTCCCCTTTTCTTGTTTTTGCCCTCCTTTCCTTTCTCTCCCTCTCTCTAACAGGTGATGTCCACATTTTCCTCAGAGCTGTCTTTTCAGTTTCTTGGCCCTGCTGAACATACTCAAAGTGCAAAGTAACATATGCAATCTTCTGAAAGCTGGATCCTGTCTGTTTACATTTGCTGTGTTAGAGCCAAGATTACCATTACAGTATCACCAAACGTATGGCATAAAAAATCCTGTGCTGGTTTGTCTGCCTTGTCTGCTTGAGTCCAGTGAGTAAGAAGGTCTGCAGCTACTATAGCAAGGTATCTTCCTCAAAAATCAAGTTGGTCTTGCACTTTATTTCTTACCAAGACAAAACCATTTTTGTTCACTGTTCCTTTTATGCTTCATGGTATTAGCATTGTCTCATCCTTTGCAGAGGTTCTAGGGTGTGGATTTACAGGTCTTGCTGTAATCCATTTTGTTTTCAAGAGAAGGTGTATGGACCTCTACAGTCCCTATGCTAATGTTGAGTATTGTTCTTTTTAATAATTCAGCTTAATGCAAATTATTTGTAAGTCCAACATGCCTATAAACGTGCCAAAGTAAAAAGGGTGTATGATACTTGGGCTTAGTAAGAGCTTTTGTAAGGACTTTATAGTCCCAGAAGACATCTCATTGCACCACAAGGAACAAAGAGTCTCTGAAGATCAATCTGCTGTGCCTCGTGCCGGAAAAAGTTGTGAGAAAGTTGAGGGCAGTATTCTGATGCCATGCATGAAGTATACACAGTGCACTAAAGAAATTATTCCCCCCTTCTCTTCAGTATATCAGATATTCCTTCCTCTGAATTCTGAAACAGATAGGAGTATAGTATAAGCTTTACTTTGTCTCTTAAATTAGTAAAAGCTGCTTGATGATGCTGGCCTCTCAGTGGTTTGTGTTGCTACTCAAGCAGAAGCAGTCATTCAGAGGAACACTGCCAGAAAGAGGACCATATTTATAGACTTTTGCTTATATCCTTCTTTATGGTAGAAGTGTTTCTAGATGTAATCTGTACTTTTTGCTGTTAATGACCTTGACCTGTTCTTACAGTTTTTTTACTTTGTCACAGTTAGTTTTCTGTCCTCTTCTGTTCTGTGGCCAACATAACTGACTCCTTGGTTCTGGTAGCTGTGGATAGGACTGAACATGACATATTGTTCTTCTACATTTATCTAGAATTTTTCTGTCTTCTCACACCTTTTGTTGAAGTTCACAAATCCTTCTTGAATATTTGTGTTTTTGAAGTGGCAGGAGTAATTTGCGGAGAGAGCTATTATTTTAGTTGTGACAAGTTTAAAAACAGTTACTGTAATTGAAAAATACAAGAAATAATTGGCTTTGCTCTCAGTGAAGAAAAGTGAGCCTTCATAGAACCATAGAACAACCCAGGTTAGAAACACCTCAAAAGATCATGTGGTTCAACCTTTTATGTGAAAGGGGAGCCTCCATGAGGTCACCTAGCATCCTCTCCAGTTCCATATTGAAAATCTGCAGTGATGGGGAGTCGACCACATTCCTGGGAAGATTGTTTCCGTGATTGATTGATTATTCTCACTGTACAACATGTCTTTCTTAAACTGAGATGTAACTCTCCTGGTGCAACTTGTACTCATTGCCTCTTGTCTTCTCCATGTACTTACTGTATGGTGAAGAGAGCACCTCCATCCTTTTTGTAGCCACCTTTAAGTACTTAAGTGTTGGAATGTAGTGGTCAGGTCTCCCTGAGCCTTCTCCATGGACACGAGACCTAACTCCTACAGTCTTACCTTGCAGAGCCCTTTGATCCTCTCCAGTCCTCCTTCAGATCCTGTCCAGTCTGTCCATGTCTTTTTGGAGTGGTGGAGACCAGAACTGAACATTGTACTACAGGTATGGCCTGACAAGCACTGAGTGGAGTTGGATGATCACATCCCTCCCTGCTAGTAATGCCCCTGAGAATGCAGCCCAGGACTGATTCACCTGTTGCTGCAGTGGTGCTCTTCTGATTAATTTTTGGCCTGTTGTTGACCAACACCCACCCAGTCACCTGCAACAACACTGTTCCCCAGGTACATGGGTCATAGCCTGTACTGGGCCCTTTGGTTGTTCTGAGTCAGGTGCAAGACTTTGTTTAACTTGTGTTTGTTCAAGTTCATATAGGTCTTGCTAACCCACTCCTCCAGCCTGTCCAGATATCACTGGAGATGTAAGGTGGCTCTCCCTTTGGATGTGTCCACCACAGTGTCACCACTCAGATTAGTGTCATCAGCACGTTGGTGAGAGTGCTTTCAGTCCTACTATCTAGGTAATTTATGAAAATGCTGAACAGTTTTGGGGCTCAGTATTAACCACTGAGGAACCCTGTTTGTGATTGGCTGCCAGCCTGAGTGAAAAACATTGATCATCATTTTTTGTGGCCTGATTGGCCAGTTTCCTACCCATATTTGAATAATTGGTGCTTCAGCTTTCTAGAATATTTCTTTTCACTGTCAACATGTCCTATTAGACTGGTACATTTTAAACTGTTAAGTTTGAATTTAACTGAATAACTTGATAACAGTCTGTTAAATTTCTTCAGACCCTGCTTGTCAAGAGCAATTGTTGGCTGCAATTTTTCTTTACACCTTTAGCTAAGATGATGAAGAATAAATGTTTACTGAGATGGACAAGAAAGCCTACAGATGCATCTTAACAGAAAATCAAGCTCTAAATTCCATTGTTATTCCTTGCATGTATGATGCCAATGTAAAATGGTTCAGATTTTTTTCTACCGGAAGCCTTGTTAATTGAATTTTGGAAGAATACTTGCAGAAAATGGACTAATGCTGGGCTTTGAAATACTTACAGCTTGTGTTTTGCTTGTTAGGAATTTTGGTGATTTCGTTATATCTTGTTGCGTTAAACTCTGGGCCAGTATCAACAGGAATAGACTGATTTTACTTTTTTTTTCTTTGGACCTGAATGAAATAGCACATGCTAAGGATAACCTGAGAAGAGACTTTCGGGAATGCTTGAAGCCATGGTAACAGGCAGGAACAGTCACTACATATATACCAGCATGGGTCATCACAGAAATAGTGAGGAAAAACATTTCAAGCATAGCACTTGGGATTTCATCCTGTGTTTGAAGAATGGCTGGAACTCAGCAATAGCCATCCTAGCTTACATGGAGAAAGTTGTTTACCTGAATCAATGGTATCTACAGAAAAGGAGTAGCTTCTTGTGAAGAAATCTGGAGATTGCATAACCTTGTTGCCTGGAGTGCAGTTTAGTTGTCTCTTTGTTTGCAGTCCTGAAAAGGACTCAGATATTTGAGCTTCTAAAGTGCTTTCTCATTTCTGTAAGGGAAGGTGAAGACTGATCAAGTGAAACTGAAAACCAGAGAGTTTCCACTATTTTTTAAATTGATTGCCACAGGATCAGTATTTGAGGAACCTGGCACAGGCAGGGAATGAATTGGTCTAGTCTTTCTAGTTATGTTACCCAGAGTTTTAGAAGCCTTTAGTAAGGGTACAGTTGATTTCTTACTTCAGCAATTAAATTATCATAGTAGCCATTCAGAGTGCTGTTCAGACCTTCTAGCCCAATGTCAGGATTAACTGGATTGCTGCAGTGTAATATAAATCTATAAATCTGTATGCAGATTTTCGGAGGTCTAGGCTGGCTAGATATGAGAAAAAGGAATCTGAACAGCAATCAGTTTATGCCCTGTGTTTTAGATAGAGTTCTGTTCTAAGCAGGAGAGCTAGTAGTGGGTGCCGTTGGGAAGAGTCACCTGCTGTGTCTGGCTGACACTTTGCAGACAGGAAGCTCACAGCACAACTGATTATGCCAGCAGTGAAAACAGGACAAACTATAGACACTATTCTATTTTTTCTGCTCTTGATGCTGAAATGAGGAGAATTGAAGCTTCAGGACTTAACAGCCTTTTACATCTAAATTTTTATGAGAACCTGCTGAACCCTATATTGCAATCCATATGTGCTACAGTCCCCTGTACCTTACTGCCACAGACACTTGACCTTGCTTGGGTAATTGTAGCTTTTCTGCCTTTCTTACTGGGAAAGAGAATGCACAGGAAAATCAGTAATCATCCCCAAGTTCCATAATTTCCATGGCAGTAGAATGTACTTGATAGCTGTTTTAGCTTGCTGGCAACCACCCATTTTTACATCTGTCTACTGATGGTGTTTAGCAACAAAAATTGTGACTTTATAGAATTAATGTTACCCTGATTGGTAGTCTGTACCAGAGTTAATCATGCAAATTTCCAAAGGACTCTTGGTTCCTTTGGAACTGCTAAAAACATAGCGTTTTCCCTGACAATGCAGGATTGTGTGCTATAGTCTAAAATAGCCTTGTAGCAATTATAGTAGGTGAGAGTGGGACATGTGGGAGCAATATAATGAATTTGTGCTTGCTGCTAAACTGATTGATATTTGCTTTGATAAGAGAAATTTCATGCAGATTGCAGATACTCTAAGATGTTGCTGACACTTGGAGTGCTACAGTATTTGTTTCTGAGTGCAACAGTTCATTAGTATACACAGGACAGATTAACAAAATGCCAACTATTTTTCAGAAAGTACTAAACAGGGATATTTTACCAACTGAAAGTGCAGAATGCCTAGAAAGAAAAGTGTTGCTTAATTCAGTTAACTATGTTAATATAGTAAAAATTGCCTTAAAATAGGCAAATTCAGTATCTCTAATAAGAGATAATCTAGACAGTGATACTAAGATGGAGAAAAGGAGATGGAAGGGCAGAAATGCTGGAGGATAGATTTTGTTGAAAGGATTCAGCGTATTTCATACTGAAACCCTCCAGAAATGATACTCCTTCTCCAATCCTAGAAAAATGACAAACTAGGGTATTCCTTGCTCATATACTAGCATGTTTCTAAAACGCTTGTTTGATCTGGGGGGTTGGGACAAGGATTGGAATTCTGTAATGTCTGTGGAGTTCTTTTGCTTGATTTTTAAACTACAAAACTTGTTGCTGTCATCTGTGAAGTATTCTGTATAACTGGGAGTTATATTTTCACAAGAAAAGTTTGCTTTGGGTTTGTGGAGAGTTTTTTGACACCATCATTTTTTCATTTTGCAAGCCTTATATTACCCATTTTAATGGCACCTTAGAGATAGATTGAGAGGTGAAAGATTGTTGACAAAACATTGGAATTAGGATTTAGGATATCCAAAGAAGCAGAAAACTTATTAATAGCGTCATTTCTTGGCCGAATTTTTCTATGTATTAAATACTCAGTTTGAAGAGATGATTCTTGTCGAAAACCAGTATGTGCTCTAGACCATACTTAGTGTTTTCAGTCTATATATGGCATGTTTAAGGATGTGAATCTAGTGGGTTTTGCTTCAGAAGTTTCCAAAGGCATTGCTTTTTAATGCATCTTGCATGAAGTTTGGATATGCTTTGTCATCTTTGACACATACAGATTTCTCATTCAAGTCCTCATAAGCTAACTTGCTAAATGAGCTCAGGGTTAGAGGCTGAGTATTCCCTTTTTTGCTGCTGCTTTGTGGGAAGGTCTTAATGTCAGGCTGGTTTTGTCAGAACATGGGCGTAGTGTGTACAGTTTATGTCTCCCTGTGCTCTTCTCCTTTAAATAAGGAAAGGCATTAATTTCTGAAGAGACTGTTCAGTATGGAGTAGTTAAAGATTGATGCCTTAGATTTGTCCTGTGATCTTCCATTATTTTCATTGAAACAGCATGGAGATGTTGCAAGGTTGTTCATTACTCGCTGATACAGATCATAAACAGTAGGATACATGAGTGGCATGCCACAGCCAGCATTCTGTGTTCTTCTGGTGACTTCTTTCAGAATAACTGGGGAACCAGCTGAACTAGCTGTATTGTCATGGTAATGTTATCGATAGCAGCCTGTTCCACAAAGTCATACTCTTAGGTGTTCAGCAAATTTTGTCCCTGGCTGGGGCAAGAAGAAACTATGGTAATGTTCGTAAAGAACTAAGTTGTTGCCTCAGTGTCAGAACAGCCAAGTAGGTCTAACTGGCTTTGCTCGGTCATTCCAGTGCTGTTTCCACAACAGCACACATGTGAACCCTTTCAGCAGCTCCAAAATAAACCAAATTATTTTGCTATTGAACCCCACTAGCAGTTAAACTTTGTGGATACAGTGTGCTTTTTTTGCCTTCTCTAAATTGCACCACTGCATTATACTGTGAAACTGGATTTCCCTCTGCAGGTAGATGTCTGTGATTTTTTGAGAGGTGGAGTGAGAGCTGAGACCATTTTGAAGTAAATGTATTATATAAGCAGAAAAGAGTCCACTATTTTTATCATACCAGAATACACAAAGAATTGTATCATTGGCTTGGGGATTCTTTGCCAGTAATCAGAATATGAAACTACAAAATTTGTTACTAGTAATGATCACTATGTGTTTCCTTTTAGTACAAAATGAAGTATCTAAAATATTATGTTTACCTAATTTTTGAGTCAAAGAAGTGAACTCATGGAGAGAATCAATTTAAAATAACTTCTGGACAGTTTCTTCATAATTAAAAATAGCAATTTTGAAAATTTTTTACACTATTGATTTATGATTAGAAGATTTCTCACAATAATGCACTAAATGTATTGTTAAGTGAGCACAAACTAGGAAAAATACAAGAACTGAAATTTAATTTAGAAATACAGGGTTCTTGAAAGACCTGGATGTGTAAGTCTGTGGACGCTCACTTCTCGCTTTTAGTGTTTCCTTTAAAATCCCATTATTGAGCTTAATAAATGTGATAGCCACCAGCGTTGATAGCTTGATCTAGGTGGTCTATTAAGTGCATTTTTTAACTCTAGAAAATGGTTTTAAAATTCTCTGTTTGCCTATCTGACTCAAAAGCCATTTCCTCTATCTGTTCAGTTGTGTCATCTAAAGACTAATATTTTTACTGCAAATACTGGTTTTCTCATATCAGCATGAAAACAGCTAAGACTGAGCGAACTGCAATTTGTTAAATCTTTGTCAACAAAATTGATTGTTAAATGTAAAGCTGGTTATTTACACAAGCTCACTGAAGACTGAGTTAGTTATGCAGAATGAAGGAGCAGCCTAGTTCACTCCCAAGGCACAGTTTCCTTGACTAAGCAGCAAGGGAAATAGTTTTCTGTGAACTGAATGTATGCAGTCATTCATGCCTGCTGTTCCTAGCTGATTTTTCAGCTTGGCTTTCATGACCTGTTCTTCCTTCCACTGAAAGCCTTGGGAATTTTGATCTTGACTTCACTGGAAAACATGGCTGTATCCTACTTATTTTCATTTAAAGAATAAGAAGGTTAATGGTTTATGTAAAATATGGCATTCTGTAGCTTACTTAGTCATAAGTGACTAATTTACATCTCACAAAAGTGCTAGTCATGTTAAATTTTCATTACTTGGAACAAGATCAGAATTAAAAACTGGGAGGAGCAGAACAGATTCTCAGATCAGGGTTTCAGTGTAAAACATTTCTGTCTTTTGCCAATGTATCCTTTTGGGAACTGATGATGTAAAATATTTTGATGGGGAGAGGAAAGTGTTCTCCTTATTATTCCAGGGAAATAGCTTTATTCCTTCCTTTTGTGTGAGCAGGTAAACATATGAATTCGGTATGAATTAGTCTCTGCAGATTTGGTCAGGAGAAGCTGGGCGGGTGCCAACCCCACATTGTTACTTTAAGTTGGCACCTCAGGAGAGGGAGAACAATCAAAGTGCATAAACCCCTTTTTCTTTCATTTTCATCTGATTCTTGTCACCCACCAGAACACATCAATGTAGCAGATTTGGGCCATGTAGGTTACATATGGGGCAGACATTTCTTGTGATACATTGGACCTAACTGAGCTAAAGTGGCTGTGACAGGAATGCACCGTATTGTTCCCGTAAGCCTAAGGATATGGTATTCTCTGGAGAATGTTGTGTTAACTACCTCTGCAAAGCCTTTCAGTAACAATATTTTTATGTTGTTTTGTACAATATTACCAGATATGGGCAGCAGTGCACTCAGGCAAGTTTTATGCTCTTCACAAGGGGTGAACAAACTCCATCTGATGATCCATTGAACAGGCTAGGAAGCTTTGTGAAGAGAACTGAAGTCTTTCTTCTCTTCCTCTTATCATTCAGATTCTGTGGAAAGGCACTGGAAGACCAACAGGGACAAAGCTATCTTGAAACTGCCTAAGACTTTTAACAATTAAAATATATTAAAGCATAGAACCATCTAAGTGTGAGGTATACTACTGGGTGCCTTTATTCCAATGACAGTTTTTATGCTTACACCTCACATACTTACATGTTACAGATATATAGAGGTGATAAGAACAAGTTTTATTAGTTACATTATTAGTTATCATTGCATCAGTAATCAGCTCTCTAACACAAAGTAGAGATCTGTGAGTTTTCCTCGTGTTATGAAATAATATTAAAGAGTGGAGGAACTCCAATGTCTTTACTAAGCTTGCTGAGAATAAACTGCTCTGTTTTTGTTACCAGGAATTCAGCAGCAGTGGGTCACGGCTGTTTCTGCTATGCTCTAATACGTTCCATTCCAGTTGCCGTCTACGTTGTTTTGATAACAGGTCTGCGTTACCACCTGTTCATATGGAGCGTCTTCTCACCAAAACTACTTTATGAGGGAGTGCATGTGTTCATCACAGCTGCTATCTGCCTGTTCTTCACAGCAATGGACAAAGTGCAGGATTGAAAATAAGTGTGTGTCATCTGGTTCTGCATCGCAATGTCCAATGTCACTGGAATGGGAGAATGAAAATAAGGGCTCTAAATTGTTGTGCAAAATTTGAAGAGTAACCTTCTTTATTTTAGTCAATATCAGAATTTGGAGGGTCTGTCCTGTGTTAAAATTGAGTTTGCTTTAAAAATGTTGAATTGAACTATTTTTTCATGGATGACTTTTGTTCTATAGCTTTCATTATAGCATTCCCCAAATAACAGAATGGTGATGTTACATGATTTGAATCTTAAAATGTATATTTTAATACAGACTGGTGCCTCATGGGCACTGAGAAAATCTGTGCATACAATTATTTTACCTTTTTAGACTACAGAATCCTGAAAATAGTCAGGATTTCTTGAGTGCTGTTCACAAGATCTTGTATCCATTAGCCTCAGGGGGATTTTTTGTGTTTGTTTTGTTTCCAGTGGATGCATTGAAATTACTACTAAATGATTATGGTACAAATATCCCAGGAAAGAGATTTTATTTCTTTTGCATAGGCAGCAAGCATTTCTCTTTAAAGGCAGATGTAAGATTGTAAGATGAGTGCAGTCGTTATCTGTAATGGATTTCGATCTGCACTTCAAGCACTGAATAAGAAATGGTTATGGTCTAACAAAACAATGAATCTTCTGTGGAGTCCATTCACTGCTAAAATGTTGTGTTTCTTCTTATCAGTGTATAAATGTTAAATTAAATTGGTGGCAGCCACAGTGAACATTGGGTCATGTTTTTCCCACAAGGGTAAGAGTTGTGAGCAGTGAATAGGAAAATAGTTCAGTGGACTAAGTTACCAGCAGAATAAAAGGTATGTTTGCAGTTTGCATCACCTTCCCCAAGTGATCAGCCTAACCATCTCACTTGAATGTGCTGTAATTAATTCCTAACAATGTTGTTTTCTATACTGACTATCAGTGTTCTTTATGTGAGTTTTTTGCCTCATTTTTTTTCCATGTTAGTAGCTAATAGGATTTAACCTAAATGTATTAGAGGTATAACAGAAGACAAGCATTACTGGAGACTTTAACTTTTGTTATAAATCTAGAATCTGTAAAAAAGAAAAACATCAAAATCTATATAGCTGACAACCCGTTTGCTAGGCTCACTGATACACTTTGCATCTCATGTTTCAGATAAAGCAAATCTCAAAATGTAGGCCTTTAGTTTTTATACATTAATAACAGGCCATCTTGATCACTGACATTTTTTCCAACTATAAAACAACAAAAATTTTCTGTACGCTCGCAACATATTTCCATTCACTGTGAACTGTTGGAAGATTTAAAATTAAATACTTTCAATAAATCACTTTTCACTGCAAATTATAGTGTGAATGTGGTACAAATTTACCATTTTTATAATTCTGAATATTCTTCTGGTTACCTGTTGATGAACAACCTTTTGGCCATTATCAGCATACTGTCTGTTTATTTTGTGTCCTAGTTTAAGTGTTTACCAAGACTAGAGGAGGGGATTCCTCCTCAATAACCACTTACTAAATTTAAAAGAACTTTAATTAGAAAATGTATATTAGAAGGATAACTGTTCTTGACTACTATTTATATAGCTATATATATAACTATAAACAGACCAGAGCAAACTACTACCCCAGCACCAACACAACTGTTAGTGTAAAACCAAAACAGTAGTTTCTTCCTGGCACAATTATATTTACGGAAAGTAGGTGGCAGTGTTGCACCTCAGCTGGCCGTGAGGTCAGTTCACACTCTTTTCCCAATGAGGCAGAGACAAGAGGCAGGAAGAGGTGCCAGCCTTGTGACTCACCTGGGGGCAGGATGGAACCTTCTCTCTGGGGAAGAGCAGACTCTCTCCTTGCAGTCAAAGTCAGTCCCCAGGAAAAAAAAGTCTGCAGTGTATCCTGAAGCAGCTGTGACCCTCCTCTCTCTTTCTCTGAAGTTCTGGGTGCCCAGAGATGGGGAAGGAAGGGGGAAGAGCAGAGCCAGAAGGAGCTCTCACCTGCTCAGCAAACAGTGGCTTTAGTCATAGCAGCTGCTCAAAAATGAAGTGAAGCCAGCACACAGGAAAAGCTTCTCCCCCTCCCAGAGTGGGGTCTGTTCCTCACCTCCTCCCCACCTTTAAGTTGGAACCCAGAGTCATCAACTACACACCTTTTTTTTCTTGGTCCTGGCCCTTCAACCCCAAAATCTTTGTGTTGATAGGAAGAGAAAAATTCCCTGAAGGACCCTTCCCACCACCACCTTCTTTTGTTTTAAACTTTAACATTTTGTTAATTCCTAAGCAATCCTCCCTAGCATTCATACAGATATGTTTATAAGATATTTGACTCAGAGAGAAAAGGTGCTAATAAAGGGATGAAAAGGGTGTAGAGGAAATTGCTTCTAGTGTAAAGAATCCTAAACCAATGTGGGATGACATTAAAAAGATAATTTTTTTGCTTCCTTCCGATATTTTTTGCTTCTAGTGTATATCTTGGACATTTTATCAAATAGTGGAATCTAAACTCTTATGTATGGATTAAGGTTGTAGTTCTTCAGATTACTTAGTTTAAAAATAATTTCTCCTTTGAAGTTGAAAGATGTCGAGATTGAATCTAAATGAATAGGATAAATTACTTGGGAAAACTGCATTACTTAGGTCTTCAAGACCAGGAAAGGAAGGAAGAAGGAGAAGACACTGCATCTCTCTCTCAAGTTAACTGTTTGAGTTAATGAGTTTAAGTGATATGTGAATGAAACATGATACTTTAAATTTCAGAACTGCCGTTTTTATTCTTTTTCACCCTTTTCCTTTGGGTATAGACAAATGAAATAGTATTTCACCTTCATCAGCTTGTAGGCTATAGCAGTGCAAAGCTGAGGCAGTGAAGGAATGAGTTGGTTCTTGCTACAGGCAAACAGACTGGGGAATTATGCAAAACTAATTTTATTTTAAATCAACAAAAAGTTCTGGCATTTAATCTGAATCGGGGAACGCAAATGCCTGAACACAAATTCTTATCTCACTGGTGTAGTTGTTCTACCTCCCTTCTCATCCTGTCTCCCCATATCATGTTCAGCATGTCAAACCCTCAGTCAAGGAGACAAATGCTACATGGGATGATTTTGCCATTTTGAGCATACCTGTTTTTAATGTCCAAGTCATCTGTAGTCCCCCTTCCAGCGTGCAGTCAGCCTGGACTGCAGCTTCCTTGGTACCTTCTGCACAGGCACAGACACCTCCTAAATATATTTTGAGCAGGAAGTTTTGACATGTTTAATTTTTCTACTGAGCACCTTCACTGCTGGCCAGAGCCAGGTTCAGCCAGTTACAGATGTCTATACCTTTCTCTACTAGATTTGATAAGGTCACCATTAGGTAGGGCAGCTCACTGACACTGAAGTGCTCAGCTTGAACTTCATTCTTATAAATGAATTCAGGTTTAAGAAAAAAAATCTATTCATATTTCAGATACTATATATCTGTGTTTCTGCTTTCTAGGAAAAAAAAGCCTCAGTTTCCCTTGGCTCTACATAAGCCAGCAGAAGATCCACAGTGTGCGCCCCAGCCCTTCCAACAGGCAAGGCATGTGTGCAAGGCTGCTACTCCTTTGTGATACTGTCTGTAAGGGGTTTTTGAAATTCCTCACATAAGGCATTTGCAAGCTAAACAAGATTTAGCTCCACACCTGCACAGTGGCAAATAACCATGAAGTCCTTTCTCAGAAAAACCAAGATTTCCCTGAGTGCTTCAGCAGCAAAAGGTAGGGAAGGAAGCTATGGTCCCACTGGTCAGTGGGGCAGGAGAGGGAGCTGTCTCATGTCATTTTAGGCTTTCCATGCTCGCAACTGTGAAAGGCTGTGATGAGGGGATATTTGTGAGGCTAGCATTGCACTAACAGAGGTGTAATAAAGTCTGGGAAATGGCTGGCCATCAGCATCTCCTCAGTCCTCAGGGAGATAATGTAAAAGGAGACTGTTTCCCAAGAGCTGGATGGAGGGAAGATAGACTAAGAGGGATTTAGTGGGACAGCTTGTGCCTGACCTGTTGGTGCCTCGTTTCTCTTCTGGAGAGACAATAGACTGTGGAGAAGGGAAGAGCACTGGATGCTGGAGAACTTTAGTAGGGTCTTCAGCATCATGTACTTGGTGGCCAGGTGTTAAGCTGTGGACCAGTGGGCTTCCAGGTGGACAGGATTTCTGAGCTGTAAGGGTTGTCTGAGGTCCCTTGGGTGGCTGATAAGCAGTAGTGCAATGCTAGAGCAAGGCAATTGAAGGTCTTCCTTAAGCTGGGTAAGGAGATGTCAAGACCAGAGCAAATCTGGAAATGCTACCAAATTGGAGGAGTGATGTATATGCTGTGGGGGAGGACCACCCCTTGGAAGGACCTCGGCTCACTGGAGAAGTTGCCTGCTGCCAACCTGCCTCGGCAAATAGCCCAGCTCATAATGGTGAAGGATGGGACCTGTGGGATGGTAAAGAGCTCTGGAGACCCACTAGGCAGCAAGGGAGACTGTGAGCAGCCCTGGCAGCCTGATCTTGTTCCCCAGCTGGTCAGTAGTCAAGGAAAAACACACACACACACACACACACTCACACACACACGTGTTTGCATAAATAGTTTATCCAGCACCTGGCCCAAACACCAGTGGCCTGCCCTGCAGCTGGCGTCCAGAGAAGGGAACCCCAAAGGTTTCCAGCTATGGTCCTGTTGGTGGTATCCAAACTTGCTTACTGGTGAGTACAGCTTGAAGTGCATTGGTGTTCACATGTACCTACCAAGAGAAGCAGAGCATGCACTCACAAAGAACTTGGATCTACTAAGAGGATGTGATGCATAGTAGTGGTGAAGAGCTCCCACAGGGAAATAACACTGACTGTTCAGTATAAACAGAAGCCTGTTTATACTGAACTAGCCCTTTTAATCCACATCTTCCTCTGCTTTCCCGTGTTTATTCCTTTCTGAGACATCTTGATCCTTATTTTTTTCCCTTCCTTTGTTCCTTTTCGTAAGTATTACATAATGACTTACATGTTCCATGAATCCTTGTGAAAACATGCCACAAGTTTTACTGAATCCTGAAATGCTTTTCCCTGTGGATCCCATAATGAGTCCTGTGCTCCTTCAGGCTCCTTCAGTCTGCAAAGTCTTCAATGGGAGGAGTTTCTTTGATTGACTAATCCTGATGGACTTCACACCAGAGGCAATTGTCCAAATGGTTAGTGAATAGATTGTCATCTAGATAAATTACTGTAAATTGCTGATTAAACTATCAGCATGTTCTTGCCCATCTACCCTCTCTAGACCTTTGTGTAATCATGAACAGACTGTAATCACCTAAGTTTTGAGCGATTTGTACCTTGTTTCAGCCTGGGGATCAGGAAGCATCAGGGACCTTTTGGCTGCAGTCAGCTCCCAGGAGCAAGGGCATAGGGATAATGAAGGTAGATTCTATTCAAAAGGGCACAGGGAGAGCCACAAAGACAACAGGCCCAAGCTGTAGTACAAGACGTTGCCAGGAGATCAGAGAACCTTTTTCTCACCTGGGTGTTTACTACTGGAATGGGGCCCAGATCTCAACCCTGTGAAATCTTCCAGCATTGGAGCAACCTTATTTAGTTGCCTTTGCTGTGGGCTGGAAGCTGTACTGTGTTAGCTCCAGAGTTGTCATCCAAGCAACATTTATCAAGGATTCTGTGATTTTGTTGTGTTTTAAGTTGTCTCTGCCATTTCTTACTGACCATTTCGCAGGCTACTTCCTGAAGTGAAAAAGCTTTGTCATAGATTTCATAATAAAAAAAAAATAACCGAAAGAAAATAAAATTTCGTGTCATGGTGGTTTTGATTTTTTGGGGGGCGTGTGTGTGTTTTTTTGGTTGTTGTTTTGGTTTGTTTTTTTTTAAAGAGATAAGCATCACAGCTGAAAACTGTTGTTAATTTTGATTTTATTGTATGGAGCCATGCTACATACACCTTAGATGCAACACCTTAAATGCAAGAAGTATCATCAGTGGAAGGAGAGGTTTAGTGCCATCTGCCCTTAGCCATGCTGGCTTCAGTGTCTCTGTAGCCTGAAGATTCTCAGATTTGATAAAGAAAGGTATCCTGTTCTGCCATTGCCTCTGTTACGATTCAGATGGTTCCCCAAAATGTTCAGCTTGTGTATCTGGCCTGAAGTGAAAGTTGTGGCCTTGCTGTGATTTTTGCAGGCCCAGGGTGGGTGCATTTGGTCAAGGACACATACGTGACTTACTTTCTGAAGTTGTTTTTCTGTTTTCAGATTGAGAAATAAGCCTGTGGACATCAATTCCTGCATTTTGCCTGGTGAGGGACATAGGTGCATCCCTAAGGACTTAGTATCTCTTAACATTTGATAAAACACTTGGGTTGCTATGAGAAATACCCCTGATCCTTCAACATCTGTTTCCCCCACTCAGGGTAACACTGTTGTCCTCCCTACTCGCAGGGTACTGAGGACAAATTTTCAGCATGATAATTCATTAAGGTGTAACTCAAGTTCAATCTATAGATCAAAGCACAGTGTTTTTGCATGATATTATTGTCATTTAAAGAATTAAGGTTGCCAATCACTAGAGATGGGCTTAAGCATAATTGTTAGACTGAGTGATGTCTGTTGCAAAGACCACCGGTGATGGTGAATGTGACACAATCCAGATCACACAGCAACATGGCTGGTGTATGGATCACCAGCAGGAAGACAAGAGGTCCAAAACACTCAAAAGACTCTTCCGCTGTTATCCTGAGAGCTGTTCATCTCTGGTGAGACAGGATAACTCGTGTTCCACTTTGCCCGACCTCCCCCAGAAAAATGTATTTGGAGGCTGTAGAATTTTCCAGTGGGTCAAAATAGTGCTACCTGGTTTGTATGGCATGGTTCCCTCAAATAGCCAAGCCTGTAGTGACAGAGACAGCACTAGAGAGCAGTGTAGTGCCTGCAGCTGTTAAGACTTACTGGTTTGGCTCAAGTTAGTTTGTCCCTGTTTGTGTACAGCAGTTGTTGAGCAGGCTTAGTCTGTAGATCCTTTGGGTAGACTAGGCATAAGACCAAATGAAAGAAAACATGCTACTAAATCATACACAGGAACATGGAAGTCAAAACTGTATTCTCTGAAACTGGTATTGAAAAGGTACAAACAGTTCCACTGATTCCAGTTCTGCCTTGGTCCCTGCATGAGCTTCCTGCTGTTGGCTATACACTCACAGAGGTAGCAAGACAGAAGGGAAGTTTTGAGGCTATATTTGTTTGTATTGTGGGTGGCTTTTTGTTTTGAAGAAGCATTTAAGAGACTAACATGACTAGTGCAGCTCTCTTGACAAGTCAACAGCCCAGAGCAGCAAGCAACTTAGGAGTGGGTGAGCAGCCTCTGGCATTTTGGCTGCACATGAACTCACCCTGCACATTACTGTTAAGGCCTTTTGGCAGTGGCACTGAAAGCCTAGTTCCTCCGCAGAGTCATGCTAGAGGTGCCTGCTCAGCAGAATAAGATCCTTGGTCTTTACCTTTCACAACTGGGACACAGGACACAGCTGCTGACAAAAGACACAGCCATTTTAGAGAGGACTGCCACAGCTGGAGATGCAATTACAACTGGGGTTGTGTTATCCACAGCTCTAACATAGACATGTTTCTGAGGATGTGAACACTTCCTTTCTGCTGTGTGTTGACAGAAAGTGTCCATCATTGCCTTTTCTTGCTGAACAGTGTGCCATAGCACGTACTAGCTTGTCTCCTGCTTCCCTATAGGCTTACAGGGCTAGCCTGTGGAGATCCACCATGGGAGGGAGGTGTGTGATATTGCCAAGGAAACCAAAGCACAGCATAACACTTCTTATCAGCACTTGCACTGAGATGTCTGTAAGTCCTTGGGTGAAGTAGCATGGGTCACAGCTTTGGCTTATAGAGTGCAGATTAATATGTGGAAAGCCACTCATCTCTCACTTGTGTATTTGGCCTCCTAGCAACAGGGGTCTGTGGAATTTTTAGGAGCTCCCTGCTCTTCAGGTCTGGATGCACAGAGGGCAGCCTGAGGAACTTCTGTGCAGACACTGGAGCTCCTTCTTGAGACTCTCAGAAATGGGCTGAGATGATACCCAGATGGAATGCGAAGAGCACTTCAGAGAAGGTAGAGCTGTGGTGAGGGGTGTGCAAGGATAAAACAAAATAAGAGTTACTGAAAGTATCTATGATGAATTCTTCTGTTGTGGGGTAGTTTTTGCAGGGTAGGCTGTGCCAAGGGAGAGTAGTGTCAATCCCATCTGCCCTTTTAACGCATGCAGCTTCTCTGAGCAAGCCAATATTAATCCCTTTTATGAAAACCCTGGAATAAAAACCAAAAAAACCAACCAACCAAAAAATCCCAACCACAATAATCAAGACAGATGCCTGACTTGGAACAATAGTTTAACTACACATGAACTCACTACAGCTGACTAGCAATATGCATTCATCTCAACATCCTACTCAGATTTTTGCTAGTGACGGAGAAAGAGGAACATAAGGAAACAAAATGTATATTGATCTTATTCATACTTCTGACCTGTTTCAGTCAAACCTGAAGCAAAGCAGAGGGAGGATATTCTGAGTTCCCATGTCTCTCAGCTAAACTTCAGCAATGCGTCATGGACAAAGATCTCAGGGCATGACCCTGCTACTACGTTTACTCCAGCAAGGCTTTGACACAGTCTCCCCTAAGATCCTCATAGGTGAACTCACAAAATATGGGTAAGATGAATGGACAGTGAGGTGGATCAAGAACTGGCTGAATGGCAGAGCTCAGAGGGTTGTGGTCAGTGTTGTAGAATCTAATTGGAGGTTTGTAGTCAGTCGTGTTCCCAGGGATCAGTACTGGCTCCAGTCTTATTCACCTTGTGTATCAGTGACCTGAATGATGGGATAGAATGTACCCTCAACTTGTTTGTTGATGATACAAAACTGGGGGGAATGACTGATACACCTGAAAGCTGTGCTGGCATTCAGTGGGACCTTGGTAGACTGGAGAGTCGGGTGAAAAGAAACCTAGTGAGCTTCAACAAGGGCAAATGTAGGGTCCTGCACCTGGGGAGGAATAACCCGAGTACCAGTACGGTTTGAGGGCTGACCTAAGAGACAGTAGCTCTGCAGAGAAGGACCTGGGAGTCGGTGGATGACAAGTTGCCTATGAGCTGGCAGTGTGCCCCTGCAGCCAGGAAGGCCAAAGGGGTCCTGAGGTGCACTGAAAAGAGAGGCCAGCAAGTCAAGGGAGGAGATCCTGCCTCCCTACTCTGTCCTGGTGAGGTCATGTCTGGAGTGCTGTGTCCAATTCTGGCCTCTTCAGTACAAGAAAGACAATGAACTCCTGAAGAGGGTCAAGGAGAAGGCCACAAAGGTGATTCGGGGTCTGGAGCATCTCTCTTGTGAAGAGAGACTGAGGGAGCTAGGCCTGTTCAGTCTGGAGAAGAGAAGACTGAGAGAGAATCTCTTCAATACAAACAAATGTCTCAAAGGTGGATATCAAGAGGATGGTGTCAGATTCTTTTCAGTGGGGCCCAGCAACAGCACAAGGACCAATGGCCATAAACTGAAACAAAAGACATTCTGTACACTGAGGGTGAGAGAGCACTGGAACAGGCTGCCCAGGGAGGTTGTGGAGTCTCCCTCTCTGAAGTTATTCAAAACCCACCTAGATGTATTCCTATGTAACCTGCTCTAGGAGGCCCTGCCTTGGCTAGATGACCTCAAGAGGTGCATTTCAACCCTAGTAATTCCTTGATTCTATGATTCTAGAAATACTGAGCGGTAAGAACTTAGCTGGTGTTCCTCTACATAATGGCAGCTGCGTGACTGGTTGATTCACGTAGGCTTTGGCCAAAGAAAAGATGTTGAAACATGGCTTTGCTAATTCCCCATGTCTTTAAAGGCATGGTGAAGAAGCTACTAGAAATTTCTTCTTACTCTAGAGGGGGGTGTCATCTGGAAAATGTGCCTCGATAGCAGAATTTTACTAGGCTTTTGCTTATGTTAGGCCATGGTCAATACCTGCAGCTCTGCTTAGCATCCTTGTGATGGAGTCTGGACAGCTGCTGCCTGTTTTGGTTCCTGAGTACAAGTGCAGGATAGAAATGAGTCACCCTTTCCATCCTTCCTACACACTTCTACATTTTATGTGATTCTGCCTGCACTGGATTCCCATCTCAACAGGAACCAGGAATGTCACACAGCCTGCCTGGGACTTGGACTAGGAGCTGGAAGTGACAGCCTTTTACCCTTCACAGAAGTGTTGTGGGGACATGACTGAGGGCTGTCTGCTATCAGAAGGGTCATGCAATACTCTCCTAGCTTGTAGTTCAGCAGAGACACACAGTTAAAGGTCAGTCTTTCTGGAAAACACTTGTGTAGGGCCTGCTCACTTGCCTAGGGTGAATTTTGCCCAGGAAACATCATGATACCAAAAGTATAGCATGTGCTATATCACAGCTAACAGATAGGTTATCTTGGTTTAATAACAGTATGTTCAGGAGATGAGACCTCTAATGAGATGAACCATCCTTTTTTTAAAATTTTTGTTATTTCCTCCTCCCCAGTATAGACAGGGTGAAAATTATGAGGTGTCTGAATGAAGAAGGAAACATACCAATTTTACTAAAACTGGAAAAACAAAAGAAACCTACAATAGCAGAAGAATATTACCCAGATACTTCTCTTCCCATTAGGTTAAAACAAAACCTGAAAGGATATTTCATCTGAAGAAAAGCCCTATGCCACCAAGGTGATGGTGTGGGTTCCAATGTAGGAAGCCACATGGGTGTCAATGGTGGGGCTGGTGCTGACGTAGAGTGGAGCTGGGGTTGGGGAGGCCCAGGACATGGGATGGCAGCACTTTGTGCAGGAAAGAGAGTAAAAATGGCTGTTGCTGAGAGAGGGGCAACTCCTGTGAGGGGAATCCCTGGTCTGGTGGTGGTGATTCCAGAGGGAAGAATCCCTGGGATAGCATGGTGGCAGGTCATGCTGGGATGGAGGGTTCAACACAAGAAGGATCAGACTCAGTAAAGGGTTCAGAGCAACTGAGCCAACTGAGCAATTTATTCACATGGTGTACAACTTTTACAGAATGTGGGTTGTTCAAGGGGGGAGCATAGGAATTAAGGGGTTGGGACAACAATATACGGAAAGGTGGTGCAATGCACCAAATATTAACCAGTGGGAAGATGAGAAGATAAGCAATAGGGAAGAACAGGAAAGGTTCTAGAACTGTCATAACTGAGGAATATGACAATAACATAAAAAACCATAAAATCTTATTAAATAATAGTCTCTTCTATGATAGTGTCCACGGGCTCCAAATGCTCAGTCCACTGTCAATAGTCGTCTCCTCCAACAACTCCCCCTTTTTTATTTTGTAAGGCAAACAAAAACTTGGGGGAAAGTTTTTGTAACAAACTCTAAAAACAGAAAAAGCAACGGAGTAGACATAACAAGATACAAAAGATCACAAATAAGGCAAGAAACATTAAGAATTTTTTAACACCTGTGCCAATTCCTAATGAACCCATCCAATTGAAAAAAACATTATCATTTTCAATCTTCAACTGGGCAATTAGACCTTTTAATGTGTCAATACTTTTTTTTCAACTGTAAGCGATGAACAAGGGGATAACTATGATTCATTCAACTGTTTCTTTACTTGTCCTCTGGTATTGTGGGAAGCCGGTGGACATATTGTGCTCTTGGGGCTCTTGGTGTCTTTGCGCCCCCTTATAAGAGTGCCCGGCTTCCTGTTTCCCGATATCAGTTTTCTGGCACCTCTTGGGGACGAGCGTGGTGACAAGGGTCTCCCTTATTTATCATATTTTGAATGGCAGTCTTTAAACAAAGGTACTCCTATTCAGCATCTTGGACAAAATCCAGGAGCTACAGGTGTTTTTGATTTAAAATTTGGGCAATCCTTCTTTAGGTGACCCCTCTGATCGCAGTGGAAGCATTTGGATTCTGAAAATTTTGAGTTGGCTAAAGTTTTGGCCATAAGAGACATTTTGTACCTGTGAGACCTGATGTTCTTGCACACCTTGACCTGCAACAGTTGAGGAGCTCCAGGTCCCGGGAGCTAACTCATTACATGGAGGGGAGGTGTCCTCCCTTTGTCCCCCACCACATGGCCCCGGGGTGCTGGAAAAGACCCACACAGAGACCACAGGAGAGAAACAAGAGTTTATTAATCATGGGTAGGGGTATATAAAGGTTTTGGGGGATTCAAACCAATAAAAAGCCAGAGGGGATTCAAACTATTACCAGTAAAAATTCCAGGGATAACAACCAATAGGAAAGAGTACATAAGGGCCAATAAGGAAACTTTTTCAAGGACAGATACATGCAGTCCTAACTAATGAGATAATGCTTTTCTCAAGGGATTTTGGGAACAAGACAGTGACCACGGGATAAAATAACAAAAGAATCCATGTTGTAACATATATTTACACAACAGTGAAAACTTCTGTTTGTAAGGCATTTGGGCTAGCTTCTTCATCTTCTTCACAAGCCCACTTCTTACAAGATTTTTTCAGTTCCTGATACTGCAAATCCACTGCCACATTGACCATGTTGACAGGTGTGAAGTCCCTTAAGGTCTTTAAGACAGCCTGGCAGTCTTCATTATAATTTTCAATTGCCACTCAAATAAAGCATCCTGTGCTTCTTTTCCTTTAATCTGTTTGTTTATTACATTCTTGAGCCTTTCTGCGAAATCTGTGAAAGGGTCTTTCCAGTCCTGTTGAATTGTCACAAATGAGGGAGAAGGTTCTGATGTTTCAGCCATGTTTTTTAGGGCCTGCAGAGCCAGGTTCCATGAGGTGTTTAATAGATGGGCTGGGATCCTGGACTGCACGTGGTTAGATGTAAAGGGCCCTTCTCCCAGCAAGGCATTGACAGTACCTAATACTAGAACCCTCAGAGTGGAAAACACCTCCTCTGCATGTTTCTTTATGAGAGTTTTCCACTGTCTCAAACATAGAATTACGCATATGGTTTAAAAGCAAATTGGCTATTGATTGACTGTCCACAGGAATTAACATATAGGGTGAAAATAAACAATCCAAGATGCTAAGGGTGAAGGGTGCATTTATGCCATACTCGGTGGCAGCCTTCTTTAGGTCCTTAAGGATTGGAAATAAGACTGGCTCCCAAACAGGTGTTTAACCATTGTAATGAAAAACAGGAAACACTTTAAGATCTTCAAAGTCCTCTGCTGACTGGGCCTGATTTTTTGTGGCTGTCCACCAGGCCCTGTGACTCAAGCTGGTTTTAGCTGTCCTAGCCACATGAGGGTAAAAGGGGTTTGGTGGTTTTAGTTCAAAAGCCGAGGCACCAGCAGGGCTACCCTGGGTGCCACCATTTTGGGCTGGAAGTGACAGGAGGCCACCGTTTTGTTCCAGAAGTTGGAAGATGCCGCTATTTTGAAAGTTGCTAGGAGCGAGGCCACACAGTGATGGACAAATGTCATTGACATTTTGTGAGGACTCTGGGATGCTGATATTTTGTGCAGGCTTAAAAGTGCTGAAGGTGTTACTACAGCAACTGGTGCCATTTTGAGGGATTAGACTACTGCTGCCATTTTGTGGATGGATCTGGAGTGACACAGCCATTAAGTCTTGGAAAGTTTGGCCAGGGGCTGAATTTGATGGTATTTCCCTGGAATCTAATCAGGACACTGAGCCTGTACATTGACCAAGTTCCTGTGCTGCAGTTCTTTCAAAAGTATTTGGTCAAGCTCTCTTTGCCTTACGAGAGCATTGGATTTCAGCATGCCCAAAATTAATCTCCATGCTAGCACAGCCTGGTCAGCTTTTTTGTCTCCTTTTGCAGAAGTTGACCACAGAGAAAAGCCAAATTTGTCCCACTCCTCGTACGTAATTGGGTTGGACAAATTACAATTGTTCTTCTTGATCAATTTTACTAAGGTAATAATTGAGGCTTTGTCTATCAAGTGGTGGTGTTGATCACGAAGGATTTTAAGCTGATCACATAACTGCTTCTCACCTTTGCTCAGGTGGGCACACATACTGTACTTGATTTTGGAGGGGGGAATTGGAAAATAGGAAGAGTTCTTCCCCACATTTCACTGTATCAATGCCAATCTGGTGCTCTAGGTCTGACCACCTCTTTGGATGTAGACCTCTCACAGTTCCTCAAGGGTAACAGCCAGAGCCAGGGATTTGCTGATGGCAAAACCCTGAGCTTTTCACAGATGTGCAGGAGATCTTCTGAATATCACAAGACTCAGGCCTGTGGTGCTTGAGTGCCATTTGCAGTCCAATGCAAGAAGGATTGGACTCAGTCAAGGGTTTGGGGCAACTGAGCAATTTATTAATATGTTGTACAACTTTTATAGGGTATGGGTGGTTCAAGTGTGGAGCATGGGCAGAACATGGAAATTAAGGAGTTGGGAAAACCATATACGGAAAGGTGGTACAATGCACCAAATATGAGAAGGTAAACAATAGGGAAGAATAGGGAAGGTTCTAGAACTGTCATAACTAGGGAATATGAAATTATCATAAATAACCATAAAATCTTAAACTTTTTTATAGCAAGAACTGTAATAACATTAAACAGTAGTCTCTCCTATGATAATGTCCATAGGCTCTGAATGCTGTTGCTAGCCCTCTCCTCCAACAGGATAGATCAGCTGGGGCCAGAGAGATCTTAGTCTGATGCGAAAATGGCTTCAGCTGAGGTGAAAAATTGCCAAAGCTGAGGCAAAGCAGCCTCTGGGAAAAGACTTTGAGAGCCTGCAGTGCTCCTGTGGGCAAAAACCAGGTATGAAGAAGGCAGTTTCAGCTCATACCTGCCTTTTGTCTCCTGCCTCCAGAGTTCCTGGAATGCTCCAGTCTAGGGACGTACCTAAAGGTCCTGAGATGCTGGGAACAGTCTTCCCTGAACCAGCTCAGACAGGGGTCAGTCCCCCATGCTCTGAACTACATGGTGGTATGAAAACAGTAAAAATCCTTCCTATTTAACTAAAACTACATCACAGGTATACACAAACAAAACATGTAAAGCCTGAAACTGAGACAATAAAATATCAGATGATTATCAAATTGATCTTACTCCACTTGTAACAAATGTGCTTGTTTGCATGAGAAGTGCAGTGAACATAGATGAGATGAAGCAAAAACTCAGAGTCTGGGCAGTTTTCCTCTTTGATGGAAAGATTATAATTAGTCTGTGTTTTGGTATGTGAAAGTTTGAAAATATCTTAGCAGAACACAGAGCAAGTATAATTTTCCTGGAAATATTTTACATGCTATTAGATGCCTAAATCAAATTGCTGGATTCTTTTCATCAGATCAGTTAGATTTTCTTACATTTTTAAATATGATATCCTGTTGGGGTCAGTTTAAAACACAGGCTTGCAGGCATAGACAAAGGTACCCAGAAGCAGAGACACAGCATGGAAAACTCCATATCCCAGATGCAAGTGGGACTGCTGTAGGAGGAGTTGATGACTGCACATGCCCCGTGAAGGAGCAAGCTGGTTTGTGGAAGGATTGCACGTGTTGTTTGAACATGTTACCGCCCCCTTTCAGGGGTATATTTGTGCTCCCATAATGGCCAGTAAATCAGACATTGTACCAGCAGTTCTCCTGTTCACTTCGCTGTCATAATATCCTCCCCCAAACCCTCTAAACATACAGTTTCTCTGGAATGGGCTTTTTGATTTATTTAATGGCCTTGCTTGATTCCTGCTGAAATCAGGGGCGTTTTGCTCATACATTGAAGAGAGTCCTACCTTTCAAATAATTTCCAGTTGCCATCAATGAAGTCTTTTGTTTGCCTGGTACTGTATTGCTTAAGATGTCTTAAGTACTCTTAGAAAATACAGGCCAAATCAGTTTTAATTCTGCATTTGAATTCTCAGTGTCATGCTGCTTTTATGTAGGCATATGCATATTGAGTATTATTTTCAGAGTGTAATTGCCTTAAGTGCTGTTGATCGTGCAAAGAAAATGATGCATTCTCTGCCTCACAAGGATCTATTTCAGGACTCTCACACAGCACTGAGAAATCAATCTTGAATGTGGCAGTCAGGTCATGGGAACATCTGAGATCCTTGGTGAGAAGGCCAGCGATGTGGATGGATGAGGCCAGATTTCAGTGCTTATGCCGAGACAGCTGTACTGCAACTGTATGAATGTGAGCAGCTGCACCATCTGCTGAGGCGAGGTGTAAAACTCAGCCTGGGTCCCCATAGGATGATTTCAGTGCATTTTCAACATGTAGTTGAAAGCAGATGCATGTCCATGCACATTGTGGAACCACAGCCCCAGCCCCTGGCCTCCGCTCTTACAAGGGCTGCTTAACAGACTGAGTAGCTGGAACTCCCTGCATGGAATCGGTGCTGTGATGTCTTCTGGTGAACCAAAAAACAAGCTGAAAAAGAGCCTTTATGTTTAGTTGTTTGCTATCTGCTGCCATTAATCCACTTCAGATAATTTGGCAGCAGCAATCAGAATGAATTAGAGATTTGCAGGTTGTTGAATGGTTTTCCTCAGGCAACTTTCTGTTGAGTTGTGGACTTTGGGGATTAGATGGTATTTAAAGCAGCAGTGTGTGAACTTTCCTTATGGCTTGTGTGCTGTCTGTCCAGCTGAGCTGGAGGAAGGAGTGATGTATGTGGGTGCTATTCAGTGCTCTGCCTTGGCTCCTCCATTACCTTTGTTTTAGGGGGAAAACCAAAATGTTACATATAAGTGGGGGAAGGGGGGGCCTCCTCTACAATAATCATGCCACTTTATCAAATTTTAAAAAAGGAACTTGTAATACAAGAAGGATAACTGTTCTTAACTTTTATATATATATATATATTTATGTAAACAGACCAGAGCAAATCACTTCCTGACACCACAAGAGAAAAAAAAGACAACAACAAAACCCAGCAGGTTTTCCTCCGGAAGGAAAGTTATACTTAGGCAGTCAGTGTCAGTGTCACAGCCCGGCTGGCTGCGGAGTGAGTTTCCAGTCCCTCTCCAGCGAGACAGACGAGTGGTGAGCTCTCAGATGAACTCTGTCTCTCCCCCTGTGTTCCTTGTCCTGAACGAAGAAGGAAAACTGGAAAGCGGAGAAGAGCAGCATGTTCCAGAAAGTAGCTGCGACCTCTCTCTCCCGGGTCGCTGGCCCAGCCGGGGTGGGCCGGTAACGACACTGCAGGTGGCGGTGAGACTGGAATGGAGACCGGGACCCCAAATGCAGGAACCAGGAGAGCAACCGTGGCAAGGAGAAAAGAACCGGCTCACTAAGAAGCCGAAACAGCTGCAGCCAGGAGCAGCAAGGATCAGCAGCAACGGCCTCTCTCCTACCCCTGCACACACACCACCCGGAGCCGTGTGTAGTCCCCAAGAACAAAAGAGACAACCTGTCCCCACCCAAGTAATCAGCAGTTAACTACTTTTTTTGTTAACTACTGGCATGGGCAGTTAGTGGCAGGGGAGAGAATTTACATAATTCCAAACTACAACATCCATCCTCAATGGAATTGATCTCGTTGAGTTTCTAGGGTGCACACTTTCTAATTTTCCTGTGTGCTCAGCTCTGCTGTATGGCAGATCATGTCGTGGTAGACACCTGTACAGTCTTGATCTCTCCAGGAAGAGGCTTTCACTGCTTGGCAGCTACTTCTCTGGAGCTAAGTTGGTTTCCCCTGTTTTCTTCTTGACACAGGCAATTCTAGCTGTTGCTTTCACTTGTGGAGTTCATCCTCTTCCGCAGGGGGATGTCTTAGGTCTTGGGAGTGAAGCACCTAGATAGAAAGAACGAGCTATCAAAAAGGGGCAGAGAAGTTTGAGGAGTGGTGCAAGGACATGGTGAGCTGCTGCGTGAGGGGAGCTGCCCCCACGCTGTTCAAAGCAGAAGCATGAACATGTGGTCAGGGACCCCAGCGCACCGTGCAGGGGCTGCCCTACCCCTGGCCTGGCCCAGCACCACTGTGGGGGCTGGAGTACCACAGCAGCAGCAGCACATCTTGAAGAGGATGTCATGTTTCCCTACCTGTTTGAGCATCTAAGCACATTTCATACCTGTCAATACCTCAATGTCCATACGTTTTTTTAACAGATTCTTTGACTTGGGTGGACATAGTGAGGGCAATTGGAGTAACAGGAGACTGTGAAAAGAACCTGGAGTCTGGAAACTACTTTCTGAAAGGTGCTGCTTAAAATCTCACATAGAGGCTGAGATCTGCAGCCTGACTTTGAAGTGGGCAGAGACTATGACATTTCCCAAAGGCTTGAATAGAAACTATTTGGTAACGAAACAACAAACCCCTCCAATAGATTTGTATGCCTGACATCAACTTTTCACATTCTTTTCAAGTCCCAGTCCAATTTTTCCTTTTTTTACACCACAAAGTAGCTTTTGCTTTGCTTTGCAGTGAGAATTGAAAGGAGCAGTCAGGATGGAGTAGGTGAATTTGGTCTTCCTGTCTTGATCTTGCAAATGCACTTGTCTGGGATGCTGTAACATGAGATTTTTGAGGTCCGTGTAAAAGGCTATATCTGGCCACAACAGGGCCAGATTTGCATTTGGAGGAGTCTGATGATCAATCCTGTGTTCAGAAGCTATAGCTCCATTTCCTCCAGCAGCTGCTGTAGCAAGCCTTGTACTAACCCCTGCAGAGACTTATCCTTTGACCTTACTTCTAAGGTGTGTTTTAGAAACATGAATATGTTTTCTGAATGTTTAGATGAAATCAGTACTCATCCCACACCTTTCTATTTTCTAACTAGGAATTTTTAACTGGACAGAAGTACAGGTCTGTGCCAAAAGAGATAGCAGCTAGAACTGTCCTGGTGACTGATCTTGCACTTCCAAGTTACTATAGAAAACTTTTCAATCCAGAAATATTTTAGCTGGCACTTGTTTAAATTGGATTCTCTTAAAATAGCAAGAATTATTTTAGAAGCCTTTTCTCCCTTGAGCTTCCTAGTACCTATTAGGAAATATTAAGTATGCATTCACTATGCTAAAAGAATAATGGAGAATTCAGAGCAACCAGTTCTGTGTGGGATGCTTAAAGCATTAACATATTTTGAAGTGACTATTTCCAAAATAAGATACCTACAGTTGGAATTGATCATAATGTGACTTCTGCAGTTCAAAGATATAGAATAGGAAATGTAGAGAGCTGGCCACATGTATGTGTTCTGAATTAGGATTAAGTCTTTTTGCGTGCATTCTCTTAGACCATTGCTATGACATTATTAATATCCATACATAGCTGATTTAAAATTTATTCACTCTAAGAGTAATTTTCTGTGATCTGAGAACTTCATGAAGCTATTCATTTCAGCCAATTTAAAACAAATAATGTTATTTTTTATCATATAGCTGGTTTTATTGTTTCTCTTTTTATACATTGGACGAAATTTTCTTTTCAATGGGAAAATTGAAAAGAACTGCCACAACAGAGAGAATAACCCTTTACCTGTGTCTTCATTTTGGATGGAGGGACACATGCTAGAGAAAGCGACAAGATAGTGGATGGGGATGCAGAGGGCTGAGCTTCTATTTGGCACTGCTTTTGCCACCCCACTGCCCCTTGGCAGCCTTGTGATTTTGGAAGCATTAATATTTTCTTCTCTGAAAACCCCAGGGAGCTTTGGGACCCCCAACTGATCTGGGACAGGAGCTTCAGCTAGTGACTGCAATAATACCTTCAAGCTTTGACATGCTTTTTCGTCATGCAGTCATGAGGAGCTGGCAATTGCATGACCCTGTGGAAAGCTGAATGGTGGTGCTGACAGGTGAAGCATGAGCCAAAGCAGCCCATCACTGCCTGCCTCCCCCCAGGCTGAAGCCATGGTGCAGAGAGAATGGTGGGATTAAGGGAAATCCACACAGCAAACCAGTGTGGTAAGGTGGTGTGAAGCAGTATTGGAGGTAGGCTGAGGATAGTTGTCTTACAGGCTGTAGCAGCAACAGTGTCCAAGTGTCTTTTTGCAAGCTTCTGGGAGCTATTCTGAAAAGAAGGAAGTATTGCAGGGTGAGACCAGCCTGTAGGAATGATAAAGATGGTGCCCATTTTCCCTGCTATGTCATGGGGAATCCATCTCTAAAGCTCTTCTTGTAGCATCCAGAATGGACCTTTGTGTAATCACATCCCCATTTCTGGACCTTTTTCTGTAATGTATGTTCATAAAGTGCTAATTCTTTTCCCAAAAACCAGACATGCGTGACAAAAAGTTTGGCATAAGTTGCAGCATGACAAAAATTGTATGCTCTTCCTTTTTGCTTGTCCTGCAGCTTGGAGCCATCAGTCTAGGCATAATTCTCTGACTCCTCAGTCCCTAAGGACAGAGTTTTCTGTCTACTGCTTGGGCTGCTGCAGCTCTTTCTACCTCCATCTCCTTACACAAGTTGTTGCTACTTATCCAAGGAATTCAATACAAACACACATCATACGCACATGCACATGTGCACACACACATATGCTACAGACAGGTCCAAAGGAGATTGCACACACCAATATGGTGTTCAGGCAAATCCCAACTTTATTCAAATTAGACAACATATATAACTCAAGGTAACCCCGCCCCAGGCACGGCACATCTGACTTCATAGGCTAAGGTTAGAAACATGTACTTATAAGGTAAAATCCGAAGCCCCTTCCGGGTGAGATGCTGGGCTTGTAGTTGTTTGACCTCTGAGTCCGGTGTCACGTGGTTCTTCTGGACCCACTGGAGTCAGTGGGCAGCAACACACATACACACAAACTCATACACACACACTCACACAGAAAAACGCAATTTCATGGCTATTTCTCCAAAAGCCAAAACAAACTATGTCTAATCTGCATTTATTCTAAAAAATGATCCCTAGCCGACTGAATTAATTTATCTCCCTTATGCAATGAGCTGACATATATGCTGTTAGAAATGAAGGGTTAGTTCTGCACTTGCAGTTTACTCCTTACATAAAATCGCATCAGACTTCAAGCTCCTTTGTGTCATGTTCAGTGTCCTGCAACAGTGTCTTCATGTTTATAGAAGGGAAAATGCAAGGTTTCTGTGAGTGTCTTGAGTAGCAGTGGAGCCAAACAGCTTCTAGTGGATGTTAAAATACTTTTCTAGTTTGAAAAGTTCATACAGCAGACATTTGCTAACAAACAAGAGCACTGGAAAAGCAGTAAAATCAAGCCAAACCAAACTGAAAATCCATTATGTTCATGCCTTACCTGACCCACATTAAATGGATCTTGAGAGGGTGTTTGAATACACAACTGTGGAACCTGCAGTAAGGATATCTTCTAAATGAAAAGACACTAAACAATTTTTTGTCTAAAAAGTGTTTCCCAGTGCCATTCATACCCCAAAGCCTCAAAGCTTTTTGGGCTCACACTAAGTAAAGTCTTTAAATTTGTAGTAAATAGGTATCCTAGAGAAAACACATAATGAGGAAAAAAGTCCTACTTGTGATCATGGAGTGGTCCTTTATTTTAACGCTCCCTGATGACAGGACAGGGAACTTGGGTTAGGTTTTCAAGCACAGCTTCACTTTCACAACAGATGGAGGCACCCTCCTGTTCCTTTGGGCAGGACTCAACTATGGGGCAGTGCTGGGACAGACCCTTTTGACATTAAACTCTCTTTCAAACATCTGGAAATATCTTTGAGGGTTTTTTTCCCAGCAGGTGGGCACAGAGAAGGAATGTTAATCCACTTTCTTTTCCTTTCACTCTGTAAGGAGCCACCCTGAACTTTACAACGGTGATTGCAACATTGCTGCAGATGAATGCTGGATGAAGGAATGACACAGATTCGGACACCAGCAGCCTGCCACCTTGATCAAATCCTAGTTGTCCCAGGTACACAAGGAATGTAAATTGGCCATGATGCAGGTGGATGCTGGGGGTAGAGTTTCCTTGTGAATAGATCAGCACTCACTTGATGTGAAATTGCTGGGCTGTGTCATCCTCAGGAAATGGCTGCAGCCTGGCACAGCAGACATAGCAAGGGGACAGGAGCATGGATCCCACCTACAGTGCTGCTCTTCTGTGGTGGTGAGACCATGGCCATGGAACCGCTGCCCTTCTTCCTTGTCGTTGCCTTTTCCTACACAAGGTGCAGAGCTGAGGCCTGAAGTCCCACTCTGCCCTGGACAAACTGTCTCATCCAGGAGGTTCTTCTGGTTGGTTTGGCATACTTCAGCCAACTATGATGTGGGCATGCTGGTAGAAGCCCCTCTCAGACTGAGAGCTCATGAGATAAAAATTGCTGACATGGCCTGGGATGTGCCCCAACACATTGCCCATTGGTGATGTCTGCCCTTTTTTCTAAGGAGAGAAGGGATCCTTCTGTCCGCTTTACAGATCCAGATAAACTGTGGGACATGATGATGGATTAGATAGAGGCTTCAAGAGACATAAAAGACATTATAATACAAAGACTGTAATAAATATGGATTGGAAAAGAAAATAATTACTGAGATGGGTCACTGCTCTATGAAAGAACCTGGAACACATTTGAGCTGGGTGCAGACAAACTGTTTTGTCAACAAAGCAGCCCATATTCAGCATGACAGAGCCTATGCTGGTTACTTGCACAGAGAAGTATCCTAGAGCAAGCCTGGGACACAAACTGCAGCACCGGGATTGAAGTGTAGCAACAGTCTGTGCTTGCTGCTGGGGTGACTGCAGCAGAAATGCTGTGTCCAGCCTTGAGTCTGCAGCTCAGAAACATGGCAATAATTTGGAGGAGGCTCTAAGAAGAGGAATGAATGTAACAAGACCAGAAAACTTGCCTTTGTAATGAAAGAGTTGGGAGGTCAATTTATTTGACTTGTCACCCAAGAGACCAGGGGATGACTTGAACCAAAACTGTTAAGTACCTGCCAGGAACAGGGATGTGATGGCAGAGGGCTCTTCAGTAGATCAGGCAGACAGGTAACAAGGCTCAGTCTGCAGGTTAAAGCAAACCAATACAAAGCAGAAGTGAAGTGTGGTTTTTACTAGTTGGTTTAATTGAGGGTTGTGGTGGGGTCTCAGTCTTGCTCCAGAAGTTGCCCTTGAACCTTGGTATTCCCACCAGATGGAAGGGGAGCTAGCAGAGGAGAAATCCCTACCTTACAGTTCACCTAAGGAGGCCTGTCAGGGCAGTGTGGGCTTGCTTTAACCCATGGGGTCATGCAGCGCTGTGAATGGCCTCACTGGGGGCTCAGTCTTCTTCCTTACAATGATTTATAGGTATTGCATCCTCCAAAGTGGAGAAATCACACAGGAAAACAGCGGCAATGCCTCATCCTGCTGGCTCATCTCAGGGCTTGCCTTATTACTCTCTCTGGGTGTGGGGCAGGATGGACCATGGGCAACCTCCATGGTGTTGGTGCTGCAGGAAGAACTGCCCTGGCATGGCTGAGCAAAGGGTACAAGGTGAAGGTGCTGGCTCTCTGTTGATAGCCTCCAGAATGCCTATCCTCTTGAACACTAGAGAAGGGACTACTTGCAGATTACAGAATCACAGAATATGGCAAATTGAAAGGAATCTGCATGGATTGAGTCCAAGCCTTAGCCCTGCAACATGTGCTCAAGAGTATCACTTCCTGAACTCTGTCAGGCTTGGTGCTGTGACCCCTTCCCTGGTGAGCTTCTTCCAGTGCTGAACCATGCCCTGGGTGAAGAACCTTTTTCTAAGATCCAGCCTAAACCTCCCCTGACACAGCTTCAGGCCATTGCCTTGGGTCCTGTCACTGCTCACCACAATGAAGAGATCAGTGACAGCTCCTCCTCTTCCCCTCATGAGGAAGTTGTAGATTGCAATAAGGTCTCCCCTCAGTCTCCTCTTCTCCAGGCTGAACAGACCAAGTGACTTCAGCTGTTCTTTGTATGACTTCCCCTCAAGGCTCTTCACCATCTTCATTGCCCACCTTTGAACACTCTCTAATAGCTTAACATCTTTCTTATATTGCAGTGACCAAATCTGCACACAATATTCAAGGTGAGGCAGCCCCAGTGTGGAGCAGAATGGGACAATCCCCTGACTTGAGTGGCTGCCGCTGCTGTGCCTGATTCCCTCCGGGACATGGTTGAGCCTCCTAGGTGCCAGGACACTGCTGGCTTATATGCAACTTGCTGTTGATCAGGATCCCCAAGTCCCTTCCCATGGCACTGCTTTCCATCCTCTCATTCCCCAGTTTGTCTGTAAGTCTCTGCTTTTTCCCATCCCATGTGCAGAATCTGGTATTTTCCCCTTGTTGAGCTTCATATGGTTGGTGATTGTCCATCTCTGATTTGTTGAGGTCACTCTGCAGGCTGACCTTGCCTTCAAGGGAGTTGACAGCTACTCTGGATTTTGTGTTACCTGCTAATTTGCTTAGTGTCCCTTCCAGTCCTATGTCCAAGTTATTTTTGAAGATGTTGAATCAGAGATCTTGCACCACGCCCCTTCACTCCTTTATCTCAGCATAGTATTTTGCTCCCATAACTCCTCCTAGGCCCCACATCTGTTTGATTCAAGTGCAAGGTATGTCTGTACTGCTTTTGCTTATGCTGGTGAGAACATAAGGGCGACAGGGAGAAACAGAGGAGAAAGTGCCACAACTGGATGCCAGATTGCCCCTTTCCTCCATGCTACTTCAGGGAGGTAGAGGCTGCCCAGTCAAGGAAGGCCATGGACAGAAGAAGAATGGACAAGACGCATGGGATTATGAGGGTAAATTCTAGCTTTGCCAGAGGGTATGTTTGGGCTGTCTATGTTGCCACCACTCTAGATGGTCCACAGAAAGAAACAGCATCTCAAGCTAACTGAGACTTGTGTCTCCCCTGCTTGAGATGAGCATATCCACATTTCATGGCAGACAGCTCTCCTGCCCTCTGGATTTCATGCTTTGTTTTGTGCCCGTAAAGCAGGATAATCATTGTGGGTGGAGGTTTATAAGATGATCACAGGGAGCTGTTCTGGGCACAAGGCACCAAAGAGTGCCTGTCTGTCTGTCTGGAGACCATAATGGAAAAATTAACCTGCAGCTGTGTTTCCTCCAAGAGGGAGTTAGACTGAATGAAAACATTACTACCAATCAATTTGGATCAAGAATCGGACTTGATGATCTCAGAGGTCTTTTCCAACCCAGTTGATTCTATGATTCAATCTGGGACCAGAGTCTGGAAGTGAAACAGACCCTGGACTTGGGCTGTTGATGTGGCTTTGTCTACAGCTACACTGAAGTATTACTTCAGTGTAATTCCTTGGCTGTATTAATGTTTTATAAGACCTTGCACAAAAGCTCAGAAGGGGTTTTCTTGCTGCCTGAATGGCCTCAAACTTTCATTGTTAGCTGAATGACCACTGTTATGCCAAGAACTAACTCTAGTGTTCAGACAGCTATGCACAGTTCTTTCATAGCTGTGGAAGCAGCTATGAAAGTAGTAGATACTGTCTCTGAGGCACTGTATGACTTTTTGAATGAAAAAAAGAAAGCACAGAGATTTTCTGTAAGCTGCTCTGCTCTACCAGGCACTGCATTTGTTAACAGCAAACTGCTTCTTCCTAACAAAGCATTTTCTGTTCTTCTTTGTGAAATATGCACTGAAGAACTCTAAAGAGAGATTTTTTTGTTTGGTAGGGAAAAAACTTCAAGAGTTATTTGGGTTCAACCTTTCCTTCTGTTGAGAGAGATGAGAAGACTACTGCTTGCATGATAGAGGTTGCCTTTATACCCTAATGTTTTCCCTGTTTCAACATATTCCTCAGAGACGATAAGAAGAAGGGAGTATTTATTACCCAAAGCTGTAATGTTCTTCTAACCACTGGTTAGAAGACTGTTTATCCCACTATCATAAACATTTCAGTCTATAAGCTGCAGACCTAGGTGATGTCCCCTCTGCATGTATATCTCTAGTGGCCCCACAGTTGTACATGCCAATTTAGTATTTTGGAGGACAACCTTTCTTTTCTCCTGGTGTTTCCCACTGCCCTGCATATCTGTACTTATTCATCAAGCAGGGAGGAGGCAGCAAGCACTGGGACAAAACAGGCCTCGGGGGATGCTTGCAGCTTCCTTTTATTGACTCCAGGTTCCTGTCTTGAGTTTACAATCTAAATGGCTTTGGAGTGGATAATGACAAATCCTTCCCTGACAAACTCTGTGGAGACTGCATGTGTGCTTGAATCAGCAGAAAAAATTCTAGTGACTCTTTTGGCTTTGAACAAGGCAAGGAAAGTTATACCAGTGGTGATGGCAAGGTAAACCAGAGTTAGTAACTAAGCAGGAGAGGGAGAAAAGAACGAGAGGCAGGCTTGCTCTTCTGATGTCTTCCATAAGAAATTCTGTAACAAAATCCAGAATTACTTGCTTTCTGTAGTAAGAAAAATTGATTTTATAATGAGTGAGTAGGAGATTTCAGTTCTGACAGGATGGGTTGTCTCAGGGTGCATAAACTGTTATGTTTCCAGCTCTTCCAGACATGCCATCTTTGCTGAAAATGATGCTTATCTGAAATCTACCATCTTTGGATGTTTGCCTATATTTCCAGGTGTTCAATGACCTGGTCAGAGTTGTTATGCAGAAATTTAAAGTCCATTCACTGCAGATAAACTGGTATGTCCCACACACTGAAATGGATGTGTTGAACTTTTTGTACAAGATGTAGAGTCATGTAGGATGCCAGGCCATCATTATACAGCCTTGTCTGTGGTGGGACATGTTCTCTGCAGTGATCTGGACACAGAATCATAGAATGGCCTGGGTTGGAAGGGACCTTGAACATCACCTAATTCCTAATCCCCCATCATGGGCAGGGACACCTTTCATTAGACCAGGATGCTCACAGCCCCAGGCAACCAGATCCTGAACACTTCTAGGGATGGGGCATCCACAGTTTCTCTGGGCAGCAAATGCCAGTGCCTCACCACCCTCATTGGGAAGAATTTCTCCCTAATATCTAATCTTAATCTCTCCTCTTGTAGTTTTAAACCATTCCCCCTTGTCCTATCACTACATGCCCTTTAAAAAAGTCTCTCTTTATGCATGGGTATGATTTTTATTCTGGAAAATTCTTCATGAGGAGAAATATGGCAGGCCTGTTTGGGGACAAGATCTATAAGATGGAATGATTAAAGTGCTTTCATAGTTAACAGGCTGTTGAAAACCTCTACTTCACAAGATGAGAGATTATCTTCCCCTTGAGGCTAAGATCTCCATTTTACATGTGAAGTCTATAAATTAAGCAGAGGAAAGGCTTGATTGGGACCACAGACCACCAATCACCTATCTCCAGTATCTAGTCTTTGAGTATGACTAATGATAAATGCTCTACTGGACAAGGATAATGTGGGAGACAATATTTGGTAACATTTTGGCAATTCACCTAAAATTCTTTTCTTGGCATCTCTGACAGCTAGGCTATGTTGAGAAAAAGAATTTTTCCTATTTTATGGGTAAGCTGATGCAGAGTTCAATGATGCTCTTGTTCTGTGGTTTGAGAGTAGTGATTTCTGTCACTCCATGACTATCCTCACCTCTCCCAGCTGTTGTTCTCATCTGAAGTCTGCGTGCCCGTTCTCATGCAGGGAACCTGTCCTTTCCCTGGCTCCACTCTCTGCCTCTGGTTATTCTGCCTGTTTTGACCACCTGTGGAGAACCAAGCTACAAGTCACCTCATGTGAGCACATGCATTTCCCACTCGCTTTCCCAGATATTAATCTCTAATCCTCATGGGACATCACCTCAAGCATCTCCTTGTTACTTCCAGTCATGGTTGTCTTTGCTGACCTTTGGGAAGCAAGCTTGCAAAGGATATCTGATTTGCTGTGAGCTGGAGAGAGTAAATTTTAATTACTCTCTGAAACCAATGGGTTGGACAACCTCTCCCTGCAGCCTTTATGCACTATGCACTCTGTTCTATAAACCAGGTGATTAGATCCACTGTAGCACAGAATGAAATGTAAACCCAATTGTATACTTTCTAGATGCAGTAGCAGCAGAATTAAGAAGGCAAATATCTTTGACTTACTGGGGGAAGTAATTTATGAAGAAATCGGAATGTTTAATTAGAGAAAATTATCTCTATCTAATACTTGAAGGCTAATTTAAATGCTCAAGTCTTTCGTGTAAGGAAAAATCTATTTTAATAGCTTAGATTATTATCAAAGAATGTAAGTTTAGTGGCAGCAACAAATTTTCATAGACTTTCCACCAAGAGATATTGTTAAAGTGGCACCCAAATATTATGGTAGAGATGTAAAAATCATAGTGAGCCTCTTTTTCTTATTATTTCCTTCTTGTGGGGTGGGAGATTGGGGACAGAGAGACGACAAGGAAAGAGATTAAGAAGTTTTTCAAATTTTCATGTACACCATAAGGGCTAGAAACCTTGAGATCAAAAGTCATATCTGTGTGATTCTTGAATTTTGAACTATCAGAAGAAACATTTAACCTCTTGACGAAATCACAGGGTTTGTAGGAGTGCCAGTAAAAATGTTTCTTTTACACAGCAGGTATCATATTGCAAGTTCTCAAAATATATTGTTTGGGTTAAACTACAGGAAAAAAGTCTCAGGTTGATCAAATACTCTTCTTTAATTTAATCTTTTACTCAGGCTTCCAGCTGTTAAAGCAAGAGCTTGGAAGTGATGTGTGACAACATTCCCAAAGCAGAATTTTGGCTTTCATCTGCTAAAGGCCTGAGATTCTGCAGGTTGTGCTGTCTGTGAGATGGTTGTAGAAGATCAGCTTGCAACTATACGGCAGCTGGAAAGACCAAAATAAAAAACCCACTTGTTCCATTACCACTATGTTCCAGTCTCCTTATTCTTATCTGGGCTTGTCTGTTGTTTCATCTTTCTTTCTTTTGCTCTCTAATGCAGTAATTCTCTTCCTTTAGATGAGAGACTTCTCTTCCCAGACACCTGGTATCTGGTTCCTTTCTGAAGCTCTGAATTTTCAAGAGAAGCCTTGGTTGGATTTTAATGATTTTCTAGTTAGAAGAGGACATTACTCTCTTTCAGTCTGACAACTTTTCGATGCTGCCCAGGCTGTCCCACCTGAAGCAAACAAGGCAGTGTATTAGAGAAGCAATGATGAAATAGGGCCTGGAGACAGACTGTGACTGCCACTATCACTGTCAGAGTGCTGCACCAGAATTTGTTACTGTTGGCATTGCATTTTTTCTGCAACAGCACAAAGAATCTGGACACCAAATTCAGTTCCTACTTTCATTTACCTTCATTCTTACAAGAACTAAAAGCAAAATAGCCCCTCTCGGAAAACTCTTTTCCTTTCAAAATCAGTAAAAACTATTGCATAGTTACATGGGGGAGAATTTGTATGTGAGACTCCAGAAATTTGCCTTAAGGAATCAGCAACATAGAGACCACACAGGTAACTTTTAATTTCTTCCTGAAAGGTGGTAACGTATTAAGCTACTCTAGGATGTAGCTCTACCTTCACACCTTCGAGAGGGATGAATGACATTTAGTCACTGGGTAGATAACAAATGCCTCATGACAGTATATGCAATTACCTAACGAGAAGTTTTAGGCTGTTTTTTTTTTCCTTTTGGAGGATACATTTTCAATGTAATTATGCATCTCCTACACCAGGGGTGCTTTTCTTCAACTAGTGTAAATTCTTATTTCCACAGCAATCTTTGGAAAGAAGTGAGACAGATTAGCTGTGTTCATCAAGAAAAAATATGGAGTGATTTATATTTTCAAAACAATTCCATTATGCCAATGTTACTAAACTTCTCTTTTTTGTTTCATGTTTTTTGTTTTGTAAATCCCAGTTATGAAAATACTGAAAAACACTAGAAGAGTGGATTAATTTTCACAAAAGTGGTCAGTACTCCACTTATACAAGCACGATGTGGCAGCTTTGGGACCCGAATACTGCCTCCTAAAGTTATCTTTCTACCTACAAATTTTAATGTTAAGTAATCTAATGACAGTGAAATTCCACAATGACTCCTTTTTGCCAAAGCTGGTGAGAAGGGCATGTGCTGTTCTGATTAATTCTTTCCCAAATGTTCAGTAGCACTTAGCCCATAACTTTTGTAAACGGGACCAAAACAGGCATTCATCTTAAATTACGAAAAGGAGTTACAAGAAAGAAGTCAGCACATTTAGTCCGATGTTTTCAGGCATAGATCATCCAGTCTTGTTGGAGGTTGGAAAGAAACAACCTACAAGCAGCTTACTTGGTAATAACCCAATGTCACAACACTGGAGTTTTCTACTATCACAGATACTGTAATTACAAGTGCAGTTAAAGACTTTTGGAAGGGATGATGTAATAGCACATGGGACAAAACATGCAGGGACAGATCCTGATCTCATTTGCATTATTTTCAATGTGGAGAAAATCCAAGAATTTAGGCAAAATTAGTTCATGTAAAATTACTGCAAACTCAGTTTGCTCTGAGCTGTCATGTCTCAGTTCATAACCTTTCCTCTAAACTGTTAAACTTCTGCTGTTGTGCTGGTCACAGGAGGGTGGATGCTGTGTGCAGGATCATGCTTTTGGCACCTTGTTTCGTCCGTGGCTTTGCAGAGGTTGGGATCAACCAGCCTGAAAACATACAGCAGGCCTAGACTCCTGCCAGCTATCAGAGGCATGGCAGCAATGAGGCTGTGCTCAAAGTGATGGTCTCATATGCACTCTGTGTGCATGTGTAATACCTTAAATATGCCAGTACAAACTCTGATGGGGAAAGGAAACTTGCAGGGGTAGGATGCAGCTGTGAAACCAGAGGAAGACAGAAAAGGCTGAAGTGGGATGGCAGAGGCTGGTGGGGAGGCTGAGTGTGAAGCGCTGGGGCAGAGAATATCAGGTCAGATCTGGGGAAGGAAAGAGGCAGACAGCTGTTAAAGTGACTTGAATCAGTGTGGAGAGCTTTCATTGAACAGGCCAAAGGAAGAAAGGGAAGTCTCTTCTACTATTTTTAGCCAAGCAGCTGAATTACTCCACTTCCCTGCCCGCAGGGGTCAGGCAGTAATGGAAACCACCCTCTGAGGAGCTGCTGAGGACGAGTAGGTCTGTACTTTGCCTGCTGGCATGTCTCATCTCCAAGTGCTGTGTGATGGCATGTGCTGCAGCACAGGCCTCCCCTGAGCTGGAGTTCAGAAGAATGAAAATGCTAAGGGACTGGGCCATGGATGGGAATCTGCTAAGCATCCATGGGGCTGGGGTATCAAGGGCTGAGTGGACCTCTTCTCTTGACTGCTAGGAGACCACAGCTACACCTGAGCAGAGCGGTGTTCCATCCCACAGGTGAGCTCCCTATCAACCTTTGCAGAGCAGCCAGTTTCCATTTCAGCACTTGGTGAAGTCCCTGTGCCTGAGAGCTTGTATGCCACATCATTTTGGGTGTATTTGGTAAATCCTCAACTATCTAGAGAGATTATCTTCCTGATTTATCATCAAGCACCTTGTTCTTTTCCAGAAGGTAACTCAGTGCAGCTAAATTAGGTTTCTGCCTTGCTTAGTGCCTTTATCACTGTCTAATGACTGCAGGTATATGCTTCCAGCTCATGTGCTTAAGGTAGGCGATGCTGTACATATGCTACTGATTATTCCTGGCCTTGTGAGAAGGTATCATCTTGGAAATACAGATAAAGAATGTGCCTAGCTGAGCAAATAGGATGGGAGATGCTGTGTAAGGCTGAGGGTGATAAAGGAAGAGAGAAGATCAGGGCAGTGTTGACATGAGTGTTAATCACACTTATAAAGCCCTGCCTGGATTTCCTTCAGCAGGGAATTCTTGGGGTTGTATTCTAAAGAGCTATTTTCACTAGTGGTGGTCTATGGAGAAGTATAAAAAAACAGTTAACTTAATATTGTATTCACTTAAACTTTTTTTTTCTTCCATCATAACCCTGAAATTGGTGTTGGAGGAAGAAATGGATGAACTGACATCATATTTTTTTCCTTCAAGGGTCTTCAAAGAGAAGAGGAGGTGAAATGTCGCAGGTAATCCACCACTGCCAGGATCTGATTTCTTATGCAGAACATGTTCATCAGGTTTAGTTTTTGGTTTTGCTTTTTTTAGTTATTATCTACAAAGGGTGGGTGCAAGGGCACCACAAAGGGTGGAGTATTTGTGTCTGTCCATTGAGACAATCCTTTGCAGTTCACCTTGTGGCCCATGAAAAGCCAGGCTTTGCTGAGATTGGTTTCCCAAATGGAGCCAACAGCATGGCTTATTGCACTCTTTCTGGTGATGCCTTGGGAAGAGGCAGAGCTGATTCATTCCTTACAGATTAGGAGTGGTGTGAATGTGGTGACCACAACCTAAAGGGATAGAATCTAACAAGAAAGGGCCCTATGAGAACTACAGGGTATCTGTGGCAACAAAATAAGCCATCTTGTCTTGCTGCATCTGGTGTCTGTGCTTAGTTTATACTTGAGGTATGTATAGTTTCTGGTGAAAATAAATGCTCTGCACAGAAGTTGACTGGAGGGAAGAAGGATGAGCTGGTGCTGAGTAACAGGCAGCAACAGCAATGGTCTGGGAGCATTTCTTACCTTTCTCTTCTTTGTAGAAATGAGAAACTTTGGGATACATTACTGTTAAGTCTGTGTCTGTTCTGAAAATAGTTTTAGCACTTTAAAGATATTGTGTGCAAGTATCTTCAGGCCATTATTTTGCATAAGTGTCTCAGATCCACATGTTGAGGAATTGGGGACAGTGGGGGCACTCAGTAGTAATTTTTCTCTGATATACGGGAGGCAGCAATTTGTATGAGGTGTCTGGTTAACTGTCTTAGATCTGGTGAATTCTTTCCTGCCCCAGGTCCCTTCAGAAGCAAGGTATGAATGACAATGCATTTCCACCCTTAATTACCTTAGCCTGGAGTGGCTGATGAATGTTGACACCAGCATGTATTAAGTTCCATGTGCAGTCTCATCCTTTGGTATCCCTCAGCTCTTCATGTCTTTCTCCCACGACAAAGCATGTATTGAGGACCATGTGCTTATCCCAGCTCCTGCAGAACATACCAGGAAGATGAGTGCTGCCGGTGATACCTTCTCCATCCACGTGAAACAGCTGCACTGGTGTCTCTGGTTTTGCTTAAGGCATTTGAACAGCAACTGGAGTCAGAAGTCAGGCAGGCAACATGCAATGAGTAGAGTTACACCTAGGCATTACTTTGGATTTCTGGCCCCTTGGTATGTTTCTCTTAACTTATTTGCACACAGGCCTCAGAGTATCATAGAATATCCTGAGTGTGAAGGGTCCCTCAGGGATCACTGAAGTACACCTCCTGCCCCTGCACAATACAAGCCCAAGAAGCAAAGCATGTGTTTGAGAGCATTGCCCAAAAGCTTCTTGAACTCTGTCAGGCTTAGTGCTGTGACCACTTCCATGGGAAGCCTCTTCCAGTGTTCAACCACCCTTTGGGTGAAAAACCTTTTCCTAATATCCAACCTAAACCTGCTCTGACACAATTTCAGGCCATTCCCTCAAATCCTGTTCACCTCAGCGATCAGTGTCTGCCCCTCTTCTTCCCCTCACAAGGAAGTTGTATATTGCAGTGAGGCCTCCCCTCAGTCTCCTCTTCTCCAGGCTGAACAGACCAAGTGACCTCAGCTGCTCCTCATGCAGCTTCCCCTCAAGGATCTTCACCCTCCTTGTTGCCCTCCTTTGGATACTCTTTAATAGCTTAACACCTTTCTCATATTGTGGCACCCAAAACTGCACACAATATTCAAAATGAGGCTGGCTCAGTGCAGAGCAGAGAGGGACAATCCCCTGATTTGACTGGCGATGCTGTGCCTAATGCCCCCCAGGACACAGCTGGCCCTCCTGGCTGCCAGGGCACTGCTGACTTGTATTCGAATTGTCATTGATCCTCAAATCCCTTTCTGCAGTATTGTTTTCCAGCCTCTCATTCCCCAGTTTGTCTTTACAAATACATCCAGGGTTGCCCCATTCCATGTGCAGAATCCAGCACTTTCCCCTTGTTGAACTTCATACAGTTAGTGAATGTCCAGCCCTGTAGTTGGTCAAGGTCTTTCTGCAAGGGCCTCTCTGCTTTTGAGAGGGTCAACAGCTCTGCTCAATACCTCCCTTGGATTTTTAATAACTGTTGGGTTGGATTTGGGCAACTTATCCAGTTTCTGCACTAGATCTTGAAGCTGGTAAATACACTGTGAGAGACTGAGGCAGACCTGAGTGCAGTAGGCAGATGCCTCTTGTTGAGCTCAGAGCTGCTGACTGACTGCTGGCCCCTGAGAAGGAAGGGTAGCTCCCCACACATTCTGCTGAGCTTGATGGCAATGTGATCTTGCAGCTACCTTTATTGCTGAGAGATGCTACTAGCTAAGGACCTGTTGGGATCTGTGACCTGGTATTCCCTTGCTTCTGCACCAGACAAACCAGTCTGCCCTTTCTGGAATACCAGTGGGAGCTTAGTTGGTGTTATGGTCAACAGTTAGAAACTTAATACAAGCTGGAGACACAGTATACTGCTTCATCCCACTTCTGCTCTAAGGTCTGGGCTCTGTGTTCCAACACAATCAGTAAAATCCCAAAGTGGGGGCTGGTGTCATTTTTCTGCAGGGCAGGTTGCTGCAAAAGGAGAATTACAGGAACTCCTGTCGGAGGTGAAGGAAAATCAGATAAAAAGCAAAGGAAAAACAGATGCTCAAGTATCAGTCACTCAGAACCTTTGTTGTGGCTTAGAAAAATTTATTGAATGAGAGGCTACACCACCACGCATTCCCATCTATCTTCAGTCTAATCTGGGGCACTCCAACAAAGTTCACTTCTCCTGAAGGGCAGACAGGAAATTACTTTTCACTGGGACGATGGGCTTTGAGAGTAAGTGGCGTGTCTTCCATTGAAAGGCTGGAGATGTGCTTATCTGCTAGGGTGGCCCCAGAAACAATGGAAGAGTATCAAGGAGGTTTTGGAGATGACTGGTAGAACTATTTTAATATTGCTGAGATATTATTATACCTTGGATGTGTTAGGGCACTGAGAGCCTTGGGCAGACATCTTTTTGTTATTGCTTAAGCTTACATGATGAATCACCATTGGTAGCTGATCTCAGCTAGATCTGATACAGTGGTTGTCTGTACCTGTTGTTCTGGCTGTGCAGCTTTTTCCATTGTGCAGATTCTGCAGATAGGTTCTGTGGTATATAATTTGACCATGAGATACTGGGGGTACAGAAAAACAATGAGGTTTCCAGGAAGCAGAAAGGTACATGAACAAAACTTCACTCATGCTGCATGTTTGAATCTTGGCTCATTTGGAAATCCAATAGATAAAAACTATCTTCTTCAGATTTTGCTGGTAGAAGAATCACCACTGTACTTGGAGTACTTTCCCCTTTCTGGTTTTACTTCATACTTCTGGCCAATTTGACATTTCATCTGCTTCAGACCTGCTGTTCCCTAGCCTAAGTCCTTGCAGGCAACACATCGGCAATGGTGATTCACAAGAAGGCTTCTTTGGCTTCATCTCAAACACTAATTTGCTACATGCATTTTGAGGTGCAGGTCAGCAGATACCTCAGGTAAGCAAGGAGAGTGACTAAGAGGCAAGGATGTGCTGTAGATGTACCCTGGAAATGCTGCTATGTATATAAGGATGACCTGGCCTTGATATAAGCATTAGGTTACAGCCTTGAACACATCTCTGCCTTTCCCAGCAGGTTCAGACTAAACTGCTGACATGCACAACAGCTTCAGTGTTGCTTCAGCATCTGCACAACAGGCAAGGCTTAATGCACATGGTTTTGTTGCCTATGCCAACCCTAGGCACTAGCTTGTTTTTGAGGACAAATCAGGAGTAAAGGAAACAAAGGCAAGAGGAGAGAAGGCAAGAGTAACTGCTGATAGCAGTTACTGTTCAGTTCAGACAACTGCATTTTACTATCCATTGCATGGTATCCAGGGGAACCTCAGGAGCTCCCTAGCAACAATATAGCAGGAAAAGGAAGTGTCTTAATTCCTGGAGCAAGTGTGTTTGTTGAGGGTTATTGGCCTATGAGTGCTATCTGTCCTGGTTGTAATAGAATGGAGAGCTGCTACTCCCTTTCATGGTGCTTCCAGGCAGCAAAAATGGCAAAGGCTGCAATTTTTGGAACTGAGGAAAAGGAGCAGACACACTCTAAGGAACCACATGGCTGATCCATGAGCAAGGAAATTCTTCTCCAGTCATTAAGTGAAATGCATGGCCAGTCTGCATATCTTATAGAATAAAGCTGTTGTGACCTCCGCATTTCCCCTGCTCTCCTAAAAATCCAACTTTTCAAGTTCCTTCCCTCCTTTTCTATCTCCATTTAATCATCCCTTCAGCCAAATCTAAAGTTTCCTTGTTTCTGAAGCTGACATAAATGATCTGCCATTGTTTCTCTTATTACTCTGCTATAAGATCATGAGAAAACAGGAAATTATACCCTCCATGTTTTCTCAGGACTGGCTTTATAAAGGATCCCAAATTTCCTTGATGGTAAAGCTTTCAAAGACAATGCAGACCTCTAAACCAAGAAGGTAATTAAGGTCCTTTAGGAACTGAGAGACCACTGACACTGAAGAAAATAGCTCCATGTGTAAATGTCACCTTTCAAGACTGATTATAGAATTTTAATTTTGAAGTTGTGCTTAGGTGTGTCTAGCCTTTACTATATAGGGCATCAGTGCATCTTTAATTTCCTCTGCATTTGGGATTTGTTTACCTGGTGCCGTTCCCCTGACAGGCACCAAGACAGGGTGAACTTTGCATGTGTTGAACTTCAGTTAAAGGCAGTATCTAAGAGTTGGTGTCTCCCCACAGTTCTTCCAGTATTATGCTTTGTCTCATTTGCCTATGCTAACATATCTATAACCAAAAATTGAGCCATAAACAAAAAAAACCCTCTCTCCTCTTAAGTCTTGACAAAAATGACCATCTGACACTGTTATAGCCACATATAAGGTCTTTTCTTGGCAGGCAGAAGTGAATCGTCTTCCAGAGATGGGATCACTGGGAAAGAGTTCATAGGTGATCCCAGATGTCCATGAGACTGGTAGCTCCTTTCTGTTGCTTGCCAGTTGTGTAGTTGTTGCCAGAGTGATGTTTGTGTAAGCGCTGCACCTGGAACAGAGTTTGTTTTTCTGGTTAGGAATGCATGAGGCGTTTTGTATAAAACATTGTATTTTTTCCATATGTTGTTCTGATCACTGGAAAGGGATGGTGCAATCCCTTCCCCATGGGATACATTGTTCTCCCTTATGTCAACACAAAAAGTTTTCCTCATTAGAGGAAGCATAGACATAGCTGGACAATTTTGCTATTCTCTAGAGCACTCTAAAGGTGAATAACATTTGCTTTACCACTGATGCCCATTGCATTGCAGACATCTTGTCATGATGCATCTCTCTATTCTATTCAACTATGCTATGGATACCTGTGCATTATATTAGCAGGGTATAATTTTGCCAGCTTCATGGGCATCCAGCATCTCCTCTTCATCATTTGGAGATGAATCTGTGTCCCCTCACTCAGTCTGGTGCTATTGCAGCATTTCCAGCCATGATGAGATGAGCAGAACTTGGGCTGATGATTCATTACTGGAAGACTGTTGAGCATGCAAATGAGAGGATAAAACTAGCAGTGAGGCTTGCTTTGCACATTTCTGCTCTGCTTTCTATCACCAGTAGGAACATTTCTAAGACCAGCCTGAAAATTTCTGCAGCCCTGATGGTGGGCTCTCTAATGATGTAGCACTGGAGAAACTACTCTGACAGGCACAAGCAGTGAAAAGAGTCTTGTACATAATGAATGTGAAGTGCTGCTGGCATGTACCTGTGCTAAGCTCCTTCTTTCCTGGTGGTCTCTATTAGTGCATTTTATTAGCCAGGCAAGTGAGCAGTTCAACAAAGACTAAAACAAAAATAATGGACACATGCATCTCCCTGCCCTAAATCAGTGTGCAGTGATGAACCATTATTTGTGTGTATCTAGCGACTTGTAGATGGCCATAATCCAGATTAGATGCTCTCCGTGCCAGTACATCTGATTGTCAATAAGAAGCAGCTGGTCTCATCTCAAGCAAAAGCTTTTTCTGCACATGACAGAAGAGTGTTGCTAAAACTGGCTGGGTCCCGGACTGTGTAGGATATATTCCAACAAAAATGTTGAGGATTTTTTGCTTAACATCTTCCCATTCTTTTCTGAAGAAATGTACTCAGAATTTCCCATAATGCATTTGGCAAAGCTGACAGCCCTTTACTTCTGGAGATAAGAAGTAGTTTTCAGTGTAATCCTGTTGACTGTAGTGGTTTTATTTCCATTTGTCCACAACAGAGAGGTCAGAATCAGGACCTGACACTCATCCATTGGTGGTGGCACAAAGTGTTAGCTGAAAGGCAAGTGGGAGTGAAAGGGAATAAACATCAATGAAGAACACAAAAGGATTCAAGATACCAGCACTATTGTGGAAAAATTTCCTGTTAATGCTGAAGCGGACAGCAGAAATAGGTAGTTCCTGATACCAGTTAGTGATGGTGTGGTAGCACCTCATTCATTTTCAGTATAGTTGTTCTTGCAAGCATTTGAGTACTGGAGCGTGATCCAGCTCTGGGATCCCCAGCACAGGAAGGACATTGACCTGTTGGGGTGAGTCCAGAGGACAGACACCAAGTTAATTAGAGAAATAGAGCACCTCCTCCTTAAGCAAAGGCTGAGAGAATTTGAATTGTTCAGCCTGGAATGAGAAGGCTTCAGTGTAATATAATTGCAGCATTCCAGGACAAGAAAGATGGAGACAGATTATTTCCAATGGCAGGTAGTGACAGGGCAAGAAAGAATGGCTTCAAACTGAAAGAGTAGATTTTGATTAGATAGAAGAAAGAAATTACTGCAAGGGTGGTGAGGCACTGCAACAGGTTGCACAGGGAAGCTGTGCATGCCCCGTCTCTGGAAGTGTTCAAGGTCAGGTTGGATGGAGTTCTGAACAGCCCGGTCTAGTGAAAGGAGTCCCTGCTCAGGGGGAGGTAAGTTGGAACTCGTGAATCTTTAAGATCCCTTCTGACTCAGGCCATTCCATGATTGTCTGATTTATCGGTCTCTAGGGAAGCATAAGAACCGGGCTATTATGCTGCCTCCCAGGTGCTGAAATGGCCTGTTGTCTCTTTGCACTAATTATTTCTGTTGAGGTCGTAGTGGTATTTCTAAGTTGAAGTGGGTAAATGTTTATTCTGATGATGCATTTTGATGCCCATCTCCTCTGAGTAATACAGTTATTCATAGAAGCGAGGAAATTTAGCACTCAATAGCTCAGGAAACTCACTCTTTCCTATTTGGAGCCCTAATTAGAGCAATTAATCACTGCTGCTTCTGTCATCTGAGCTTCCAAGCTAGAATATATTGGCCTCCCTTGTCAGAGCAAAAATGTAAAAATGGTTTCCTTTACCTGACACTTTGCCAGTACAGCCTTTATCAGTGTCTGCCTCCTACCAGCTTCTATCTTGCCTGAGAGCTAGAGCTGAAAATGTAAAGAACAAAATGACGTGACTGTTCCAAAAGAAAGAAGTGTGAAATTTTAAGAGATCAGCTTCTACTCTGTTTGTGTGGGCTTTAGTTGGATTTCTCTACTTGAATTACCTTACTTGGGAATTTCTTTTGAGTTTCCACAGTGTTGTAACAGGGTGGTCATTTTTTTACTGGGACTACCCTGACAATTCCATTACAGAGAGGGGAGTTCCTTCCACTTGATGCACTTAAAAAAAAAACCAACTTAAAAACTTCTCTCCATAAAAGCCCTGCCTACTGAAGTTCTCCAGATACACGCACAGAAGAGGGCAAAAAGAGGATTAGGTTATCTCTTTGCTTTAAATCTGTATCTGCCCATTGGCTGGTCCCTCCATTAATTTAATTGGCTCAATGTGCAATTGTCATTCCATTCTCCCTCCTTCCCCATCTATGAATGTGTCTGATAAGCTGCAGGGACTGGGGATAACAGCACAGGACCAAGGCCCTTACTATCTCAAATCAGACAACTCTGTAAGTTAGGGACATCAGTGCTTTAGTCTCTCTCCTCTGTGACCCTTGACACCAATACCATCTTCAAGGAAAAAGGGTTATTTTTCTGACGCCCACCCTGCTGGTGTGCTGTGCCCCATGGTGCGCTGAGGCTCTTCTACTGAGTATCTCACTGTTCTTGAGTCTAACATGAGCAGGTGAAGACCTTAACAGTCCCCATCTTGCCTCTTTTCCTTGTGAGACTTGTGAAAAAGTGTGGTGGTACTTTACTGTCCACAGACCTGCAGGTTTGATGCCACCTCTCCCCCCAGAGTGTGATCACGGAGGAGTCAGATATGGCTCTATGATGCTGGAAGTGCCTGCACTTCTGCTGAGACGTAGTGGCTGAGAGAGTGTGCTCTTATGCCCCACTGTAGTGCTAAACAGAATCTGTGAGCTTGGCTCCACAGTGGTGGTAGGGACGATGAAGATGGCCATGTGTCCACAGCCAGCATACACATTTTTGCCTCACACACACAATTCTGAAAAGCTCCCAATATGTAGCTATGAACACAGCAGGTATCAGACTGCAACTCATCTAGTCATGCATACAAGGTTTTGAATAGTTATCTGGAGATTTGAAGCATTTATAGCTGCATGTATAAGGCAAGTTGAAATTCATGTTACTGTTAGTTTTTGCTAACATTATGAATTGTCTGACAGCAGAATTGTGAAATACGCATTTTCTTTTGGTGTAAATACCTTCTGTTTCTTCTTTATCAGTCAGCTTCAAAACCCCTTAACAATGAAGCAATTCTCTGGATCTGAGATGTTAACACTAATGTTTGTCTTTTTGCTGCCCTTGATGAAAAATTAATGAACTATGAATGAATGAACAGTTCTGCCCTGTTTATGCTTTTTTCTTTTCATGCTCTGATGGCAAGGTACATTTACTGAAACAAGGCCAGGATTGTTTTTTGACTTTTGAGATAAATCAGCCCAGGAAAACTTTCAACAGGGATCCTCATTCTTGAACCTCTGGATCTTGCAGATCTTAAACAGGCAAGAACTGCCACAGCCCTTCAGTGAAGGGCACCCCAGAGCATTTCACAGCTTTTGTAAAGTGCCGAACATCATTTGTTGCTTATTTGTAATTATTGCCCCACCAGATGATTTAGTAATTCAGTACACCATTAATAGTCTCTCCCCCTAAGCACAGAGGAAACAGTGAGTGTGCACTTTGCCATTCTGAGCCTACGTGCACGCTGTTCTTTGGAGAAATTGCTAGAGGGAGCAGAAGATAAATATTGAATCCAAGACAGAACGTAACACCCCTGTGGAGAAAGTCTGTAAAATGATCACTTTCATTTTGTTCAGGGTGGGGGGGAATAAAGACAGTTCTCTTCTTCCCATTCCACTTGACTTGAACATCTTGCTTTAGCAAATTGACCCAGGACCAGTTTACTAAGTGTAGCCTAGGTCTGCTATACCCAGTGCCACATTTTAACAAGTCTGTAGCCTTGGAATTGTAACAGTAATCTGCCTTCCTTGTTCTTGTAACACAGGACAGCATTTCCCCTGGGCAGGAGCATGTTCCGTCTTACTTTCTCTCAACACATACAGGACACTGATTTCCAGGGCTTCAGAAGCTCCTTGCATGTATTCAGCAGGTTCTGGCTTAATGGTGTCACAAGAGACAGACAGCTGCTTGTTCCCACTGGCAAGATGAGACAGGTCCATTGAATAGGGGAACATGAGGCTCAATGCAGGGAACAACGGCCCAGGTAAGTCTAGATGATGATAGTGCTTTTCAATATTTTTCTGGTAGGTCTTCAAGGACTTTACTGAAGAGGAAGTCTCTATGCTAGCCAAATGCATTTCTGTGCAGCTATCTGCTCCAAATTTTTTGAGAAAAGCACCCTTACGTTCCATTCAGCATAACAAACCATATTTCTTAGCAATAGTTTTACAATAGAGCTGTATCAGAATTTCTTTCCTTTTGATTTAAAGATGAATCAGAACACAGTGCATGATTTTTTCAATCTCCCAGTCTTTTTCTGGTGGTAGTAGCTTTTTCAATTGCTAGTAATTTTGGGTGCTTAGGTCAGAAGGCTCTGCTCCTGGAATTAACACAGTCTTTGATTATACATCAACAGATTTTGGAGAGATTAGGTAGTTTTCAACATTTGCATTTCCATTTCCTGTTTTCCCAGGAGTCTAATTTAGATGATCTACATGCACCAGTGACTTCTATGTCATTCAGGAAATGATAAATATTCCAAAATGCAAGGAAATAGAAATTTCTCAGTGGCTCTCTCCTTTCCAGGGAAAGCATGAGTAGGACTTTTCCATATTTCTAGGAGCCACCTGACCTAGAGCTACCAATACCAGCCTCTACTCAGGTCCATGACTGACAATCCCTTGTGAGGGCATTCATTTTAATAACAAATAGACAGCAGTTGCATAGACTTCAAGACTGTACACAACTCATACAGAATCTATGACTGTCTGGTTGTTTCGGACTTTCTTCTTTGTAGCACAACTTCAAGCTGTTGCCTCCTTCATTTGTGAGGAAATGCCAAAATCTGGATATTGGTGTATAAGGCATCATCCATCCCATGTGCCAAACTCCTCATAAGACCTCTACAGAAATTGGTGGCACTCAATAATTTGCAGTACAGCTCTACTTAATCTCCCTAAATTTAATAATTTAAATGCTAGGAGATTTCACTGCATATTTTTGTGAGATGAACTTTCATTTAAAATGTAGAACCTGCGAGAAAAAGCAAAGTGTGAAAGAACTTTCTCTAAACCCAAGTATTAGGTTTCCAAAAATATAAACCCTGAAAAATAATCCTTTTAGATATTATAGGTATTCTTCCATTCTCAAAAATCTTAATATAAAACCAATGAATGCTTTGGACCATTTAGTCCTCTGAACCCATTAAGAGGACCATGATAAGCTCTCTCTCCTCCCACACTTCAATTTATCCTCTGCTAACAATGGCCACAGAGGAGACCAACCAGTGAAGATGCCTGAAGTATTTAGTTAGGTGTTTAAAACCCATCTGCTGAAGTGAAACAAATTATTCATTTGCAAAGACCATGAAAATAACTTCACCATTAAACAGATCCATGCCAGGAGAAGAATTCTGTAAGTGAAACCCTGGGAGCTTCAGCTGCTATGTTGTATTGCTATGGGAATATACCTACTGGATAGTTTTCACTCAGGACACTGACTTTTCTGTGATCTGGTGATGCGTCAGTATGTGTTTTTCACTAAACACCTTTTCCTTCCATAAAGCTTAAGAAGGTCTTCCAGATCTAAAATTCCATGAATGAGGTAGCAGCAATCTGTAACGTCACCTCCACTCCTAACACAAGGTAAACTCAATTATGAAGAAGGAATAATAGAGGACAGCAGAACTTTCTTCTCCTGTAAAGGAAATACACCTCAGAGAGTCTTATGGCTTCTTAAAAGACTTGATCTTCAGTCACAGACTATCTACGATGAAACAGGGTGACACTGTCATAAAATTCAAATGAATTTCACCATGTCCCTGAACACTGGGATGAAAATACAACTGGCCGGCAGAAAGAGAGGCAGTTACTTGAATTATATTTTTAGAACACCAATTTGGTGATTTCACTCTTCGAAAGTTTTGCAGGGAGTTTCAGAACTGATACTCTAAGAACAAGAACATACAAACCCCACACACCCAATTTAAAACTCTCAGATTTTTTCCAGTTTCTTTGTTTGGGCAGTGCCTCCTTTTGGGCAGGAAACACTGTGTGCTGAACTGTTGCAATAGGTTTTTGAGGTTTTGTTTTGCCCAGCACTCCATTAGACTGCAGACTTCCTGGAGACTACCTATTATCTGCTGAACTGTTATTAGATCACCTGTTGCCAATTCTGGAACATGTACATTAACTACTGAGAGATAATTAAGAAATTTAAAAACTGAACAGTGATCATGAGGAATTAAAATGTTACCCTTATGCGTTTTAATTGGAAATACGAGCCTGTATTAAGAAGAGGTAACTTTAGCACACTTTAAGAATGCCATCATAAAAAATTAACAGATTTTAAGCAGCAGAATTTATCTAAAATATTTGAACATCTTGTAACTGAGAAATACCTGACTTACAGAAACAGACTTAACTTCATGGTAATACCTGGAATTTTATGTCATGGTTCCACTTGTACCAGTTTTAAGTCCCTGAAATGCAGGTTTTTGTAATGAAAATGGTAATCAAATACTAGTTTCAGTTGTACTATTAGACATCCATCTAAGACAATAAAGAATATGAAATGAAGAGCATTAGGCTTTTCTTATAGGATATGCTGTGCTTTAAAACTTATTTTATTGATCCTAAAGTTACAAGATCAATTACTGACATTTTCTTGAGGATCAATCTTGGATTAAATGGCAAAATGAAGAAAAGGTTTTCAGATGTACTATATCCAAAAGCAGAAACAGATTGCCATTCTCATGTGAACATTCAGAAACCTTTTCTGATTATTAAACAGTATGTCTGAAATATATCTAGGTTGTACCAGCCACCATAGCGCTTTTTGGTGAACCAAAGAAGTCCTACAGTGAAATCAAACTTTTGAGTAAAATCTGTACTACTTTAATACAATTTCCCTCTAACATAATTATTATCTGTTTTTAGGTTTATATATATTCTGTCTGTCAATTACAATGCAAAGTATAAGTAACAGATTTAAGCAAAGATGTTGGAGTGTGAAAATAATTCATGTGATTTGCTAATAGGTTGGTGGGAATACATTTTTTCCACATGAAGGCAAATTCTGTCTTATCAAAGACAGCAGAGTTGATTTGCCACGATTTCATCCCGTGACTAGTAGCTGTGACTTAAAGAAGGGACAGGAAAGTGGAGAGCAGTCTGCTACTAAACCAGTACTCCACTGTGACCAAAACAGCAGTATTGCATCTATTCTTCCCTCCTTTTGAACAGATGTGAGTAAAGCTGTAAGCAAATAACAGCAAGCCATGGGGCAAAAAGCAGTCTTGTCATTACTGCAGCTAGGCAAAATGGTGATTTGATAGCACATACATGATGCTTCTCTTCTGTTCTCCGTGGTCTTGCTAGTTATGGCAAAAGCCTTGTAGTTAACATCCTTTAGTGACATGAATCAATCATGTTTGCATTTTCCTTGACAATCATGTGATGGAAAATGGAAAATAAAGGGACAGTATGAGTCTTCTCAGGAAATTAACCTAAGCTTCAATGCTTCCCACACCAGCCTATTTTCAATTTCAGCACAGTATAGTTTATACACTCTAACATTATTGCTCAGAAGATAGAATGATGATTCAGGTTTACTAAAAACAGCTTCACAATACTGCAATCATGCTTGTGAAGTTTCATCTTGTATCCTCTATTTAGAAGTTTCTTGTCACTGAGAAATAAATTTGTGTGGTGTTTTATCAGGAAAGTTAGTCACCAGATACCTGAAACACTAATAAACCATCTTTAAGAAAACATGGCTTGTTTGGTCTATTTGCCTGCCAAATTTTTTTCCTAGTTTTTAAAAAAAATGTGTATAATACCATAGGTGACCTCCCTTAATACTACTGTTCATACAAACCACAAATAACTGAGAAATAATATGCCACTGCTGCATCCTGTCATGCCAGAAGATCAAGATTACTTTGAAGATTATTTAGAGTAGGTGTTACACATCATTTATGCCCAGATCCACTGAAGTCAAAGAAATGACTACTGGCTTCTGTGGGAGTCCAACTTGGACATTTTTCTGGCAATCTGTCCACCACTAAACTAAGCTATTACAGGGATAAAAGTCCAAATGAAGAAAAGTAGAAATTTAGGAAATAAAACTGAGCCACAAATAAATATTCAAATTCAATGGCATTCTGAAAAGACTTAAATAAAACCGAAACACACACAGGCATGTGCACACATATACACACACACACAAATTAATTTAACAATCTTAAAAATCCATAGTCTAAGATTGTTTACATTTAAACAATTGAGTATAATAGGTAGCTTTCTTGACTTTCCATTTATTTCCCTGAGCACTGATCTTTGGAACATCTGGAGTTTCAGAATTGTCTAGTTCATAATTCCTAAAATAGTTATCTTAAATGAAACTGTCTTTTATGTCAAAAAGCAATTTATCAAGTAAAACTAGGATACAATTTTTATGACCTACAATGTATATAGCCAATTTTTTAAAAACCAACAACTACTATTACATGTCTGCATCTATATTTAGGCACCTAGCTGGTCTGTTTTTCAAAATCACCCTGCAGTCTAGCAGTTCCCATTTAATTCAGTATCAGGTACTATGCTGTCTCATCAACTCAGTCAATTGGGCACCTACATAAGGATTTAGCCTTCTTGCTTTTGTTATTCATTTTGCAAAATCTCATCTATATGAGCAGTATGTTTGGAATCAGTCTTGTGCCTAAATCAGTATTATATTCAAAGATTGTAGGACTTCCCAGTCACCTTCCCATAATGGGTTAAGCAGTTGCATCTGCAGAGAGGCAGCATAAAACCAATCTTCAGTACTAAAATGGGAATGAGCAAGGGCATATGTTTTATACTGGCATTCCACACCAGGAAATCTGCTGGGCAAAAGGAGCTCTATTTTAAATTTCTGCTGTTTAGAACTACTTGGCAAATTGGCAACTGCTGCTCTTGACCCTTGTCTCTAGATCAGAGCTTTAACTGTGAGCTTCACAGACATCAGTTTGCAACTTTGAAACTTCTCAGGCATTCTGCATTTTAGATTTTACAAAGTGTGCAAGTCAAAACATTTTAGAAAACAAAACAGTGTAGATATATTTGAATATTTTAGGCTAAAATCTTCTCTCTCCAATTCTAAGGCTGCAAATTACGTCAGCTTCTCTGCAGCTAAGTTCAAAATAATTTTTCATCAACCACAGAAATAGAATGTAACTTTGCATATCCTGAACTCTCCCTCTCTCTCTCTCTCTTTCTCTCTGGGTAGCTGATACAATGGCATTATGCAGCAGGCTCCAAATACAGGATTAACACAAAGGTTATTTTGGAATACTACATTTCAGTATGCCATAACTGGAGGAGGGGGTACAGATCCAAATGAAACCAGGAGATTTGCTTTTTGGTTCTTTGTGCAACATGAAATCAAGCCTTTGCTTGTTCTCAAATGATGTAACAGAATATGCCATACCTGCTTCTCTTTAGTCAGTACTTTTTTTACATTATCTGGTATTGGCATTCCACAGCAGAATCTAAAAGGAGGATTTAGCACTCTTTCTTTTTGCAGAAAGCCTTTTTAATATCTCTAAGTTCATGAAGAGTTAATATCATACAATCCCATTACTTCTCCCCTCCCCCTTTTCAGAAATCATAGTGACCTTTCTTTAAATAAAAAAACAAACAAACAAAAAAATCCTTACTTTAAAATAAGAATATAAATACTGCTTTGAAAACACATTTGGAAGATGTCTTCCAAGACGTTTTCTTTTTCTCTCCTAAAACTGTGACTACTGCACCAGTTAAGGCTGTTTACAATATATATATTTTTCAAATAAAACTTTTAATATTCAAGCTTACCAGATTGATGAATAGTAACAGATAAAATGTAACTCTTTACAAGGTAAACCATGTAGTTGTACAAAATAGAATTATACCCTTCACCTGTGCAAAACAAAAAGAAATCCTGCCTTGCATTAAAAACACAGAACCTGTTTACAAAAAGGAATGTGTATGACATTTGGACTTCCTTTTTAACTGCCATATCCTAGCAACATCTCAGTTATTTTAGTAAAGGAACTAATCATCGATTTTAAACTGCAGTGGATTTACCAAACATTTTTACTACAGACTTCTGAAAGCTTTTACAGTAAGAAGTTATCAACAAAAGCAGGCACGTTAGTGTACAAAAACGTTGATTTTTTTCCTGTTTCTTTTTCAAAGTGCAGGTTTTTCTCAATGTGCATCTTACAAGACCAACGAATGTTTTAACTCACTAAATCTTAAAACAGAACTCAATTCTCCCAAGGAGTAGTGTAAACGTTAAAGATCCCCAATACACCTCTAGTAAACGTGACACAAATGTCTCTGCGTTGTTTAGAAATTTAGCTCTTTTGAGAGGTAAAGAAGCTTCATGACACCTTTTCCTTACACTGGCTGGTTATCATATGGGTAACTCTGGACTGCTAAAGCTGGAGACTGATGAATCAATTGAAGGGAACTAAACTTGGCTACAGAGGAGAGGCGACGGGAGGAACCAACCCTTAGCCGTTTCTTGCGCAGCCTTCGGAAAATTCAGCCGCCGCCGGACGAAGCGTCGGTGTGGAGGAAAGAAGGGGAAGGAAGGACAAAGCAAGGAAGGAGCGAGGAGAAGCTTCCGCAGAGCCAGAGGCACGGCGGCACTCCGGCCGTGGCAAGCTGCGCCCGCGGCGGCGGGACCATCCAGTCGGTGGTGCGAGAATCGTCCCCGAGCCGCCCGGCTGCGAAGTGCTGGCGGGCCCGCTCCCCGTCGCGGTGCAGGTCCCGCTCCGGCTGTCACGGCGATGCGGGGGCCGGGCGTCCCGCCGGCGGTCGGCGTTAGGTGCCGTGAGCGCAGGGGTCCCCGGGGTAGATCTCCTCGTAGCGGGGGGGCTGCTCGCTGGGCACCGGGTAGCAGTAGGGGTAGGAGGCGTTGAGTTCGGGGTCCATGGGCGAGTAGCCGGGCAGCTCGACGGAGGGATGCCCACCGCAGTGGACCTCCACGCCGGCCTCGTCGAAGACGTGGAAGACTCCCACGTTGATGTAGGAGACGGCCTGGAACGGGCAATCCCCTGGGCTCAGCTCGGGCTCGCCGCCGGAAAAGAGGGAGCCCTGGCTGTGGCGCGGCGCCCGCCGCCCGCCGCCGCCGCCCCGCCGTCTCCTTCGCCGCCCGCCCGCCGCCGCCGCCGCCGGAGCCGCTCGACGCCGCCGCCGCCTCCGTCCGCGCTGCTGTGCGGCCTTGTAGTTCTTGACGAGGAGCAGGTTGAGCAGGCCTAGGAGGCACTCCAGCGCGTTGAAGACGGTGGAGAGCACCAAGCCTTGCTGGTAGTCCCGCAGCTTCTGGCAGCGGAGTGCCGCGGCGGAGCCGTCGGGGGCCGCGAGGCCGCTCCGCGGGCGGGCCGCGCCGCCGGGCTGCAGCAGGCAATAGTGCGAGTACTTCCTTTCCACCAGCGACACGGTGTCGCCGTCGATGACGGCGCCGGCGAAGGCGCTTAGCACGCCCAGCATGAACACCAGCACCCCCAGAAGCAGGAAGTTCTGCCGCCCCCCGGGCGACGCCTGCTCCACCGGCCCCGACGGCGCGGCCGCCGCCTCCGCCCCGCAGGGGCTGGCGGTTGCCGTGTCCGGGTCCCCGGCCGGGGCCAAGGCCGAGGCCGAGGTCGGTGCTCGGGCCGGAGCTGGCGCCGCGGGCGTCTCGTCGGGCGGGCGACAGCAGAGCAGCGCAGCGGCGAGCAGCGAGAGGCCGGCGGCCAGCAGCAGCCCCGAATAGAAGGCGCCAGCAGCGGTGCCCAGGCGGAAGGGCTCGCCCTTGAGCTCGGAGCCCAGCGAGAAGCACTTGAGGCCCACGGCGGCGGCGCTGAGGGCGCAGGCGAGCAGGAGGCAGCTGGAGAGCGCGGCGCAGGCTCCCCGCACGCTCCACTTCATCCTCCGCGCCGCCGCCGCCGCCGCCGCCCCGCCGCCCACCTCATCCTCCTCCCGCGGCCCCCCCCGGCCCCGCGGCGGCGGCGGCGCGGCGCGGCGCGGCCATGCGAGCGCGGCGCTCCCCGACGGGGCGGCTGCGCTGCGCTGCGCTCCGCACGGCAGGCAGCTGCCGGCCGCAGTGAGTCGGGCGCGGCGAGCACGCAACGCTCCCCCCACCGCCTCCCGGCCGCCGCCGCCTCCTCGTCCCCGCCCGCCCTCTCTTATCGCGGCGGCTGCGGGGAGGCGATTAATTATGGATGGTGCCGCGGCGGGCGGGGGGACGGAGGGGGCGGCCCGCCGGCCCGCTGCGGTGGCGGGGGCAGAGCGCGACCCCCGGCGAGGCCCAGGGGCGGCGAGGATGGCTGGCCTCCCCGCCCAGCGGCGTGGCGCTGGGGGGCCTCACGCCGCCTTCTGGTCTGCTCCCCACCGCTGAGCACGGCGATGGACGCACAGCTGGGGCAGGGGGTGGCAGTGGTTTGAACGCCCCCCGCGGCTTCCGTTGCCGAGAGCTGCTGCTTGTTCCCGTTCTCTCTCTCTCTCTCTCTTTATTTTGTTTATTTACTTCTTAGCGCTTGCGCTCGCCAGGAGGCCGGCGAGCCGCCGTGCATCCCTGCGACTGCGTTGCAGTGTGTCGGGGGCTCTGATGCAGCGAGCAGATCGAATCCCCCGCGCCCCGCTGCCCGGCGCAAGACCTCCGTGCCCGCGGAGGTGGCGGTCCCCTGCACTCCTCTTTGTCCTGTGCACCGCCGGTGAATCCTGTGAGACTACGCCCCGCCGGGCCACGCACGTCGCTGTGTGGGCGGTGGGGCTGGGGGAACGACTGCCCACGGCGGCACGCTCGGGGCGCTCCGTCCGGGAAAGCCTGCAGCGCCGAGGGTGGAAAAGCTGGTTCAGAGGTGGCGCCGCCCGTTGCCCTCGGCACAGGGTGGTCCGGCGATTCCTCGGCGGGCACCTGGGGTGGCCTTCTGAAGGAGATGTTGGAACCTCAGCCTCGGTGCTGGGGAGCCAGACGGGAAGGGGCTCTTGAGGAAGATTCTTCCTCACGAGTATCTTTCTTTCTGGTAAGCAGTTGCCTCCAACTTCCCCATTTTCCCTATCTGCTGTGCGCACGCCAGCCTTGCTGGGTATTTTTAGCTCACACCGCTGATTAGCATTCAGGGGAGCAAGCAAGAGAGAGAAAGCTGTTTTTCAAGCCGTTTTCTGTTCCATCAGTGCAAATGCACCTGTTGGTGGCAGGAGCGGGGTATGTGGCATTAACTGCTGTTCAGCTTTCTCCAGAGATGCGACCTTCTCCTTCTATGCTTCTAGTAGGCCCTGTTGGCACTTCCCTGAGGAGCACCAGTGTCCTGCTGCAGTCCTGGGCAGAGGGGCACAGGTCTCTACTGTAGTAGCTGCTCCTCCCCGAGAGAGGTTTCTGGACCCTGTGTGGGGCAGTGGTCCTCTCAAGGGCCCAAAGAGACATGTCATCCTGCCACTTGAGGCCACACAGACAAGGGTATTTTGCTTCCTCCAACTTACTCACAAAGGGCCCATAGAGCACTGACTGTGTGGGAAACACAACAATTCTGACCAGCCTTCTTGTGTCCCTTCAGAAAGGGTATGCCATCCAATCATCGTCAGCTCTTCCTAGGGTGTCCCTGACTTCTGAGGATTGAGGTCTATTGGTCTGCTAGTTGTGGCCATGTGAAGATTTTACTATATGATCTGGGACTTTGGCTCTGCTTGTGATGAGGGCATGGACTGCTGGGGAAGATCATCAGGTGTCTGGAAAAGAACCCATGTGTGTCCTTACGGCTCTTAAATAAAAGTGAATGCATAGAAGGTGCACAGGATTTTACAAAATATACCATGCTTCTCCTGATGTCTCTGTTGAACATCAAAACATTGCCTCAGAAAGAACAGGTTAACTGTCAATCCAGCTGTCAATCTGGAGGACCCTGCTACGCTCACTCTGTATTGTGTGTTTGTGTGTGTGTGTTTGTGTAGAAGGAGAAGAGGTGTACTTAGTGGGAAGCAAACACTTAATGAACTAATTATATGTAGAATGGTCAAAGTCCCTGACACACAACATAAACGTACATGTGAGAAAAATGTGTAATTTGTATCATTTGGTTGTTACTGTCAAGAGCTTAAAAAAAGATGAACTATTTGTTGTGAAAAGTGAGAACATTCATTTAACACTAAATAAATACAAAATTAAGAAGAGCTCTAGGCCTTTATGCATCAAATTATTAATCAGCCTTTAACTGGTGATGGTTAGAGTAAAAAAGCAATCCTTGCATTGTGGGCAAATTGTTTATTGTACAAAGAGTTTCCTTATGTGTCTTTCCTCAATCCTATTTTGGCAACTGCCAGAAGTGGGCAGTAAGGCTTCTCCAGCATGGTTCTTCACAGGTTCCTACAGCTGTCTCAGGTATTCAATCTTCCTCATCTTGAACATCATCCAAGGAAAGGATCTTTTTCTTCCCTGTGTTTGTGAGAGGAGACTGATCTTTGCAAGAGGCCAGGATAACATAGAAGTTTAATCATGTAATTAATAATTCTGTTACACCTTTTTATTCCTCCTATAGTAGAGCAACTTGCTACTGTTAGCCTTTTCCATATCTTACCTCTTTCCAAAGTGCCTCTTTTGTCTTCCAAGCACCATGTTCAATATGCAAAGCCAGAAGTTTCACTACCAACATATTATACCAACCACATGTTATTTATTATTCATAAACTTTCTGTCTTTCAGTGTCACTCTGAGTTAGCACGGTTTTTCATAGGATTATTTACAGCTTTGCACCGTGACACATTTTCAGTAACAGAATACTTTATAAACACACACATACAGAATATGGTCATTAGCGTATACTGCACACTGAAGTTCAACTGTCTTAGATAAGATGTTTGAAAACATCATAATGATGTTACACTAATAATAGACCTAAGACTCCAAAACGCATCTATATTCTTGCATTGAATAATTTGTTGATGATAGAATTGGAGTTACTGTAAAAAAACTGATCTACTACTCCAAATAAAGGTCATTGAAGAGTTCTCTTGATCTCAAAGGATAGAGCTGATCACCTCTACAAGTCCCAGCTAGTGGCCCCTTCAGATAAGGGTTAGGATGCCTATTTGCAGGTTTATAGCTGATCTCTGTGTTTCAAATTGGTCAGCCAGATCTGCTTGCTGAAAAAAAGAGTATCTGTGTGCAACAAAAGATGATAGAACTGCAAATTGCTTGGCCACATTAGCATAGCACCCAAATCAGTCACTGCAGGTGGGTTCATCTGTCAGCTCCAGTAAATATCAAAGTCATAACCTGATGGAACTGTGCTACAGCTGAGGACTATAAAGTATGGTAGGTACCACGTATTTGGAGTTTCTGGCTGTTTAAGATTTCACAGAATCATAGACTATTCTGAATTGGAAGGAACCCACAAGGATCATCAAGTCCAATTCTTAAAGTCCCACATAGGGGATTGAACCCATAACCTTGGCATTATTTTATAACCAAGTTTTAACCAACTGATCTAATCTCAGGGTTTGTTAGTCTGGTTTTCCTTTTTCATTGCCCAACCCAAAAATTATCATAGTTATTTTCAAGGGCTATTCTGATGGTCTCCAGAACAGGTATATAACCATTTGTGGCACAACACTAGTCTGGAACACATGTTCCCAACAATCTCTTCATAATCATAGAGTGATTCTGTGAGTTACAGGGGGAGTAACTTATGGCCATATCCTGCTTCCAAAGAGAGGTAGGGGATCTTTGGTACGAGGTTTTGTTTAGCTCAAAGGGGAACAGAGAGCTGTGCTTGTGTGCCTGGTTGGGAGTAGGCACTGTCATGACCAAGAATGCAGGCCTGCTTTTCTCAGCATGTACAGAGCTGCATGGTTGCAGTAATGTTCATATCAGCCTCTTAATTTTTTGTGGTGACTCAATGGCACAAAGGACAACAGAACTATTAATAATTTGCACTCTAGGCTTGAAGCTGTATGTTTGTAAAATAGATGGAGATCTTTAGCTTATGCCACCAAAGTGCAAAGCATTGCATTATCTTCTTGTCTCTCTCCTCCCACACTGCATTTATAGTAAGATACACATGTTGTTATTTCTATGCCAGTTTGATAAATGGTTTCATAGCTTTGACTATTCAGTCGTGATGGCTATGTAACCTCCCATAACTTACTCTGACTACTTCCTTTTTTTTTTTTACTTCATAGGCGACCTTATGAACTATAAAATCTTTCTGCAAAAATTGCTCTTCACACAGTTACTAAAACTACATTGGAAATTAGAAATTTGAAACTCTGAAGGTGTTCTATTGTGTTTCTTTCTGCTTCTTCATCTCTTCCATTTGCAAGGTCCACCAGAGTATTTCTATGTGCTTTGAGGCCTGCTTGTTCTCTAGTTTTCACTGATTTTTATGTGGAAGACTTGTCTCTGCAGGAAATGTATGGAGAATGCATGCTGAGAAAGGACCTACCTCAGACTATAAGTCTGGACCTAACTGGTGCCTGGGCACTGATGAAACCCCAAAATTTTGAGATGCCACTTTAATGGGTGACATTTAAATAGGAAGAAATGAGGAAGAGAGATTGTGAACAAAATGTAAGGTGTTAAGATTGAGAAAGCAAATCCTGTGCTAGAAGCTGGACATGTGTGATTGTCTTGGCAGCTGTTAAGCACTAGGAGTTTTGGCATAGAGGAAGAAAGGTTTGATAAATCAGGAGTACAGGCACAACAAGGTCATTTGCACTCTAAGATCAAGGCATAACTTAGATTGGAAGGGACCTTAGGAGGTGTCTAGTCTGACCTGCTCAAGGCAGGCACATCTCTGGGGTTAGACTGGGTTGCTTGGGCCTTTGTTCATTCCACGTATCCTATATCAGAAGCATTAGCCAGTGTTTCGTTAATCTGAGCACTTCCAACTAGTTTGTTTCTTGACTCTGTTGCCTTGTCCTGTCTTCAGGTGACACTGGGGCACTTGAGAACACCTGGTCAGGGCTCTGTAAAGAGTCTTTATTGCCATTTTAGTTTAAATGATCTGGGATACAAATAAAAAAGAGTGTTTTTCTGTGCAGTAGGTTTTAGTCTTTTCAGCCAAGTGGTAGTTACATGAGGAACATTCTTAGTTCACATGGCTGTAGAACAGGGCACAGGCTAGTCTGAGGAGAAGTCAGATATTTGCTGTAGCTTTGTAAAATCAATTCTTTGATATGTTTTTGATAAAATACTTAAACAAGGATGTCTTTGTTTCTGTATAGAATTGTTCAGTTATGACCAATTCACAGAAAATGTACCTGATGATTTCCTAATTGTTGTCCTAATGGTGGGACCTAGCTGGCATTTTATTGTGTAGGTTCTAGGAAACCACTAAGATGATAGTAAAATATTGCTGAACACTTTGCATGCCAAAAGGTGTCTCAAAATCCTTCTCTTTGGGCACTGAGATGATTTTGAAGTTTCAGTTCAGTCTGCATATTTGATATATTCCCATAACTGTGAAATCACTGCTGTATAAAGGCTTAAGACTAACACATCACTTAGCTTCTAGTGAGGTCTTCAGCATAGGACCTGAGCAGCAATCACACACCTATGCTTTGCCTTCTGCTGAAAAATGAATGTGCTGCAGAAAGATGCCAAGAAGTTTGAGACATCAGCAGGGTTTCATGGTTTAAACCCAGCCAGCAACCAAGAACTGTGCAGTCATTGCCTCACTCCCCCATCAGGGGGATGTGGAGGAGAATCAGAAGGGTAAAGGGTAGAAAACTCATGGATTGAGATAAAGACACTTTAAGAGGGAAAGGAAAAGCTATACACAAAAGCAAAGCAAAACAAGGAATTAATTCACTGCTTCCCATGGGCAAGCAGGTGTTCAGCCATCTCCAGGAGAGCAGGGACCCATCACATGTAATGGTTACTGGGGAAGGCAAACACCATCACTACAAATGTCCCCTTCCTATTTTCGTCTCACTGCCACCTCCCCACACACCCCACCTCTACCCCCCTTTATATGCTAAGCATGATGTCATATGGTGTGGAACGCCCCTTTGGTCAGTTTGGATCACCTGTCCCAGCTATGTCCTCTCCTAACCTCCCATGCACCCCAACATCCTTGTCAGGGGGCAGTGTGAAAAGCAGAAAAGGCCTTGGCTTTGTGTAAGCCCTGCTCAGCAGTGACAAAAACATCTCTGTATTATCAACCCGGGTTTTGGCACAAATCCAAAACACAGGCTCATACTAGATACAGTGAAAAAAATTAACTCTACCCCAAACAAAACCAGCATAGCAGGGTTTATTCAAGGTTCAGGGGAAGGGGACCTAACTTCTTCACTTGGGAGAAAGAGGGTTACTTAGCTGTGTGTCCTGTAATTTGATACAGTATCCTCTAGTGTGTTGAGACAAAGAACCTGTTTGCAACTGAGGGAAGGAAGGACTGGTTACCAGGTGAACTGAGGTGTATCAGATATAATCTTTCCTGTTCAGTTATTGCATGAGGTGTCTTGTCAGTCTCATGTGCCCAGGTCCAAAATTTAGGAACTGATCTTGATACAGGGATCTTGGAAACTCTATGTTGATACTTCTTTGGCTTAGAGGAGACTCTTCTTAGAAGATGCCTTACTTCTGAATTCCTGTGCATCTAAATTGCATTTTATCCAATGACTGTTAAATATGTGGGACATAACTTGGTCTTGAAGGAGGAACTGGAATTCTAGTGAATGCTCTAGTAAACTTTGTTCCCTTTTGGGATGCTTCTTTTTTAGCCTAAACAACATTGAATTTTCTATGTAAAGAAATTGCAAGGCAAGAGTGGTGGGAGAGAGCAGGTCCCCACTCCAGCCAGAGTTGTGATATGGGAAAGACATTGGATCTTCTCTGATCAGAATAATACGCAATCATTCTGCTGCCTGGGGCTGTCCTTTAAGCAAAAGACATGCGCTAGGAAGGTGTTGCTCACTTGCATCATGATTTCTTTCTTTGGCTGCATGTTGGGACATGGAATAATCTGGTTTTGTTTTTGAATGCAAAGGGCATGGTGAGCCTTCCCTTGTCTAGGGCTACATTGATCTACAGCCTAGGAAGTACCTGGTCCCTGAGGGCTCAGTGTGGGGAGCTGTGGTTTCTGCTCTGGCTTGGTAACAGAACTGCAGTACTAGCTGCCTTGTCACACCCTGTCTCTCTGAGAGGTCTCAGTCCTTAGCTAAGCTGCTTGCCCGATCTTTCTCTAGCTTGCACTTGCAAGTGATCCCTGTAAAAGTGCATCTTTTGCCATGTCAGCTAAGAACAGTCAGAGTTGTAGGTTAGTGAGTGGCAAGCAGTGAATCCAGCAGAACTGAAGAAGCAGCAGTTGGTGGGGCAGGGGACTTTGCACTTTGCTGATTGTCCTTTGTGCCTGTAATGGCAATTGCTGGGGGAAGTTGACTCTCTAAGGGGAGAGGGTAGCAGTGGGTTTTTCTTGAATCCCTGGGACATTGATAGACTGCTTTTAAGGGATTGGTGAAAGATAGCCTTGTGCCAGGGCACATAAATTCACTGTATCAAAGTCTAAGGCACCACTGGAAATGTTTTAAGGCTAAAAAGGGTGGAAATTGTTAAAAAATAATGGAACACATGTGACTTTGTAAGTCATCCTGTAAAGGTTGCTGGTCCTGCACACATCATGTTCCTATCATGGCTCTCATGAACAACTCCCACTTTTCTCTGGAAGATTTTGGCTACCTGTTAGAAGATTGTGCTGAGCCTGACAGCTCTGCTGGTTAGAAACTGCCTGTCTCAGTGCTAAGTGTATTTTATTGTCAGCTGGCACATGCTTGTTCTGTGCCAACATTGTCCTTAAACTTAAGTGGGTCTTCTTCTCTGATGTTACTCTGTGGATGTATTTATAGAGAGCAAACTTACCCCTTCTGGGATTTCATTTTGCTAAACAGGCCAAGTCTCTTCTTTTCTATTTTCTTCTTTGTATGAAAAACTATACTCTGCAGTTTGAGTTCATTCCTAAGCACATTACCTGGACAGTATGCTACATCTTTCATGGTCTTATCGAGGCCTTGAATGATGGTGTTACAGCTTCCTCATTACCAGTGGAATGTCCTTGCCCAATTATTCTATAATTTTCATTGCTTTTCTTTTCTTTTTTTTTTTTTTTTACTTTAACCCCAGTCTTTCCCATAGGAGGCTATATTTGCACTTAGTGCTCCTCATTCTTTGGCCTCCACTCAGCTGAGGGGCTGCCAGCTGGGGACAGTGATGATCTTTCCCCTTATATGACTGTTTTCTCCCCAATTTCTGTTATTCCAGTCCTCAAGGTAATCTAGCTTTTGCCTTTCTAATATTTTAAACTCCCTCTGTGTTGAAAATACTGTTGTGCCTTCTGCTTCTCAAAAAACCTCATTTTATTTTTTAGGTGATAGACTTTTTTAATTTTTTTTTTTTGGAGTTCTGTCAGACATGAATATCTGCTCCTCCGTGGTTTAGAGGTGGTTTTCCAGTTCTCTCCCTTATCTATCTTCTGTCTATTATTTTTTCCCCTCATACAGCCTCTTTCTTTCTCTCTCATCTTAGGCTTACTGCTCCTTTTTTTCCTGGCCATCACATCTCCTTCTGCTTAATTCTCCTTTTTATTAGGTAGGTGCAAACAGTACCTCACCTCTAATAGGAGTACTTCATTCCACTAGTGAAAGTCTTTCTTAACAGTATGTTTTTTGCTCTGTGTATTGACCAGATCTAAGGAGTTATGTCATCCTATATTTCTTCATGCATCTTCTCATTTTTTTCTTTTCCTCTGTCATGGCTGCAGATTCCTGTTTGAATTTGAGGTGCTTTTCTCATGGATTTTTCTTACTCAAGAATGCTATAAAGGATGCACAGCATGCTTAATCTTCTCATTTGCTGTTCATGCCTACAATTTTTTCAGGTCTTCCCATTACTGTCATAATTTGAGACTTTTCCTTCCTGCCTTCATCTTCAAAAGCATGGAGGAACCTACCACTGTTGTTACTCCTTATTTTCTGTTGCTGAGTCCCTTCATTCCTGCCTACTGACTCTTTAAATGGCCCCACCAAGTTGTCAAGGTAATTCTTTTTTCTTCAGTTGCTTAGTCAAAGAATTACAGTTCTTTCCCTAGATCTAATCTTACTGTCTTTCAGCAAAAACTTTACACAAAGTTATAAGTCTCAAAGCTGGAATTCTGTACAGATAATTCTTTTTTCATGAATAGGAGAAAACCCAGCTGCTGCCTAGGAGCTGACAGCCAGGGAAAACTGATTGATATGAGTCCATCATGTATTCTGCCTTTGCCTGGGAAGAGAAGGATTGGTGCATGAATTAAGTGCATGAAGCCCAGCATGAAACCCATTTCCTATAGGAGTCACAGTGATTGAATTTTCAAATGTAGGAGATGTTGGTACTACATTGCCATAGACTTCTGTAAGGGCCTCTGAAGTAGTTTCAAGCCCTTACCAGCTGCCCGGGGAGATGTTGAGATAATTTGTCTCAAGCAAACCCTCAAGGCACAGCAAAGGAGTTTGAAAATCCCGAAAGGAGTGAATTAGCTCCAACTCTTTGCTGGGGATGTGGTCTGATTCTCCTTTCTCTTCATAAGGTTCTTACTACATCAGAATCCTATTTTGTATCCCCCCAATACCATTTTATAAAACAATGTCATTGGGTAATGGGTTTGATTGTTTCTTTTCCTCTTCTCTGAAGCACTCCACAACAACTTTGAGCCTGACACAGCTGCCTTGGCAGCTGCCAGGCCAAGTGGCTCTGCTCAAATAATACATGATTTTCCTGATGCAGCACGCGAGGCAGTGGTTTTGTGAGACACCTGTACCTGACCAGTAGGTCATTAGTTGCATCTCTCTTGGTGACCTAGAGCAGGATCAACTTGCTAACAAAGACAGGATATAGTGATTCTTGGACTCTGTCCACATGATCTGGCAGTGAGGTTTTCTCTTAGCCTGTGAGGACTGCAGAACCCAGAGTGCCTGTCTGCAATGTGGGTTTGTGGCTGTGGGCAGCTGGGTGGTCAGGCCCATGTGCTCTCTGTTTGGTAGGGCTGGAAAGAGGAAGGTTACAGGTTTCTTCCATCAAGTGAGTGGTGGGGTAGAAAAGAGTCCAGTGCAGCCCCTCACAGATACTGACAGAAGGATAGTATGAGCAGTCACTGCTATTCAACTGTTGGCACTGTCCACTTTTCCTTTTGAGCATCTCTATTATGTTTTTCTTTAAAACTTCATCATAGTTCTCTCTATTATGCATGTTGTTTCTAGTTATTAAACATGCTTGTTTTGAGATAACTCTCTGCAATATGGCATATACATCATTAGGTATAATTAACTCCAATTAACCATATTAAGTTTTGCAACATTTCTGCCATATTTTGAAGCTGGCTTGTAACTGGGCAAATCCACATTTGCAGGTTCAAGTTTTACAAACTTATCCATATTCCAGGTGTTCATTTTTTCTTTTCAGTACTATGCCTTGAATCCAATAATTTGTTGTTACATTGTCTGCATAATTAACTTGTAGCCTGTAGGACTCTGAGTGCAGGATCCTCATAGTGCATCACTCGTTCTCTTCACATGATGCTTCTGGAGAGCTGCTGATCACAACAGCATCTCAGTGCCCAGCCTACAAATTCCTCACCTTGCCAAAGCTGGTTAGATGAATACATGCTGTGTTTGACAAGGGCCCAAGTACCATACATAGTGAATAACCCTCCACCTTTCTTATTTAAACATTGAGCCAAAATTTTGTCTTTTATTCTTTTTAAAGTCCTCCTCTCCCTACTTTTTCCTTTTAGTATTCATTTTGTTGCTTTTGTTATTCTCATTGAAAAGAGCTCTAAAATGTAATGCATTAAGAATTATAAAGAACAGGTGATTGATCGAAAGACAAATGCAGTTTGGCAATAGAAGCAAGATGCTAATGCAGTTTTTATGTGAATTGCATACTGTGGCATATTGCGGCACTCTGGTGTGTCCTGCACCTCCGATGAAGTAAAATTGGTATCTTTCTTTGCAGCTCAGCCTACTGTTTGGAGGTGGCTCTTGGTCCTCTAGATGCTGGCTGACACATTTCTTAGTTTATTGAGGTCTAAAGAACAGCTGAAAACAGCAAGATTCTAGTGTATATTACAAGGTCTACCCCTTGTCCCGTTCATGCAAAACAGAAAACGTGCACACCATAGATATCAGAAATGCTGACATGGGCAGAAAAAGGTCTCTTGGTTGGCCTCCACACAACACCATTTCTTGACATCTGTAAAACAGTTCATCATTCCCCGATTTTTTATGGCTGTATGAATATTAATTTACTTCAAATTATAATCAAGCTGTCACTTACTTTAATGAGCTTTGGATCAGACAGGCCTGAGTTTTTTATGGTTTTCATTACACTGTTAATTAACTTAGCATGTAGATTTAACTATGAAGCTCAGAGATTTCATTTAGTTTTTATAATTTAATTGAGAAAACATGGCAGTAAATGCAGATGAGAAGTTCTGTGCAATTAATATTGACCCAGGACAACTTCAATGTTAGACACTTGTCTCTGAAGACTCACTAGGAAATCCAATGTGCTAAATATTGATTTTTTTTTGCATGGGGTTTTCAAACAACCTTGGTATTGGCCTATTCTTCCTGAAGTTGTGTTCTTTCTAAAGTCAGAACTGTGTGAAACCTTGGTGTCTGCAAGTGCCAACACATAAAGTCAGAAAATCCTGAAACTTGGAAATGTTAGCAGCAGTGTTACCTCCTGCAACTTTTTATTAAAAATGCTGCACTACAAATAGGTGGAATTAGCCTCTGCGTGGAGGTGGATATGTATGTGAGGGCAGTTAGGAGATTGTTTTGTTTGCATAGATTTTACAGGTATTTAATTCCGAGTCATTGATAAACAGCTCATGGAGAGTTTGGGGAGTGACATGGTTTTATCACAGCAGTCAGTATGCTTTTGCCTGGCCTGAAAATGTCCGTGCAATGGTGGGAAGGTGTTTCAGTTTCCACGCTGACCTTGTCCTTGGCATGGGTTGTAGTATGAAAGGTGGCCTGACTGCCATAAGATGTGTTGATACAGGTCTGTGAAAATCTCCATTTGGAGAAATGGCTCAAAGGGCCACTGGCATTTGTAATATAAGTGGCAAAAGCTTCCATATTGAGGAAATGAGTAACCTGTTGTTGTATCTGCTGGCAAGATTAGTAGTCACAGGTTTGAGGTAAATATCTATCTGGATACTTTACTGGTAAACAGGTATCTTGACAAAAATATAGTAAAGTCATTATTGGAAATGTCCAATTACAGATTGGCAAGTATCTGTTATACATCATTCAAGTAGAGCTGTTCCTGTCAAAGTGCCTGTTCAACTTCTGAGAGGCTGATGCACTGCTGCACTCAGGTATCTGGTCCCATCACCTAGGAACCTTCACATGGTGCTTATCATAGCACCTTGTGGAAACTGTGAGGAAGGGCACAAGCTTTTGCCTCTTATGCAGCACTTGAAATGTGAGGTATATGTGACTTCAAATGTCACTAACAGGTTAGGGAAAGAGGAAAAAAAAAGAGGTTTCTGAAATAGTTTCTAGATTTGAATTGGAGATCATGGGGATTGTGCAGGCTGTGTCTTCTTTAGATTCATCATTTAGTATGAGAGGAGTGAGCAAGGAACACTGAGTGGAGGGATGCTTGTGCATTGCAAATTACAGGAGAGCAGAAAACTTAAAACAAAACCCAAACAAGAGCACAGAAGGCAGTGTTAAAAGCATTTCAGGGGTCAGGAGGGAGAGAGACAAGAAATTGCACAGGTTAAACCAAGTATCCCATTGCTAGCTGAGTGTTAAAGTGACAGGACGAGAAGACATAGTCTTAAGCTGTGCCAGAGGAGGTTTAGATTAAATGCTAGGAGGAATTTCTTTACAGAAAGGGTCATTAGGCATTGAAATGGACTGCCCAGGGAGGTGGTGGAGTCACTGTCCTGGAGGTATTTAAGGAAAGACTGAGTGCCATGCTCTGGTTGACTTGATCATGTCCAATTATAGGCTGGACTCAGTGATCTCAGAGGTCTTTTCCTAAGACCTAACTGATTCTGTGATTCTGTGTGAAAGGCACAACTGCACGGACGAGGTTGTGGGTTGGCATTTCTGAAATATGTGCAGCATGATCGGCACAAGATTTAGATCTTTGACTGCTGTTTTGTGTGTTTTTTCTGGCTCACCTCATTCATGATATGTGGAAAAACACTGTGAAATGGACCCCAGAGAAAGACAGCACTGAAAGGCACCCTGAATTCTACAAGCTGCATGCATGAGAGACTTGTTGGAGTTTAACGTTAATGTGTTTTCTCTGTATGGTTTTGAGTTGAGAAAACTTCTGTACCCCCCTGTGGTTTCCACACCCCACATTCATTCCTGCCCCGTGTGTTCCCCCTGTGTTTTTTCCCTCATGAGCCATGGTGCCGCTGAGGTGCCAGGGTGATCTCAGGGCCAGGCTGGCCCTGCCTGGGGACAGTCCCTGCCCCACACTGCCAGTGCAGTCACCGCTGTGAATGTTGCTGCCATGTGGTAGCATCCAGGGCCCACCAGGGAGTCCAGACCGGCATGGCCCTGCCTGGGGAAATCGTCCCTGCACCTCTGCCAGCACAGACCCTGGAAACACGCCTGCGCCTTCTGCCCATCCTGTCCCAATCCCTGAGTCCCTATTGGTTAATTCTGTTGTCACTCGATGAGTGTTTCCCCATTGGCTATTCAGGTTGTCAGTTATCCATTCTGTCCCTCCCCTCACCCTATCACATCCAAGTCCCAAAGCCCTCCCATAAGATTTCCTTCCTCTTTCCAGAACTCTGTTCTTATTGAATGTTTAATGGTTGCCAACACAGTGTTTACCCAATCCCCTTAGAGTTCCACACAGCTCTGAGTACCTCCCCTAACCACCTGTTTATAGGTTGGCTCTTTCATTAATTAACTGCTTTTTGGTTCACCCATACGCTAAGGGTGGAGGGTTCACTGGGGAGCTGTTTCCCTTCAGTTGGTTACCATTAGTGACACTCCAGTGTTTGGCCTGCCTGAGGAAGTGCCATGTTGCAGGAAATAAAATAGATGGTGTATTGTGCCTGGTACAGGATGGGGAAAGAACAAGAGGTGTCTGTACTGTGCTCTTACCAAACAGTATCTCTCCCATGGCTCCCTGGTGCTATAAGTAGTCCTTTTTGCATTTGAAAGGCTATTGTCATGCATGAAGGCCATACTTCCAATACATATATGTATGACTCCTCATTCCTCCCTCACCATTTATTTCACCTGCCATGTAACTCAATATTGGGTGACAGGGCACTGAAGGTCAGCAAAAAGTCTCTACCTGAGCAATTGCTAAATGTCAGAACAGGGTTCCCCCAAGGTGCACTGTTTTTTCACAGTCTTTCCTATCATATGTAGGCTTTCAGAAAAGAGGGAAAAAATGTAATCCCTTCCTCCCTCACTCCAGGCCCTGTTTTTGAAGGCAGCCTGAAAGCAAGAAGATTTGGATCAGGCTGATGATTGAACCTGCAGCTCATTGCAATTTTCAGTGCATTGTCTCACCATGTGAAGAGCTGAAAAGCTAAGCCAGGACAAACAGCCAGTAAATGCTGCTCCTGCTTCTCCTGGAAAAGCTCCGTGTTGGTCTACAAAGGGAGAAGCTGTATGGACAAGTGCCTCTAAGCATTAGCCCCAGACTCTTCTTTGTTACACATAGGAGAAAATATGCAGTTGCCAAAGAGCATTTTGATGGCGTGCTTTGCAGCACATGTGCACACTGTAGCTGCTTCACCTGCTTCAGGGCATCTAAGATTGTTGAGCCATGTATAGTGACTCAGAGGGCTTTCCCTTGATGGCACATAAAAGTTCACTTGCAGAACATCAGCTTACGTAAAAGTTTGGGCTATTTTTGTTCAAGTGCATTGCCATACATTTTTAGACTTGCTAAACTTCATGCACACTCCATTTGCCAAATTCACTACTTTGTTACATCCAGTGAGAGGATATCAAAATCCCTCTGAAGCTTTGAGGGACTGCAGTCATGCAGAATGCTCTGTGAACACAGCCATATTGTTTGTGCATCCAGATCTCAGGGGCAAGCTACTTATTTGGGCATGATGTAATTCCCACTTTCTAAAAGTTACCAAAAATGTTTAAAAAATCTAGTGCTCAGATTTAGAGTGTATTGAAACAGACTTGAGTAGATTCTTAAAGATTCCAATGGTTAAAGTCTTGTGATATGAATGTATTCAGCCTTATCTTTCCTGTAATACACAGCTTACATACCTAAAACTTCATATACCTCTGTCTTCTTTATTCCCTACTCCACCACATGCTGTGGTCCATTTCACTGTGCTTTGGTTCTAAGGTCTATTGTGTCAGTTCCTCAAAGATTTACCCCCACGTGTTTTGTTCCATGAAAACTTCTAAACCTGATTCTGTCTCCCTGAAAACATCTGCCAGGCCTCTGGACATACTTATTTCAGTAAGGCTGCTGGATGCTTGAAACATTTCCTCTTCTTTCCCTCCCCTCCCCTCCCCTCCCCTCCCCTCCCCTCCCCTCCCCTCCCCTCCCCTCCCCTCCCCTCCCCTCCCCTCCCCTCCCCTCCCCTCCCCTCTTTTCTTAGAAAAGTGCAATGTTCTCACTACCGAAATCATCCTTCTTTGTTGGAAAGGTGTTTCTCACATGCTTGTATTTTTTTCTGTGCCTTATATCTATTGGAATTAAAATGGAAATGCCTGTATGGTTTGGATTTTGTTTTTTAAATTCATGGATTTTTTGTTACGATGGAATGGTGTGAGACATGCCTTCTTGTAAAAGCATTTTCAAAACGTCACATTTTTTATGAAATAATTTTTGTTGCTCCCTGTTGTGTCCCAGGACACTTTGAAAATGAGACTTTTCTTCCAAGGATTTTATCCTGCTGTGAATATTTGTATACATCAAGCTGCAATAAAACCAAACAATTTTCTCATTAGCAATGCACCCTGCAGAAGTCAAATAATTTCTCCTGTGGCTTCATCAGGGACATCATACACTTAAAGCAGCAGAGAGGAAAAAAGGTTTAAAAAAACAGGACTCAAGATTAACGTCATGCAGTCTATTAGAAGTCTTGAAATTAGCCCTTTCATCATGCCATATTTATTGTTTTAATTTACTTTGGTGGCATTTGGTATTGATACATGAAGCATGAATGTGCTTGCATGTTGCACGCATAGGCAGAAAGTAAAAGGATTTAAGAGTCTCTTCATATGAGGAGAACCTGAAACAGGCCATGTCCCTGAATGACAGTAGGTGAAAGCAGCACTGAGGGGACTGGAGGCAGGATTCCCTAAATGCTGAAGCATACCCAGCTTTAGAGAGGTGTGCATGTTCAAAAAGTGAGACAACCTGGGGCTTCATGCATGGAATCCTTGTTGCAGAACTTAGAGCAGCCTTTTGGATGTGCACCTCTATGCTGGCAGGAAGTCCTCACAGCTTTGGTGGCTGGAAGAGAAAGGAGCTTGCAGTGGTCTTTGCTCCCTATGTCTCCAGGTAGGGCTGAGCACAGCTCCAGTGTAAGTACAACCGAGTCTGGGTTTCCTAATAGCGAAATGCTTGTGGATCCCAATAGGCACTACTGCTGGAATGAAGTTTGTGTGCTCCCAGTTCTGTTGAGGCTGTGAAGAAGTTAACAGCTTCCTCTCTTGGTATTCTGCATGTGGGAAATACTTAACCTTCCTCCTGGGTCAGTGCTGCAGAGCATGCAAAGGTGACGCGTGTCCATCAGAGTAATTTTGAGGGAGGAGGAAGGAGAAAAAAGGAAAGAAGTTGTGGCATTAACAGTACACAAAGACAATAACTGCCAGTAGTCTGCAGCACTGATTAAGGTGGCACGATAACTGTGCCAGCAAGAGAGTTAGCAAAACTATCAACAAGCTTGGATGGTAGTCACCCATTTGTTGGTGTTTTCCCGCAGGAAAGCATCTGAGCTCCACTAGGGAAATAGAGGCCAGTTAAGTATTTTCTTTTTAGCTTTCAAAAAGGTCATAGAGGAACTTTGGGCTGCTGATGGTTTTGCTTAGGTACAGCTCTTCAGCCCTGTGTTTTTTTCCACAGCAGGATGTTTGTTTCTGCCCTTTTAGTGTTCTCTGTTCTTGTTGCTCTCCAGTGAGCTCCAGCAGTGGAGATGGAGTTTGTAAAAGAAATAGCATGGTTTCTCTCTAGTGTGTGTCTCATACTCTGTCCATTTGTAAGTACTTAGCATTGATAGGCTCTACAGATGTGTCATTATTTCCTTAAGATGAAATCCCACAGTCAGACAAATGTCAAAACCTCACACTTGCTCCCTTTGTCTTTCAGGAGACTACCTGTTGCAGTAGTGATGATGTACAGAGGGGTGATATCTTATCTCCAGAACTGCCTCTCCTCAAAAGCTGTGGCAGACAAAGAAAGAGCAGGCATTCCCCAAGAACACTTTCAGATTTGTTTCCCCCTCAATAAAAGGCAATATACTCCACAGTGGCCCTGTGAAGCTCACTTCTTTTTTTACTCATTTTACTCATTCACACAGACACTGTCAAGCAGTCACTGAGTGACACCCTCTGACTGGTGAAAGTGCTTAACTTGCAGGGAGAATGCTGTTCATTTGGAGGCCAGTGAAAATATTCATGAATACTGCCAGGATTTTTTTCAGTGATCCACTTGGTCCTTTTTGCCTGGACTGTGTATCTCTGTCACTTGTGTCATGGTTTGGGGAGTGTCCAATGTATCAGCTTGGAGTTACAATGCTGGGCACTGGCCAGGGAAAGGCATCTGCGTGAGTGATGTACAGTGAACATTTCCATTTCAGATTTTGTTTTCAGGAAGGAATCCATGTGGGGTTAAGGAACTGAAATAAGAAGTGAACAAGGATGTGATATAAAGAGGAAAAACTATTCTGAGGGGAGTTAAGGTCGCAGAGGGGAAATGAAGTAGGGAAAAGCAGGAAGTTTAGTTAAGAATTTATGCCACCAAGACTGGTTTAGTACGGTGAACAAAGGGTGCTGAAAGACTGACTTTCTACAGGTGGAAAGATAAGGTCCCTGGACTCTGTGCCTGTCCACTTACTTATATTTAGAATAAGCTGTTGCTAAGTCTGTTTTTTCGGGCTCATAAAACCTGGGAAACTCAGGAGCTGGTGCTGGTCAGAGAGAGGAGTGGTCTGGATGTGGTGCTGCAGGGTCAGTATGGCAAAGCGCTTTGATGGCTGCCCTGGACTCTCAGCTACAAATTCTGTTTGGTTTTTTTTTTCAATTTGGAGAGTATTAGAAAAATGTGGAAATCTGTGCCTTCCTCCTCCCCTCCCCTTGCGCCTCCTTCCCCTTCTGCCTGGTATTTGATGGTTCTTTACTTTGTATGCAAAAGCAGACCCGGACTTGGAGGAGGGGATGGCAGATAGCAATATCAGCCAGATGAGGCCCAGGAAATGGGAAAAGATCAGCTGAAGAGCTGGTGGGAAATGTAGGCAGTAGTAAGGATCTGTGCCAATGGGTGCATCTGCAGAAGACAAGTGGGGGCAAACCCACAACATCACTGCCCAGAAAGTGAAAAGAAAATCAGAGTTCACAGAGTACAGCAAAGAGTGAAACAAGCAAACCTGCCACAGGAAACCCCCACTGCAGTTCTTAGGTCCTTGTGCATTACAGAGCAGCACAGAGGGGAGCTGTGAAAATGAGAGGACTTTGTGAAGTAAAAGAATGACCCAAGCAGTCCGATGTGCTCAGAGAAAAGATAAGACAACTGCATTTACTCATACATAAAAGGCTGCTACAAAGATAAAAGAATTAGAGCAATTATTTACAGTCATTGGCAAAGGCTATTCAAAGATATTGAATTTTGAGGGCCATCAGGGAAATCCATTGAAATAACCCAGTGAAACTTGCAACTTGCCAAGTTCTCTTGAAGCAGAAGGAAAGGGTATCAGTGGGCATGTCATCAAGAACTCAACCAAGAATATAGCTGGGAACCAGGGCCAGTTGTTAAATAGCCAGTGGACTCATCTTTCAGACTAGAGAGTTTGCAGTAAAGAGCAGAAAAATGCTGCTGTGTGAAAGGATGCTTTCCTCACACAGATTCTGACAGAGCTCCAAATTTCATCCCCAGCCTTTCCAGAAGAAGGTAGAGTTGCTGAAGTTACACAGGGCTCTTTCAAAATGGGGAAGGAGCAGTCAGCTTTGCTTTTATTTTTGTCATTAGATAATGTATGTATGGCCAGACTTAGCAAATGAAGATTTGGGCAGGGCTCTCCCCACGTGGGTGTGCCCTTTCAGCCTGCGCAGTGGATTTTTTAGGTCAGGCACAGCGTGCGCAGAACTGGCCCCACCGTTTCAGTCCTAAGGTCCATTTGCCACAGCCGAGCGAGCTTGGACAGTGACGGTGAAGTCCTCGGGACTGTCACAGCACCCAGTACTAACCAGGGCTGACCCTGCTGAGCATCCGAGATCTGATGGGATGGGATGGCAGGGAGGCATTGAACTGCCAGGGGACGGTCCCACTGAGACTCGAACTCAAGACCTTGGGATTCAGGGTCCGGAGTGCTCTCTATTACATCACAGGACCACCTGATTTGATAATAATTGATAGATGAAGTTATATGTGTTTTAATTCAGTTTTATGAATGCAATAGCTACATCTTTTCACTCTATGAATTTGTATGTCACTGTGGTACAGCGTAGACAAATTGAACAATATTATGTGCAGAAAGGGAGTAGTCTGCAGAACATTTTCATGTGGCCTCTACCTTCCCCAGAAATGCCAAAGCATGTAGGGGCAGGACAGTGGATTAAGATCTCGGATTTCAGCATTAGACCCAGAGGCCCACCACGGTACTGTATGTGTACAATAAAGTAATGGTACAGAACTTGCAGAAACAAACTGACCTGAACTGCCAAACCAAGATGTAACACCAAACAACTCTAGATACTCTGGGTTGACTCCAGCTGTAGGAATGTAAATTTTATCCAGACAAAGTCGGCAGTAAGAGCAAGTAGTAAGTGGTGAATCTAAATGAAAGATCCAATAAATCTTCACTATTTATTTTTGTAACTTCTGCTGAATGGTCTGCGACAAGAATGCAGGAATATTAACTCATGACTGTGATTCTTTTCCCTAACAAGGGCAATTTCAAACTAGATTCTGACATTCTTGCTTTTATTCAACTTATTGGCTATTTAAAATCCATTTGCTAAGAGGCAGATTACTTTATAAAGGTCTGACCAAATATTATGGAAAAACTATAATCTAGTTTTCCTTATACCTAACTCTGGCCCCATCTTCATTTTTGCAATGAATTGTAGGTTTTTTCTTCAATATTATGTTAGTCCTGCTGGCACGTCAAACTGGATATAGAAAACCATTTTCACATGGTCTATGTTTATTTGATCAAACACTTGATCTAGTACTCGAAATTTCTTGCTCATGTGGCTTCTTGCAGTAATTCTGCTGACACATAATTCACCAAGTCCAGCATGCAGTAATTCTTTTGCACTGAGTGCCATGTTTTCATCTGGTTCAAAGTTATCTTTCCCTTTGCTTTCTGCCTTGGTTCTCTGGCAGCTGTTCTCACCCCAGCAGAAGGATGCTGCATGGAAGGTATACCTCCTGTGGACACCCTGTGGGTACTTCTTTCCTAATGTTTTCTGTAAGCAGTGGCAGCTGGAGAGCATGTACACAACATATTGAGCCCGCCTCATCAGCTGGCAGAGGGAAAAGGACAGAAACCTGCAACCTGAAGCCGCTGTAGTTGTCCCATGCCAACTGGTCTAGTAATGTAAGCAGAGACTGCTGCCCTCTTTAGGACAGTTCACTGAATCTACAGGAAACCTTATTGCTTATAGAAGAGAAATTGTCCCAGTAACTGGAAATTAAATGTGTTCTCCCTACACCACAGGGTAGGCAGTGTTTACTTGTATGTGTCTGTATAATCTAGCATAGCAGTGGGCAGGAGTCTGACCTCTGGACTGATTTTGCAGATGGGCTTACATCACCCTAGACTATTCTTAATTTCCACAGGAGAGCATGAGGGGAAAATGAAGATGCGTTACTCCTACACAAAGTGTGCAGTCACATTGAATAATAAGTGATATCTCTGCAAGTAGCCCTGCAGTCCTCTATGAAGTAACGTGGTCTTTGATGTCAATGGGCAGCTTGCTTCTGCAAAAGCTGACAGGGACTCCTGGATTTGGTTTCAGAGGGTTTTACAAAGCACAACTATCAGAGCCACTGAAAGACATTACTATGTACTTCACTGGCAGCCCTCCTGGTTTATCCACTTGTGCTTTTCCCTGCCACCTTGGTTTATGGCATGGCTCCTCAGGTGTGTGTTTTTGTGTCCACACTCGTTAGTCTGTTTTTCTTCACCTACTCCACTAAGACCATGAAGTGGGTGAGTAGGGTATGTTTGTTACTCAGCAGCTTCACTCTGAGTCACTCATGCAGGAAATGAAGTGGGACATGAGCTTTTGGGAATTCAGTGGGGTGCCAACTTCTGCCTTCCTGTTCAATTTGTGTAGAAGGACACTGTTTATACCCTTTGTTTGCAATACAATCCCTAAGCCAGTAACATGTGGCTGTATATTCATGCTACTCTGCAGGGTCAGTCATACTGGTTTTTTGTTGCCCTGTGGGAAACAACATCATGAAAGTGCAGGGGAAAACACAACTCAAACAGAAAAATCTGAGTGCTTAAGAGGAACGTGTGCTTTTGGACAGTGGGGCTTTGGGTGGAACTACATGCTGAGATAATGCCTGACTCTCCAAGCAAAGGCAGCATTTGCAAGAGTATAGATAGTCTCACCTATTTGTGAAGCCCTGATAAGGATATAACATTATGAACCCAACCTATTTTCCCTGCCTGGCACTTTCCAATTATATTCCAATTGATTTATTTGTTTAGGGATGGACTTAATTTCCAAATCAGACTAATGTTCATACTTGGAACTTCCCATGGTCCTAGCAAACAACTTTCACTCATGGTTATGGGCAGACACCCTTTTGATAAAACTGGGAAAAATTTCTCTGACCTTGTCCTAAAACAGCTGTCATGGATGAGCAAAACATGAATGTGCCTTTGTGTATGTGAAAAGAAGGGACTAAGAATAAAACCAGCAACAAATATAAGGCCGGTCTGAAATGTATGAAGTGCATTTTCAGAGGTGGGGATAAAGGCAGTTATTTGCAGCACCTCAAGAAAGGTTCATGGGAGAGCTCTCTGTTCTGGAGTATGAAGCCTCATGGGGAATATGGTGCCTGTGGGGAAGGCTTTGGATAAGTTCACCTGAAGTATGCATTGGTCCTGGTGGATGTAGGGAAGAAGGCACAGGCACAGCAGTGGCTAACACCGGCCCCTTTTTTTTCAGGCCATATTTTCTGCAAGAGCTACAGAATAGGGACCGATTCTTGTCACTATGTAAGAGAGTGAACCATGAGTGAACTTCCCAGGTAATGAGAACCACATAAACGTCTGGCTTTCCAGTACTTTCTGTTCTTTGATAGCTTCTGTGCAGCCTTACAGCTGCATTTATATTACCTTCCTCCTCTCACTCCCATCTAATTCCCTGTAGTGTAGTTGTGGGGAGGGATTACGCTTTATCCCTGGAAGAAGGGAATAAGGAACATTGTTCTGGTGCTATCTGGGATCTCTTTCTCAGTGGATTGTAGTAATAGCTGTATGCAGTGGATTGACTTTGAATACCAGGTGCCGAACAAGAACTTTAGCACTCCAGCAAGATGTGGGGGAAGAAGAAAAGACACAAAATTTTATAGGTCAGGATAAAGGCAGTTTAATTAAGCAAAGTCCACACGTGGAAGCAAGGGAAAACAGAAGCTCTGGCACCAGCCACTTTGTGGAAGGCTTCAGTACATGTAAGTGGTGGCTCTAGAAGACAAACATAACAATGAATGCCCCATCTATCCTTCTTTTTAGCTTTTGTTGCTGAGCAAAATATCATATGATATGGAATATCCCTTTGATCAGTTTGGTCATGTCCCCTCCCAAGATCTTTCCCACCCTGAGCCCACTGGTCTCTGGGAAATTGTGCCATCACTGCTCAGAAGTAGACAAAACACTGGTGTGTTATCAACATCCTTCTAGCTACCAGTGCAAAGCACAGCTCTGTGAGGGCTGCTGTGGGGAAAATTACCTCCATCTCAGCCAGACCCAATACACTGTAATACCATGCTCTTTGGTTTCATAGTTTCTGAATGCTGCCATCATTATGGAACACCGCCAGAAACTTGTCTTTCTATGCTAGAGCAACCTGAGTACGTGGGCTTGTAAATACCATCCATTTCACCAGTGTGACAAGTAGAAAGGTTATTTGTTCAAAGACCTATGGGAAATATGTGACAGGAGGAGAATAAATCTGTGCTGGTCTTCAAATTACTAAGTCACTATAAAATCAATTAGGTTTCTCCTAGGTGAGATCCTTGTGAGGTTTGTTTTGGCTTGTGTCATATCAGTCATTTTCACTCTTTCTGCATAGTGAGTTTTGAGCCTGTAGACCTCAGGGTTTTTTCAGACACTTGGGAAGAATTCTGCCACTTCTGGATTTGCAATAAAGTTAAGGAGTGTAGAGATGAAGCGAAGATCGTGTTTTGATGCTGACTGCCGTCCTTGGGAATAACTGTTCTGAGCTGGGGCACCCTGATTGAAGTACTACTCTGTGCAGGGGAACACTGAAGATGAGAAGCCAGGACACCATCTTGTAGTCTGTGCATGTGAGATGCTGGTGTCTGCACCATGTTAATGTCTGAAGAATACATTGGTATGAAAATCCTTGGTATGCTACAGGCACACGAGCACAGAGTGTATGGAAGAAGTGGTGCTGCTCTGTGGTGGCATTCCTCTGGTGTCTTACTGACTGGGTAGAGGTTAGAGTGTGGTGCTGATAACACTGAAATCATGGGTTCGATCTCTGTGTGGACCAATCACTTAAATACGGGACTTGATGATCCTTGTGGGTCCCTTCCAATTCAGAACATTCTGTGATTCTGTGATTCTAAGTACTCCCTTGCCAATTAAAGCAATTACAGTGGAAAGTTCCAGTCTGCCTCTGCTATGTGAGAAGATTAGGGAGCAAAGTGCTCTTGGGAAGTGCTAGGATACTGTGAAGTGCGTTTGTTAATAGGATTTCTCAAGTGATGTGTGGAATTCAGGAGAGATGCCAGCCTCTGTCAATTCTGTTTTTCATTAAGTTGTGCCTCCTAAGAGTCCAACCTCAGTTCTGCAAAACCAGGTCACTGGTGTCAGAAGACGATGTGGGAGGTGTGGGTCCTTGCTGTAATGATAATGATGAGAGTTGTCCAGGCAAAGTGAACAGGAAGAGATCAGGTGTAGACTGATGACAAGTGGCATTGCTGATGGAGGCTGTATTGTGATGTCCTATGAGAAGAAAAGGTCACATTCTTCTATTTTGGAAGCTTTCTTAATAGAACTAGGTGCTGTTCTAGATTCTTGGCGCCAGTAATCAGGTGAATTGGTACAGATATATACTGACTGGATAATAAACTAATGCTCTAAAACTACTTCTTAGTTAAAGCGAGTCTGACCAGAGTTCAGCACAACTTTTAACACAGATTTTGTTAAAAAGTTTTAATCAGCTCTCACTCAGTTTCTAGCAACTCAATTTTTGTTCTTTGAACTTGCTACAAACTCATCAGGTCCTGCTTCTGAGGAAAATAATGCTGCCTTGTGATACCCTGCTTCACTGGGCTAAAAGCACTGATGGACAGTTTATTTCGTTCTAGTATTGTAGCTGTGATGGTCTGAGGACACTAGGCAAGATTTTGGGTGTGAATACTAAGTTTTACTCATTTAGCCAGTATAATGGACAAAGCAAAGTACATAGCTGGGTCCACGTGAGTTTTTAAACTACAGGACTTTTGTTTTTTGGGTTTTTTTTTTTGCTTCTATGCCTGTTCTGTCAGGGGTTGGGCTTTGGCTTTTTTTCCCTATTTTTTGTTCTGAGGTTATACCTTCTAGAAGTCTCAGTCTTAGACAAGAGTATAAGTTCACGCCAGGCAATTGCTACTCTGTGTATACAAGATATTAGTGATAGAAGTGCCACTAACTGTCATGGACAGTCATTCTTCTCAGTGGCTGAACCATTTGTCAGACTTTAAAATGTACTTACATGATTGTTCTTCTTTCATGAGCAGGCCTCTGCAATTTTATGTAGATGAGTTTTCTGCTTTATAGTGGAAGGCAGAAGAGATGAAATCAGATGGTTTTTACTTAGGTATTTGTATGCAACTCTGGCATTTAATTTAAAAATCAAGAAAGCCAGGTTATTTTTATATGGAAAAATGTGTGTTTTTAATTTCAGTGACTGCAGCAATTTTTCCAGCTCAAGCACTAAGAATCCTTTAGCAATAGTAAATGTTTTCTAGAGGACAACATAAAGCAACATTTACTTCAACTGCAAGAGCTGAAGTTGTGAAATTTGCCATGTTTTTTAACCTGAGTTACTATTAACCCAACCACCATCTTACCTAGTGACTAGACCTGAGCATTTCTTTGCTTTAATATAACCTGTAGTAAGAAGTAATAACAGATATGCAAGTCAGTAGGGCAGTTGTAAATTTTATAGCATAAGTGATAGGAGTTGTAGCACTTTTACTTTTTCCCAATGTGTTCTATGGGTCTGTAAGCAACTAAACTAAGTAGTAGAGGAGAAGAATAATGGTCAATTTGGGGATTTCAGTTTAGAAACAAGTCACCAGTGGAGTCAGCTTTGGCCTCCTGTTCTCCACATTAGACAAACCCAGAGTCCTTAGCTGCTCCTCACAGGACATGACTTCTAGTCCTTTCACCAGTTTTGTTGCCCTCCTCTGAGTGCATTCCATGACCTTCACATCCATCTTAGTCTGTGGGGCCCGGATCTCCTCACAGTATTCAAAGTGAGGCTGCACCCATGCTGGATACAGCAGGTTAATCAGCTCTTTTGACCATGCTGTGTCTGATGCACCTCAGGAAGTGGTTTGTCCTCTTGGTTGCCAGGGGACACTACTGACTCATATTGAGCCTGCTGCCAATCAGCGCACCCAGGTCCCTTTTTCCAGGGCTGCTCTTCAGCCCCTCTTCTCCTAATTTATACTTTTGTTCAGTATTACTCTGTACCAGGTGCAGAATATGGTATTTATTTTTGTAAAATTTCACACCATTGGTTATAGCATAAATCCTCCAGAGGTTACAGTGAAAGACTCAAAGGTATAGAAAGTGGTGGTATGGATGAAATAAGAAATAACTTCTACTAACTTGGCTTCTTAAGAGTTGAAAACCTGTAAAGTACACAAAGGTCTATGAAATGATAAATGGCATGTAGAAAAGAGAAGACGAAACTCACTTCTGGTCCAAAGACTGGGGGGCTTGCAATCACACTAAGTAATAGTGCCTCAGGCCAAACAAGATCATCTCTCTAAGAAGTTCACACTCCAAATTTTATACAGTTATGTAAAACAGCTGGGAAAAGTTATGAGAGAACAGTCTGCTGAAGACTATAGAACAGCTCACCATATCTGGCTTGGGAAGCTTCTGGAAGAGTATCACATCATGCTTGCTGTCTTCATATGCCTGTGGTCCCAGCTCATGGTAGGGCACTTGGAACATCTGATAAGCGCCATATGTTTATTCTTCAGTTAGAAATTATGTTTGTACTGAATGTACAAATGAATGGTTGCTTGGGTTTTCCCTTTTGCTCAACTGAGAAATTGTTTTGTTCTGGCTGCTTTAGCATCTCCAGATACAATCAAGTGAGATAGTATTGGTCTTTTTGGAGCCCCTTTGATAGCTTGAGAGGGAAGTCTTGTGTCATTGTGCTGTGTGCTGCTCCAGCTGTTTTTATTCCTTGTGGACCTCTCAGGCTAGTTTTTGTGAGGATTTGGTGCAAGATAAGTATCAATAGTTCTTGGAAGAACCCAGATAAAGAGGTATCTCATATTTGCAGTTCATCCAGTTCAATGAAAACTGAAACATGGCATGTAACCATGTTCTTGTGTTTTGGGACTGCAGATTATATTAAGATGCAAATTGATTTCATATTCTTGCCCCAGTTCCATTCAAATTCTGTTACCTGTCCCACACTGCTCATCTTAAGATGGAAATGGGAAACGAGATTTAGAGAGACACAACACTGAAAGATTCTGAAAGTGCTTCAAACCCATCAGTTGGCCACTGACGAATACCTAGGAGACACACAAATATACAGTGAGCTTTATTGGCATAGTACCCAGCTCCCCACACAGGATCTTCCAGAGCCTGAGGTATCCCTGAAGTTAGAAGCTGGATTTCATTCCATGGATATGCCTGATTTGCATAGAAGACTTACTTTCTTGCTAATCTAACTTGATGTCATACTTTGAGTTCACCCCTGACATGGGCAGGCTGAGAGCAAGACTGGAGCCCTGATCAGCTCCATGGCATTGATCAACATCTCTTCCTGTGTTTCTCTGGTATGTGTGTGTTCCTGTCTGTTATTCCCTCCATGCCTGCAAGGAACATTGCTGTCCTCTGCTCTTACTTGGTGGTGGGGCAATGAAGCATTATTCAGTTGCCCATCCCAGAGCATGCCTGGGGTGGAGGATTGTGCCCTTGCTTTGAACCATGGACATGCTGGAAGGGCTCACTCTCTTGATGAATAGCATGAAGCATGTGGCACATGTAACAGTGAAATGTCACACATGTGTATGTGTGCTGAAAAAATGGAGTTAAAAACCTTAACAGTGGAAAGACAAAACCTAACAAACCCTCCCCCCCCGCCCCAAACCTCTAACCCCAAAGACTCAGAAGAGAACAGTAAAAGAAGATTGTGTTCTGTGAAACAGGATTCAGCAAGGATTGTCCATGGATGAACAGCTGCAAAGTGGCACTCAGAGATTTTGCTCAGAGGGTCACTATATCACAGAAGATCAGAGTAGAGGCCACCACACTGGAAAACATCTAAAATTGTTTCCAAAGGAAGCTAAACACTTTTCCTGTGGACTTCTCACATGGTACTGTGAGAATAGCTAATGCTACTTGAGCCTATTGCAAATTGTCCATTTTCTGGCCATGAATAAATTTTCCTATGTATTGCAAGAATAAATTTCATGCATTGTGTCATCTTTTTCATATTAACAGTTCTGCTGTGCTACTACTGAATTAACAGTAACAACACTATTTTTTCCCGGATTTATCTTCCTTAAAATGATTATGAAAAAGCTTTGGAAATTATGTGGACATAATTTTCAACACCTAATGGCTCTCAATAGAAGATACAACTTCTTTTTTCAGAAAGCGTATGCTTATGCTACAATGATGACAACCATGTTAATAAATTATTCCATTTGATAACATAAGAAACAAGCAAAAATCAGAAGTCTATCAAGAGTTTTTAAGAAGAGGGCAAATTACAAATGCATTGCAGATTTTCTTTTAACTTTTCTGTGTGATATGTTCTCTTGAAGGATAAACATGTTTTAAGAACAGTACATGGGGAAATTTCAAATCTGAGCTCTGCAAAGAGGAAAAAGAAAGCTGTCAAGTATTTTAAAGAGATTTTTAAAATGTTGTTATATATACAGAAATAGGTGTATCCATCCAAACCTTACCCATACATTTTTTGGATAAAATCACAAAATCTTTGGCACATAAAACCAAAGATGAAATATAATTTTATTTCTGGTGAAAAAAATGAAGAAACCAATAACCTTCAAATTATTTCTTACATGAATGGAAGTAATAACATGAAAAAAACCATCATTTATCCTTAAGTCATGGACTGGAAATAAAAGACTACTGAAAGGTTTGAGCCAATCTCTGTCTCAGGACACATCACCAGAACTTCACTGAAGTGACAGCTGTAACTGTAGGCTGAATTAGACCCCAAAATACAAGACTTTAGCAGTATAGTTTTTATCAATATAGACTGTAGCTTTTTATTAATAGCAACTGTATCTGGTATAGTTCTTTTGTATTTCATATGTACAATTGTTGTTCCACAGTTCCAAAAGAGATTAGAGCAAATCTGGAAAAGGTGAATGTGGTTGATGAATTTAGTCTCTTTCCCCTTCATCACTGCTTTTACCTCTATTCTCTGACACCTAAATAAAAGATTTTTTTATTGTTAACTCTGGTTATTGAAAATCACAGTTTATATTGATGGAGGCGAATGCTCTCCAAAATCTTCAGAAAAGGTTTTTATTATTCATGCATATTATCATTATTATTCAAAGCATTATTATTTTATCATTCACATATTAGAGTTACTGAATAGTTAAAACATCTAATGGATAATTTATGAAAGAGCAAGACCTCCCTGTTTATTAAGAAGGTCACACAATCAGACAGAATCTCCCACAAATATTAAATGACAATTCAGGATGAAATAAAACTTGTACTTGTTATGTCATATTAATGAACAAGGCCTACATTTGGATTATCCTTGGATGCAAATATTAGTTCCAGATACTGTGATTTTTATTAAGGTTCTATGGTAATGACAGTGCTAAAATTCAAAACTTCTAAATATTCTTGCCAAGCAACAGGAAGAAAGAGGATCACCACTGTGCAGGATTATCCCTTTCAAGCAGCCAAATGCTGTAGATTTCCATGCTCCCTCCTTAGTCAAACTTTGATAACACTGTGACTCATCAGAGAACCAAGTTAGGTGGCAACAGAGTAAGGTCAGTGCAGGACTAGTCAATCCATTGACCCTTGGCTTTTAACTGTGGATGAACAGCCAGCATGGGTTTAGGAGGGGCAGGTCCTGTCTGACCAACCTGGTGGATGAGGGGAAGGCTGTGGATGTGGTCTATCTGGACTTCAGCAAGGCCTTTGACACTGTCTCCCATAATATACTCCTGGAAAAGCTGGTAGCCCATGGCCTGGACAAGTGTACCCTCTCCTGGATTAGGAGCTGGCTGGAGGGTCGGGCCCAGAGAGTGCGGGTGAACGGACCTGCATCCAGCTGGCGGCCAGTCACCAGTGGTGTTCTCCAGGGGTCAGTGTTGGGTCCAGTCCTGTTTAACATCTTTATTGATGATTTAGATGAGGGGATTGAATCCATCATCAGCAAATTTGCTGATGACACCAAGTTGGGAGGGAGTGTCGACCTGCTGGAAGTCAGGAGGGCTCTGCAGAGGGATCTGGATAGACTTGAGAAATGGGCTGATTCCAATGGGATGAAGTTCAATAAGGCCAAGTGCCGGGTCCTGCACTTTGGCCACAACAACCCCCTGCAGCACTGCAGGCTGGGGACAGAGTGGCTGGAGAGCAGCCAGGCGGAAAGGGACCTGGGGGTACTAATTGACAGGAAGCTCAACATGAGCGAACATTGGGCCCAGGTGGCCAAGAAGGCCAATGGGATCCTGTCCTGTATCAAAAATAGCGTGGCCAGCAGGACCAGGGAAGTGATCCTTCCCCTGTACTCTGCGTTGATGAGGCCACACCTTGAGTACTGTGTTCAGTTCTGGGCCCCTCAGTTCAGGAAAGATATTGAGGTGCTGGAGCGAGTCCAGAGAAGAGCAGCAAGGCTGGTGAAGGGACTGGAGCATAAGCCCTATGGGAAGAGACTGAGGGAGCTGGGGTTGTTGAGTCTGGAGAAGAGGAGGCTTAGAGGTGACCTCATCACTATATAACTACCTGAAGGGAAGTTCTAGCCAGGTGGGGGTTGGTCTCTTCTCCCAGGCACTCAGCAATAGGACAAGGGGGCACAGGCTTAAGCTCTGCCAGGAGAAATTTAAGTTGGATATCAGAAAGTAATTCTTTCCAGAGAGAGTAATCAGGCATTGGAATGGGCTGCCCAGAGAGGTGGTGGATTCACCATCCCTGGAGATTTTTAAATTGAGATTGGACGTGGCGCTGAGTGCCATGATCTAGTAAATGGACTAGAGTTGGACCAAGGGTTGGACTCGATGATCTCGGAGGTCTTTTCCAACCCAATCAATTCTATGATTCTATGATTCTATGATTCTAACTGCTTTCAGAGCTGAGCACCTGGGAATAAAGTTTGAGTCCCAAGGGGATGTTTGGTGGAAAGAGCTGGCAAGCACTGCAGTTACAAATACTATTAGATCTGTGCCCCAACAGGCCCACAGAAAGGCCCAGGAGGTATTGAATCCTGTACACACAAAGCAGTGCATTCACGGTTGTAGCCCATGGAAAAGGATTATCTCCTGAGCTATTTCTTCTCCCATATGGCTGAGTGGGAATAGGGGTGGTAGTGTGGAGTCTTCTATGAGAGCATCAGATGGGCCTGGCCACTTGGAAGGGGGTTTTCACAAAGGCAACAGAAAGTCTCCAGAATTGATTGGCAATTTGAGACTCCGTGGTAAAAGCACTGTCAAATAGCATGCAGTTTCAGATAAGGTTGTCTCATGTCAGAGCCTACACACAGAATTCGGCACAAAGGCAATGCTCAGCAAAGAAGGTGTACCCTAGTACTTCATTTAACCAGGGCTGCCTTAGTTTGGAAAGCTACTTCACTCCTTAGCTTAGTGGAGCCAGAGCAAGATTTTGGTTTGGAAGTCATACATCCTAAAGGTAAAAATCTTTCCATTAATAGCTTTCTCATCCAAGCCTATTTCTTCATGTGAAAAAAGTTTCTCAGGAATGCATATGGGCAGGTTGTTATAGTTGCAAAATCTTTCCTGGATTTTTTTTTGTCCTTTACCAACACAGCGGTTTGGGAGTTGGAAACCTGAATGAGATGGCTTGTTGAAGCCCATCCCCCCATTGCCTGCTCACAGGCCTAAAGCCGAAACAAACAGCAAATAGCTTTGCATTCCAACGTGATGGCTGGGGAGAGTACTGAGGGAGGTGAAGGAAGAGAGGTTTCTTGGTGCTTGCCACACTTCTCATCAGCTTGGGTGCCAGCTGCTGGTTGCTGGGCTGCTGGAAGCACTGGGAGGGAGTTCCTGGCTCTTCCCCTGAGTCCATGCGTCCTGTGCCGTTCTTCTGGGAGAACAATCCCCACTGCCTGGATTCGCTACAGGCTTGCCGAGGGGCCAACGCCATCTGCAGAGGACTTGCTAACACCGCCAGCATTTTTGGATAAAGGACAATGAGAGGGTCCTTGCACTGCCCACGGGAAAAGTTTCAACCTGTCCCTGTGGCTGCCATTCTCACGTGAGTTTTGGAGCTAGCACCTCTCCCTGCCCCCAGTCTTTGCCTCGCTGGAGCCTGGAAGTGAGTCACTGCAGCTGCTGCCTCCCGGGGTGCGGCATTGCCTCCTGCTGCCTGTAAATAGAACTGCCCTGAAGGGGCAGAGGTAAGACTTGATTTGTTTGAATGTTTTGGTTGCTGTGTTGCTGTTTGTTCTGTTTGGTTTTCCATTTGTTTGTTTTCTTTCTTTTGGTTATACATGTATATATTTGTAGTAAAATATTGTTATCCTTTTCTTTCTTTACATTTTCTGATTAAAGTCTCTTAATTTCAAACGTTGTGGTGGTTTTTGAGGAGAGGCCCCCTTTCTAGTCCAGAAGGATTCCTCACTTTCCTTGATAGACATCTTAGTTTCTTTTAAACTGACTCACAGGTGCAGACGGATGAGTTCCAGTCTGTGTGGGTGGAGTGGCACACTCTTCTAGGGTGTGTATGTGTCTAGTTCATACAGAAGAGTCATGATCTCTAGGACATGCTTTACTTGGCCATTTTGAATGCCTTGGAAAATTCATGTGGGTAATAATACCTCCTAAATTTTTAACAAGAAAAGTGTTTGCAGGACTTCAGTCTAATGTGAGTTCCCCCAACAGTCTGAGACACCATTTGTGATTCTAACGTGAAGCCTTAACTGTTGTGAGAGATTTGTTTTGTTTTGTTTTGTAGCCTTTGTTAGAAAATGGCTATATACAAGCTGTAAACTTAATAAAATATATATTTGGAGCAGCAGACTGTTTTGCCCAAAAACTGCCTGAATCCACCAGGTTTAATTGGATCAGATTGCTCAGAGCCATGGCAAATTAAGTCTTGACCTCGTCTAAGGATGAAAATCTGACAACATATCTGGATATTCTACATCAGTATTTGACTACCTTCATGCGAAAAAATACTTCCTGCTACCTAATCAAAGTTTTCTGTGTTCTTACTTGTGTCCACTACTTCTTGTTCTGTTGCTATACGTGGTTGGGAAGGGTCTGGCTTTATCTTCTCCATAACCTCTGATCAGGTAGTTGTAGTGAACAGAAAGGTTTCCACTTATATTTCTCTTTTCCAAGATTAACGGTATCTGCTTCCAGAGCCTTTCCTTGCACAATCTTGTATTCTGATTCCTGACCATCTTGGTGGTCCCCAGTGGACTCACTCCGGTCTGTCAGTGTCCTTTTTGTACTGGGGAGACCAGAACCAGACACAGAACTCCAAATGCAGTATTGCAAGCACCAAAGAAAAGGCAAGGATCACTCTACTGAACCTGCCAGTTACATGTGTACCAGTACAGCTCTGAATGCAGCTCACCCCCTTTGCTGCAAGGACACACTGCTGGTTCATAATTGACTTACTGTCCAAAGGACACCAGGATCTTTTTCTGCAGAATTGCTTCTCTGACAGTCGGCCCAGGTCTGTATTGTTTCATGGAGTTAGTCCATCCGAGAAGCAAGACTGAGTTTTTTCCTGTCAGATTTCACAAGGTTCCTGAAACTCCTTTCTCCAGATTCCTCTGAAGAGATGCCTTTCCCTCCAGTGAATTGTCCACTCCTCACAGTTTGGAGTCATTCACAAATCAGAAGACACTGTTTTAGCATTTTGGTCATTCATGAAGACATGAAACAGTCTTTGTGTCAGTCTTGATCCCTGAAAGACGTTGCTGGCTACCAGTCACCAGCAGTTTCTATCCACTGCATTGTTCACTTATCCAGTCTATATCTCACCTGTTTGGTGGTAAGGACTCTATGAGAGACTGTGTCAAAGGCAGTATAAAGTCAAAGTACAAAACATCCTCTGCCTCGTGGATGGCACTAGTCTCCTCAGTATGGAAAATGATGAGGAGAAGCAACCTTGAATAAAGTTCCTCTGAAGCATTAGTGTTACTGGGAAGGTGGAAGGTTTGTTTAAACAGTTGTAATTGAAGAAATCACAGTTAGTGGTCACAGTGGCTTGACAGAAAAGAAACATGTGAAATAACAGAAAAGAAACATGTGAAATAACTCATCAGAGGACATTGGTGCTTTGGGAACCAGGGCTTATAGTAGCTCACAAGATCTTCTGGAAGATCACAAGAATCAACTGGGAGAGACAATATGATAATTAAATAATTTAAATATTGGGGTAAATAGTAAATCACTGAGTGGGGCCTTCATAACTGCATTGTCAACTGCTAAGTGGAGCATTTACTGGAGTGTTGAGTAGATAAAATATGAAATCTCGGTATAGGAAGAAATCTTATTAGCAAAAATGGTCAGTTTATAGGAGAAGATTTCAGAAAGAAGTTAAGATTGATCAAGAGTATGTCGACAGGAAGATAAAGTTTACATGAAAGAGTTTGCCGGAGAAAAGAGATTTGTAAGAAGTTCTGTATTCGGAATTCATGTAAGCTACCCAAGGCTAATATTTGGAAGAGCAGTCTACGAAAAATATTAGAGTTATTCTCAGGAATACTGAGGACAGCAGTCAGGTTTTACCTGCACCCCAGATCTCACCTCTCCCTTTGATGTTTTACAGAGTGCTGGAGCCAGCCTTTCTCTGCAGTTCTTGCATTAGCTAACTAGAGCATGGGCTGCAAAATATGGCAGCATAGGGATATTTTGCAATCCTACTTTCTCAGTGTTCACAGAAAGGATTAAGGATTATATTGACACTGGGGTCAGTGTAGAGGAAAAGATGATATAAATATAAAATTCCATTTTTTGGGAAAAAAAGAATAAATGCTATTCTACTGTTATAATAAGCACTTATAGATAAATTTGTAAAACATGTATTTCTGAAAACAAATGAAGTTCAGATGCCAGTTAAATGTTGTAATTAATGCCATTAGTGCAGAACTCTATAATCACCTTGTCCAAATTTGAAAAATCTCTGTTTTGCACACCTTACTGGGCAGAAGACTGTGTTACATAGGCTGGCTCTGTCTGAAATGGGCTCTGTCTATAAGATCACAGACACCTGAAATGAACCTCAGAAGATCATTAATGTTATCTAAACTGTAAAAGAGGGAACTTTTAAGGGCCTTAATAAATTATGTAGTTACTAAATATGACTAACTAAAATTATTCTATTTGACATATGGACATATTCTAGGAGATGACTTGACAATGAAGATACTCAGAAGTATCGTAGAATCGTAGAATCATAGAATCAATTGGGTTGGAAAAGACATCCAAGATCATTAAGTCCAACCCTTGGTCCAACTCCAGTCCATTTACTAGATCATGGCACTCAGTGCCACGTCCAATCTCAATTTAAAAATCTCCAGGGATGGTGAATCCACCACCTCTCTGGGCAGCCCGTTCCAATGCCTGATTACTCTCTCTGGAAAGAATTACTTTCTGATATCCAACTTAAATTTCTCCTGGCAGAGCTTAAGCCTGTGCCCCCTTGTCCTATTGCTGAGTGCCTGGGAGAAGAGACCAACCCCCACCTGGCTAGAACTTCCCTTCAGGTAGTTATATAGTGATGAGGTCACCTCTAAGCCTCCTCTTCTCCAGACTCAACAACCCCAGCTCCCTCAGTCTCTTCCCATAGGGCTTATGCTCCAGTCCCTTCACCAGCCTTGCTGCTCTTCTCTGGACTCGCTCCAGCACCTCAATATCTTTCCTGAACTGAGGGGCCCAGAACTGAACACAGTACTCAAGGTGTGGCCTCATCAACGCAGAGTACAGGGGAAGGATCACTTCCCTGGTCCTACTGGCCACACTATTCTTGATACAGGACAGGTGCCCCAGGTCCCTTTCTGCCTGGCTGCTCTCCAGCCACTCTGTCCCCAGCCTGTAGTGCTGCATGGGGTTGTTGTGGCCAAAGTGCAGGACCTGGCATTTGGCCTTATTGAACTTCATCCCATTGGAATCAGCCCATTTCTCAAGTCTATCCAGATCCCTCTGCAGAGCCCTCCTGCCTTCCAGCAGATCGACACTCCCTCCCAACTTGGTGTCATCAGCAAATTTGCTGATGATGGACTCAATCCCCTCATCTAAATCATCAATAAAGATGTTAAACAGGACTGGTCCCAACACTGACCCCTGGGGAACACCACTGGTGACTGGCTGCCAGCTGGATGCAGGTCCGTTCACCAGCACTCTCTGGGCCCAATCCTCCAGCCAGCTCCTACTCCAGGAGAGGGTACACTTGTCTAAGCCATGGGCTACCAGCTTTTCTAAGAGTATATTGTGGGAGACAGTGTCAAAGGCCTTGCTGAAGTCCAGACAGATCATACCCACAGCCTTCCCCTCATCCACCAGGTGGGTCACCTGATCGTAAAAAGAGATCAGGTTGGTCAGACAGGACCTGCTCCTCCTAAACCCATGCTGGCTGGGTCTAATCCCTTGTCCATCCTGAAGGTGCTGTGTGATTGCACTCAGGATGAACTGCTCCATAACCCTGCCAGGCACAGAGGTCAGGCTGACAGGCCTGTAGTTGCCAGGGTCCTGCTTGCAGCCCTTTTTGTGGATTGGGGTGACATTCACGAATTTCCAATCATATGGGACCTTCCCAGTGAGCCAGGACTGTTGGAAGATGATGGAGAATGGCTTGGCAAGCTCTTCTGCCAGCTCCCTCATCACCCTGGGATGGATCCTGTCTGGTCCCATAGACTTGTGAGGATTCAGCTGGCTCAGTAAGTCACTATTTCCTCCTGGAATACAGGAGGGCTATTTGGAGATTTTGAGACATCTGCCAGCTGCTTGTAGAATAATTCATCTCCTTCATAGTCCTGGTAGAACGCTCTATAACAGACACCCATGAGGATGTCAACCTTGTTGGTCTTCCCCCTGATTCTGGTCCACAGGCACTTGACCTTGTCACTGCTGACCTCAAGTTCAACAGAGTCACGGGACTTTCTAACATATAAAGCCACCCCTCCACCTCTCCTACCCTGTCTGTCCTTTCTGAAGAGCTGGTAGCCTCCCATAGCAGCACTCCAGTCATGTGAGTCATCCCACCATGTTTCTCTGATGATAACTACATCAAAGCTTTCCTGTTGTGCTATGGCTTTCAGATCCTCTTGTTTGTTGCCCATATTGCATGCATTAGTGTACATGCACTTGAGATGGGCTGCTGATTTCACTCTTAACTCAGGCTTTCTACCCTTAAGCTGATCTTTGGAGAGCCTGCTTTCAATTCCCTCCCCCTTCAAACTGAGTTTAAAGCCCTCCCGATTAGACCCACCAAATTATGGGCTACAGTCTTCTTGCTCTTCCTAGAAGGATGAAGCCCATCTGGTTTGAGGAGACTAGGGACCATGGAATTTGTCCCATGATCAAAAAACCCAAAATTTTGATGGTGGCACCAGTCCTTTAGGCAGTTGTTGATGAGATGAGATTTTCTACTCCTCTCATTATTTAACTTCTCATCCATCTCAGATTGCACAGGAACTGAGGCAAATATTACCTGTGCTCCTGTCCCATGAACTGACCGACCCAGTGCCTTAAAGTCTTTTTTAATCATTCTTGCACTTCTTTCATTAATGTCCTTGCTGCCAGCTTAGACTACTAACAGGGGATAATAGTGTGAGGGCTGAATTAGCTCAGGAAGTCTCCTACTAACATCCCTCACCCTGGCAGTGGGAAGGCAGCAGACCTCCCTGTGGGGTGGGTCTGAGTGACATATAGGGCACTCTGTTCCCCTCAGAAGGGAGTCACCGACTACAGCCATTCTTCTTTTTTTCCTTATGGTTGTGGTTGTAATCCATCTTGTAGATGGTGTCAAGTCAGGAGGCTCTCCAGGCAAATCTTGGTTGTTCTCTTCCTGACTTTCTGGGTCCAGGGCCTCATATCT